>NC_048895.1:95103538-95239020 GCF_011077185.1 Oxyura jamaicensis | reverse complement strand
TTCTTTTCTTTTCTTTTCTTTTCTTTTCTTTTCTTTTCTTTTCTTTTTTCTTCTCACCATTCCAATCTTATACTTTACAAGAAATTTCAAATGACACTCAGCTTAAGGGTAATTTTAAAAACTCAGGCAAAGAACAAAACTATTTTGAAATACATCTCTCAACAAATACTTACTAATTTTACATCCAAAAATCAAATAAATAAATAAACCAGCAGAGATCCTTCAGTTTCTAGAAAAACAGAAATAGCAGACAAAGTTCCAAAAATATCCCATAACTGCTTCTTTATTTTTGGAGTGTATATTGTTGTTGATGAAATACCTCTGCATGAAAATCAATAAGCATGCACATTTAAATGAAATTTTCCATACTCACTCAAAAATATTGATTTTTAAATCTTTATTTTCCTTTGCTATGAATTTAGGTTTAATTCTGTCTAATTGTGTCCATCTGCAACAAGCCACATTCAGTACTCCATAATTTACTCTCTATTATGTCCTAATGTTTATCTATAGATATTTCATTGTATGTAATTAAGGGGGAGCATAAACAAAATATCAAAATACAGCAGTCTGAAACTATACCATTAGGTACAATAATCTTATGTATAACATATATAAATAATATAAAACATAATATATATAAGTAATACAAAACATAATATAGTATAAAACATAATACAATATAAAACATATAAAATAAAATATAAAATATATTTTATATAAAATATATAAAACATTAAAAAAATATAGAAAGCAGGAGATAAAACTGGTAAACTGAAGTCTTTGAATATGTATGGGGTTCTAGTAACAATTTACCGTAATCTTAATCTGTAGAATGGATCTACAGCAAGCTTTTTTACTGAGATGTATATATTGAGTTGTATATATTAAAGAAAAAAAAAAAATCCTGTATGTAAGATTCACACAATTTTTAAAGCACACCTCACAATAACCATGGAGGTGAGACAAGCTTAATAGCATAATTTTACAATTTCTCCTTGTATTCTCTCTCCCTATAATCTCAATAATTAAACCAACAGTAACAACAACCATGGCAAACAAAATAGGACTTTTCTCTTAAATTAGAAGGTTGAAGTGGTGCTTATTAGATTTGTATAGCTAAATGCAAAATAACCCTTTGGTTTTGAAGCTGATTTGATTCTATAATTAAGCCTGAATTTAATTCTTCCTTCTAAATTGGACCTGGAAAAATTGAAGAGTTATACATAATTTAATCTCCTATTACTATTTCTATTCAAAGCTGTTCTTCATTAACTGCTTAGCTTCTGAATTAACCAGTGTGGGACAACCCAGAAATAAGCACACTGAATCTGTCATTTCTACCAAAATAATCCCGAAGTGCTGAAATTATGTTAGAAAACATTCTAATCCATATAGACTATGTATTTTGTTTTTACATACTTTCAGTTGAAATGTGGTTTTATAGCTAGGTTAAAAACTGTTTTGGACTGCTTTAAGAAACAGTTTAGGAGATACTGTTATAAATAACTGTCTCTCCATGCCCCAGTTGAAACACCTAGGTAAAATTTGTGTCTGCTTCTGAATAATTCTCATGTAACAGCTATTAATTTCTTTAATTGAGATATTAATTACTTCTTTACTATTTCTCAGGGTAAGACAACACACAAATAATACATGACTAATATATACCAACAGAAATATCAAAAGAATGAAACACCCATACATATAATTCTTCTCCATTTTTAAACTATTTCTTAATACTGCACATTAAGGTAATTTTCTTTCCAGGGTAAGGGCTTTCATTTTTTGATCAGTCTGTGTATATTTATTCAAGTTAATTTGATTTTGAATTTTTCCCTGGCACAGTAACCGAGAGGGGATTATTTACCTTAGCCCCTCTGAAGTAAAAATAATAATAATAATAATAATAATAATAATAATAATGTTTCCCCTCCCTTTTCATTTCTGAATGGCTTTAGAAGAGAATGGCTGTGTTTGAAAGTTCTATGAAGTGGGGAAAGATATTAAAGTTTTTTAGAGCACATTCCAATTCTTAACATCTTATGCCCCAACCATAAATGCATTCTAAGAGATCCATGGGAATCACAGTTGAGTGTATGTGGGGCAGTCTGATGTGGCAAAAAGGAACAAGGCTATCTCCAAAATTTTGTACCTCAATGGTTACTTTATAATTCAAATTTATACTGCATTTGAAATATCAATCCCCTTTAAGTAATCACAGAAGTAACACAGTGAATATATATATATATTTATTTTTTTTTTCTAAAGATGAACATATTTAGTCAGACCTTGAACAATTTGAAGAAATGTCAGTACAAACTGAATATGAAGATGCCCAAATGTTTTTATGTTTCAAGCTTTGTGATTTGCAGACAAAAATAACAAAACATGGATATTGGTTCTCCCAAGGATTTAGTGAGAAAGCAATGGTAACTAGCAATAGCAAATTTCACTGAAGGTATTTCTGAGACTAATTATTGAGCCAACTTGAGAGAAGTTTTATATTGATGGATTCTCTTGAGGCTGCTCTGATACCACAGAACAACTGAGGAACAGGAATGGAAATTTCTGTTTATGAGTAGTTATATTGTTTTCAAAATTTTTTGGTCAAGAATTGTTTGTAAGGAAAAAGAAAAAAAAAATCAACATGAAACATGTTGTTCTACCAAACACATTCTACCATACTGGTTAATTCAATTAATGTTAACGAACAGCTTTGAATATTCAAGCTGAAGAAGAATGGAGTGTGGTTGAATGGAGACTTTCCAGACAAATCATGATATTAGAAAAACTAAATGCTCTACACTTTTAGTATGAGGTCGTACATGCAACAATTACTGTTTTTTGTTTTGTTTTGTTTTGTTTTGTTTTGTTTTTCGTTGTTGTTGTTGTTGTTTCTATACATGGTAACATACCCATTGTCTTTGTCCATGTTTAAATGTGTAATATTTAATCTGCTTAGAAATTCAGACCTGACTTTCATCTCTGAGGAACACACTGATTTTTACTTCTTTTCAGTGAAAGAAAGGTTTAGAAAATTGCACAAATACAAGCTGGGCAGAGAATGGATTGAAAGCAGCCCTGAGGAGAAGGATCTTGGGATGTTGGTCGATGAGAAGCTTGATATGAGACAGTAACATATGCTTGCAGCCCAGTGAGCCAACTGCATTCTGGGCTGCAACAAAAGAAGTGTGACCAGCAGGGCAAGGGAGGTGATTCTCATCCTCTGCTGTGATCTCATGAGACCCCACCTGGAGAGCTGCGTCCATATCTGGGGCTCCCAGCACAAGAAGGACACAGAAGTGCTAGAATGAGTCCAGAAGATGGCCATGAAGATAATCAAGGGGCTGGAGTACCTCTGGGGAGACCTCACAGTAGCCTTCCAGTAACTAAAGAGGGCCTACAAGAAATATGAGGAATGACTCTGTATCAGTGAGGATTTTGATAAGATAAGGAGCTTTAAACTAGAAGACTTAGATTAGATAAGGAAGATATTCTTTACTCTTGAGGGTGGTGAAGCACTGGAACAGGTTTTCTAGAGAAGCTGTGGATGCCCCATCCCTGGAGGTGTTCAAGGCCAGACTGGATGGGGCTTTGAGCAACCTGGTCTGGTGGGTGGTGTCCCTGCCCATGGCAGGGGGTTTGGAACTACATAATCTTTAAGGTCCCTTCCAACATAAACCATTCTATGATTCTATTGGCTATTTGAAGTTAAATTTGACAGATAGCTTACAATTTTGAAAGATGAGTGCCCCAACTAAGAAACAGATTATGCAGTTTATTATACCATAATCTCCAGTTGTGCAGGATCCTAAAAAAAGGAGAGATGATGGCAAAAACATAAATTCTACTGCCTTATTCAGAACATGTCTCCTGTGATACCAGGGGGTCCAAAGAAGAAAGAAAACAGGCAGAAGTGCCCTTTGTGTTTCTGGTTGTAGGAGGCTCTAACACATTTGTGCAATGGAGAGATCTCTACAAGGTCTTTAGCTTGTTAGAAAATGGGACTGATAAATGCTTAGGAATGTGGTCACAAGAAGTTCCTGACTATACATCTATGAATAGCCCAGGATAGCCCCAGATCTCCATAATCTCATCTTTGCCCTACCAACATAAGCATGTAAAACTAATCTAGATCAGAAAAGTGATTTGAGCTCAGTAGGGTTTAGGTATCTGTTTCTCTGTTTGACTTCACATTACTTTTTTTCCTGTGACTCTGAATGTCTGACATACATTGCTTCTCACAGAAATTTACCTGCTTTTGGTTTTTATTTTTAACTGTACGTTTTTTACTGTGGAAACAATGCTTATAAGATATTCAATATGTACACCTCTGCACTTATGCTTGATTCTGCTGATGAATTTCAAATTAACCTGGTCATGACAAATGGTTCAAGTTTGATAAAACAGTAAGAGACAAGATTTACATATACAAATTTTCTCAGTAGTTTCCAATAGCATGAGTTTTTGTGTCTTCAAATAAGGTATTCTGTATTTCATATTTAAACATTTTGGAGGAAGAGAGCTTGAAGATACACAGGAGATATTTTCAATATTAATTTATCAAGTCACACAACAAAGAGATACACATATGAAATGTCAATGAACAAATCATTATTTTTTTTCAATTTGCATAACACTACTAGTGATATGATCAGATCAACCTCTTTCTGTGCAAGCTCATTTCATTAACTCTTAGTAGTAGTAAAGTCCAAAAAAGTTATTTTCATGTCTAATAACAAAGGGAAATAAGGCCCCCTTTCTAAGTAAATAACCTATCTATGATACAGAGCTTAAAAAGACTCTTAAAAGTTGTGACTCCAGAGCCACATTTCAGATCTTGATCTGTGATCAAGAGGTACTATCACTGACTATAAGTATTTAATAGGATATTTGAATGAAATGAAATTAGTCCTGTTGGGAGATACATACTCAGTGAAAATCTCCATCTTTCTATTATTTTACATTGTCTTGCCTTTAATTTTCATTACCTTCTCTAACTATTAAATCATTTCTCAGAATCGTTTTTCTCTCTTTTCAGAGATACTTTCAGAGAACATATTTTAACCACTTTTTAAATGTATTTACTAAGTGAATTCCTCAGGATTCCTCAGAATTGACTCATCTTCAACACTGAGTTTACCTCTGTTATTTCCAAAATGAATTGAATGCTTACTGAAAAAAAAAAATGCAAAAAAAAAGTATATTATGACAAAGTATATTATGACTAAAGGTGTGTTAGAGAATATCTATTTTTATTTCCTTAAATCAAGACCATTCCCAGTGCTCTGCTGAAATCAAATACAGTGAGACACAAACCAGGAAAGAAGCATACAAAAATAAAGTTAATTTTAATGGCCATTATAAAATTCATTGGTGGAAAAAGGAATCTTGTTTTCAACTTTCAAATTCTGCTAACTATAAGCCATCACAAAATAATAAAGTTGGCAAAGCCAGACATACTTCTAAAAACAGTATTGTTGACAAAAATGTCTTGGTCTTTATTTGTATAAATAAATATAATTAGATTTAAAAAACTGATTACAGCACTGAAGACTGCAGCTAGTTCACACACTCTTATTTTTAGGAACACAAAACACTAAGTTTTAGCACTTCAAAATTTTAACACTCACAAATGCAAATTTGTTTCTTCACAGAGAACCTGCTGTAACATTTTCAGACTTTCTATATTGCATAAAATAATGGATAATGAAACACCACAAGCAGTTTTTTAGGTTTTGACAATTATCAGCTTGACGGTGTAAATTAGTGGCCTAAGCAAAACATAGAAAAGAATAATTCTCAGAAAATTACAACTTTGAACAGTAAAATGCATAATTTTATTATTATCAATAAAGCACAATCCTTCCCATTGAGTGGCAGTGGCTGTTGATCAGCACATGCAGGTGAAGAAAGAGATCTGTGCATGACCAGCAACTTTATTAGGGTGATGTCCAGGAGGTGACACTGAGAAAGGTGACAGGCACCTCATCTGCCCTGGCTTCCTTGCACCAATCTGGGTGCCTTAGTGGATCCTGTATAAGGCTTTCACAGCTCTTGCTGTCCATAGACCCAGAACTTCTGAAAAGGCATCCTAGCAGAGCTTGATCTCCTTTCCTCTTCGTCTGGAAGGCCTCCAAAGAGAAGCTGTCTTCTTCAGTTTTTGGTGCTCCTTGTTTCCCAGGCATTAGTTCTGTGCCCTCTTTTGTCCCAGAAGCACTGTGGACAATAAGGTTCTCACTGTGTTTACACCTGAATAAAGATGCAGTCCTTAATGCCTCAAAATTTATGGTTGGTTTAACAAATCAAGCTGACTCTATTAATTGCCTGTATGCGCAATATAAACCGTAATGCTCTGCATGTTCAGGTATGTCTTCACAGCTTTATGGCTCCACCTTAGCATCCCTGAAAGCACCAAGAAAGGTCATAGCATTTACTGTTTTAAGTAGAACAACCATTATAACCATCTCTATGAGAATGTGAAATACGTGTTTTTTCCCATATCCTCTTTTTCTAGGCTACCTTTTCCAGAGCCTGATTATTTTGAATTTTTAAATAAAATTATGAATCCTGTAAAGTCAAAAGGGAGCCTATTTAGGCAAAATAATGTAACAGATGAGTTTAATCTTCTTCTGCTGAAATTTGGCATGTATATACCATGAATTTACTCAGGCATATAAATAAGAAAGGCTGAAGTTCTTCTGTAACTGCATATTTCTTTGACTCAGTAAATTCAGTGTTCTCAATCTTAATGTTATTGTCAAACAATCTTAACCTAATGGGAGTCACAGTTCCAAAGTTGTTGAGGCAGCATGCACAGATCTCTTCAAGAAAATGTTTACACTCCCTAAACTTGTATATTGAAAATGAGACAAGCCAGCAACATGGACTGCACTGGAAAGGGTGTTAAACAGAAGAGAGTTCTCTGATTAGCTTCACTACCCAAGCAAACTTAGCAGAGTCTTTATTTTCAATGTGAAACACAGGGTGGTTGGCAAAAGCAAGCTAGTAGTTTTTAAATTTCTTTCCATTTACAGAGTGATTTTCAGCAATCTGAAGATAAAGAATACCCTGAAAAAGAAACGTCCCATAGCAAGTAACCCTGAAGAACTGTAATTGTATCTTGAGCTTTGACTACCAGTTATTCTATGGAAGAAGACATTGGACAGAAAACTGAGCTACACATACACTAGCTTGCTCAGATAAGCAAGAATGTAAATTTGTCTGTGATTACAAATGACAATATAAGCAAAGCCACTAGCAGGATTTTGGGTAGCCTTTGCCCATGAACCCCACACTCACAGCCAGGGTGATAAGTTGGACTCCATCTGTATACATGGTCTAGAAACCAGATATATTTAGGACCACTGACAAATGTGACATAGACACAGAATATCCTGAGTTGGAAGGGACCCACAAGGATCATAAAGTCCAACTCCTGGGTCCGCAGAGACACCCAAAAATCAGACCATATGTTTGAGAGCATTGTCCAAATGTTTTTTGAAATCCATCAGGCTCGGTGCCATAACCACTGCCCTGAGGAGCCTGTTCCAGTTCTGGACAACCCGCTCATTGAAGAACCTTTTCCTGATATCCAGCCCAAACGTCTGCTGTTGCAGCTCCATGGCATCCCCTCTGGTCCTGTCACTGTCCCCAGAGAGCAGAGCTCAGCTCCTGCCCTCCGCTCCCCTCATGAGAGAGCTGCAGGCCACTATAAGGCCTCCCCTCAGTCGGCTTTGCTCTGGGCAATACAATCCAAGTGACCAGCCACTACTCATATGTCTTGCAAGTCACCATCTCTGTAGCCCTCCTTTGGATGCTTTCTAATAGGTTTATATCCTTTTTATACTGTGGTGCCCAAAACTGCACACAGTGCTCGAGGTGAGACTGCACCACCACAGAGAACAGGACAGTTACTTCCCTTGACCAGCTAGCTATGCTGTGCCTGATGCACCCCAAGGTACAGCTGGCCCTTCTGGCTGCTAGGGTACACTGTTGACCCACATTCAACTCCCTGTCAACCAGGATCCCCAGATCCTTTTCCGCAGGGCTGCTCTCCAGCCTCTTGATCCCCAGTCTGCACATATAGAAAAGGTTGCCCCTTCCCTGATGAAGAATCTGGCATTTGCTCTTCACTTGCTCTTCTTAAACTTCATATTGTGGGTGATTGCCCAGCTCTCAAATATGTCAAGACCTCTCTGCAAGGTCTATCTACCCTTGATGGAGTTAACAGCTCCTCACAATTTGGTGTCATCCACGAGCTTACTGAAAACATTTTCTAGTCCTAAATCCAAGTCATTTATGAAAACATTGAAGAGAACTTTCCCTAAAATTGATCCCTGGGGAACTCCACCAGTAACTGTCTGGCAGCCTGATGTAACCCCATTTCCTATAACCCTCTGAGCCTGAACTGTAAGCCAATTGTTCACCTATCATGTGGTGGTTTTACCGTGCTAGGCAGCTGAACACCACAACCGCTCTCTCACTCCCCCTCCTCAGATGAAGAGGGGAAGAAGTAAAGGAAAGAACAACTCACGGGTTGAGATAAGGATAATTTAATTAAAGAGAAAAAATAATAGTAAGGAAATATTATTATTAATTAAACAATTCAACTAAAGGGAAAAAAAGGAAAGGGGAAGAGGGAGGGGGAAAGGGAATAACAAAACAAAATAAGTAAAGGGTATGTGAAAGTGCAGAGGAAAGAAATTACTCTCTACTTCCCACAAATGAGCGATGCTTGACCACGTCCTTGAAGAAAGGCCTCAATGCACGTAGCCAGTGTTTGGGAGGAGGACAGATGTTTTCGCAACAAGAGCCCACCTCTCCCCCCTTCTTCCTTTTTCCACCTTTTATTGCTGAGTTTGACATCATATGGTATGGAATATCCCTTTGGTTGGTTTAGGTCAGCTGCCCTGGTGATGTTTCTTTCCCACTTTTTTGCCCACCCCCTAGGAGGGTTAGAGAAAGTCCTGCTGCTGTGCCAGCACTTCCCAGCAGCAGACACAACACTGGTGTGATACCACTGCTGTTCTAGCTACAAGTGCAGAGCACAGCACTGTATGGGCTGCCGCAGGGAAAGTTAACATCCCAGCCAGACCCAGTACATCATATTATGTATTTGCCCAGCTGTATGCTGAATATTTTGTCCAGAAGTATTTTGTGAGAAATGGTATCAAAAGCTTTACTGAAATCCAAAAAGACTACATCAATTGGTTTCCCTTAGCCAACTAGGTAGGTGACCTGTTCATAAAAGGAAATTAAGTTTTTTAAGCAGGACCTTCCCCTCATGAACCTGTGTTGTCTATGACCAATGACTCCACTGTCCTTTGGGTGTTTTTCAATAACTCCCAGAATAATTTTCTTCATAATTTTACCAAGCACTGAAGTGAAACAGGCCTGTAATTGCCAGGGTCTTCTTTCTTGCCCTTCTTGAAAATTGGAACGTTTGCCAATTTCCAGTCAACTGGGACCTCTCTAGGATCCCAAGATCATTGAAAAATAATTGAGAGAGATCTCATGATGACAACAACCAGCTCTCTGAATATGCTAGGATGAATTGTATTGGGCTCTAAGCAGCATATCCTGCACAAGTTCAGTGTTGGATGGAAGTTTATCATTACCAGTCATGGTCCTCCAATGCAGGACACCTGGGATCAGTGTTGAAGACACTGGTGAAGAAGGCATAAAAAGCCTCTGCTTGGTCTGTGTGTCTCTGTTAGTAAGGTGACCATCCTCGTCAAGTAATGGACCAATGTTTCTCTTGTCCTCTTTTTGCTGTTAACATATTGAAAATAAATAAATAAATAAAATGGACAGCTTCAATGCTAAATGAGCTTTGGCCACTCAAATAAACTACGAATCTGTGACACCCTGTCTATTTGGCTCCATGAAATTATCTTGACCCCTGCACTAACATAAAACTGAGAAAGAGGATTCACAGTAATTAATACGTGAATGTTTACATAAAAGGAGACATAAAACTATTCAATCCTTTGCTCTCAACCTATCATTCAGCCATCTAGAATGTCATGCTTCCTATAACTGCCAGTAGTACTAAAGCACATGATTTGTCATTTGTCATGACAAGTTTTAGTATTTAAAGTTTATTCTAAAAATCAGAAATCTCATTAAGGGTGGGTAACAAGAACTGTTCAGAAGACTAGAAGAAAGGTCATGTCATGTGGCTGATGTTTCAGCAAGTGTGGTATGTATTAAAGAAAGATTTTTGCATTTCTAGCTTTTGTGGAGAGCTGCTTTAGCAGCTGAAACATGAGAGACATAATGGTAGGGTGAGACATGGAGTATTTAGCTGAAATTTTTGTTTAACAGAAAAGAGCTACTGAAAGTATTTCAGTTCTGCAAGTGCCTGAATTACTCATATGTTGTTCTCAACAGTGCTTATTTTCTCATGGACTAAAAATATACCGTAGGTAACTCCTTTTAAATAAACAAAGCATACAGGTGTTTCTTTTCCCTTTGAAGATAATATATTTAAAAGTTATTTTAAGCATACTTTTTATCAAACTATGCATTTCTTAAAACATTTCAGGAAAAAAATCTATACATGTAACAAGTGTCTGTTTGTTGTTGTTGTTGTTGTTGTTGTTTTTTCCAAAAATTAATAAGCTATTCAATGTGTAAAGTTCTATAATTACACAAAACCACACATTTTATAAAAATGTTCAGAATAAAATGCTCCATTCAATATTCCTGCTATAAAACCATCGTACATAAGATAAAATCACATTTACCATCTAATTCTTGATTAAACTATTAATAGCTTGAAATTACAAGCAATGCAAGAGAAACAGTCATTACTACTGAGAAAAAGGTTGCTAAAAATTGTCATATTTATTTTCCCTACAAGTAAGAAAAAGGATGTTTCCATTTTGTTTTAAAAGTTATTTTATGATTAAAATAACAAAGGTTTTCCATAGGTTTCACCATTTTGAATTATTAAATCTGTTCTGAAAATGGTAGATTGTTTGAAATTCCCTAAAGCACAAAATGCTACATTATCTCTAAGGATAAAATTGATAATTGAAGAGCTATTTGACAAGACTGTTTTCTGTAAAACTATGATATTATGAACCTTATAAGCTAAAGAAATTTAAAAAGAGAACCTCAGAGAATACTCAAAACCTAGTACAGGTTTAGATTTAATTCTCAGGCATATTTTAGATATCACTGCCCAGGTAGCTATAGGTTGTATTAAAGAACAAACTCTTAAGTTGAAGTTTCCTGTTTCCACACTAGACTTGAAGCCTTTCACAATGCTATCGCTTTTTCTTATCCGTTCCCTGAAAACCTGTTCAGAACCGTTACATTATGCAGTTATGATTCACTTTCTGAAATCACTGCTTATATTATCCATGGTATTCTAGATGTCCATCTATTATAGCATACCTAATCTGTACCACCAAAAGAAACTCTATAGCTGTGTTATTTGCATATAAGCAGTGGTACGCTTAGTTCAAGAGTAAAAAATAATCCATTCACTTGTCTAGAACAGATGAGAATTTGGCATATGCTTTTACTGCTCTGAGGCAAGGTTAATGGAATCTCTGCAGGGGCCTGAATGGTAATATGATTTTTATGATCACCATTGTATTAATATCTTTATTTTTAACTTGTACATAACAAATTAATTAAACACTGTGCATTACTGATTTTCTGTTCTTGTTATTGTGATAGAAGTTGCATAATGACTTTTGCTGCAGACTCTTTATTATTAGACCTCCTTATCTACAGAGCCATACTTGTTTGGAACACATGGGATCAGAATCTCACTTTTACCAGCCTACCCTAACTGTGTAACATAACATTACATTCAGATTAAAGAACCTTTGCACTCACATTTAACGACTGTTAAATTACCAAGGAAAAGGGGAAAAAAATAAAAAAGGAGGACCTGGACTCAACTTCTTCTGTTAGTTCAAACCAGAGCAGAACAGCTACACATGAAGTCTATCCTTGATTAAAATACTACGTAAAAACCACTGGCTTTCCAATCACTTGTACCTGGGATAACTGTCTTTAGAAAGTAAAAGAACTTCCATGGACAACTGCTCAGCTGTAAACTGCCTTTAATTAAGTAACCTCCTTTTCCCAATGGAACATGCTAACCTATCCCTAAAGCAAATATGACCTCTATGAATCTTTACTTCTACCAATGGAGTCAGCTATCATTATCACAGAAGTAAATTCATGTTCAAAGAAACTTAAATTTTCTGACTCAGACAGTACTGAGCAATGGGAGAAGGAAAATCAGTTGTTAAAATTACAGCAGTTTGACGATTCTAAACACTCTTCCTGCGCAGTTCAAAAAACAGCAGACTTACAGTATAAGATAGGTTGATTAAGTATTGGAAACAAACAATATTCATAGCCACAGACCAAACCAAAAAATGTTTGGTTGAAAATCTATACTTTGTCTAGTTGAAGAATTCTCTCTAATCAATGTGTAATTCATAGACTGTTCTTTTGAACAAGTCAGATCATGTTTTGGAAGTACAGCACTGAATTTCAACTGATTTGAAAAATCTTTTATTTATTTTTTTTCCAACCACTAACACACCCAAGTCCTTGTCATCAGGGCTGCTCTCAGTCTACTCATTGCCCAACCTGTATTCATGCCTGGATAGCCGTGACCAAGGCGTAGGACCTTGCAATTGGCCTTGCTGAACCTCACGAGGTTCACAAAGATCCACTTCTCAAGCCTGTCAAGGTCCCTCTGAATGGCATCCCTTTCCTCCAGCATGTCAACCACACCATGCATCTTGGTGTCATTGGCAAAATTGTGGAGAGTGCACTCAATGTCACTGACAATGATATTAAATAACACTGATCCCAACATCAACCCCTGAGGGGCAGTACTTTTCACTGGTCTCCACTATCCACTGTCACTGGATATTGAGCCATTGACTGCAATTTTTCGAGTGCAACCAATTCCTTATCCACCGACTAGTCCATATGTCAAATCCATGTCTGTCCATTTTAGAGATAAGAATGTTATGTGGGACAGTGACAAATGCTTTGTGCAAGTCCAGATAGATTATGTTAGTTGCTCTTCCCAATGCTGTAACCCCATCGTAGAAGACCACCAGGCACAATCTGCCCTTATTGAAACCATGTTGGCTGTCACCAATCACCTCTCTGATCTCCCAGTGCCTTAGTGTATTTTCCAGGATCCACTCCATGAGCTTGCTGAGTACTGAGCTGAGACTGATTGGCCTACAGTTCCTTAGGTATTACTTTTTTCTCTTTTTAAAAATGGTGTATATGTTTCCCCTTTTTCAGTCACTGAAGATGGTCCTGAGAAGTGTTATTTCATCTCTTCCAACACTTGCAGATGCTCCAAGCAGTGAAATTTACAATACTACTAATGTTCACGAGATTTACATGAATGGACATATCCCTTTCATTCCTTTTAAAAGCTTACCTAGCAAAAGGCATTCTTATTCTGAAATAAAATGCCTAAGAGGTATATTAGCACCGAAATACAAAATGGGTGCTGCAGGAATTCATACATTCTTCCCTAAAACCACTTAACTTACCTGGTTAATTGTTCTAGGCACAGTTCCTTCTGTGCATGTGTGCAGCTACCAAACTCTTGTTTCAACAAACAATTACTCAAAACTGGAATTCTGTAACTGGAAAACTCACTTAATCTTGACAGCTTAAGCTAAGTACCACCAGTATTGCCTGGGACAGCTTTCACCCAAGGCTGTTAGATATTGTGCTTCTATCTGAAACTGATCCTGTAGAACTATATAAGAATGACAGATACTTTACCTCTATGCACAAAGTGTTTGTCCCAAGTAATTTTGACACTAGATGAGTTTACTCAGGTCAGGAATGAATTCTGGTTACTGAAACAGAACCATAACATTTCTGGCAGCTATATAGCGAACAGTGTAAAAAATGTATTCATTACTCATTAGCTGATTCTAAAGCATATTCATCAACCCAGTCAAATATACAAAATAAGCCATAACAATTCAAAGTTAACTGCAATGCAAAGAATGCCATCTCTGAATCAATGCTGTATTGTCTGTGCTGGATTTTGTCTCTTCTTTGCTATCATCATCAAAATAAAAACACTTCTCCATATCTATTAATTGATTCTAGATCATCACTGCAGACTGCAACCATTTGCAAAGCAGTCAATTCACAGTTACAGGCAGCAGGAGAAAAAACATCTTCCTTAACATAGTCTGCTATAAGTAAACCTCCATGCAGACAGCACCACCTGGACTTTGTAAAGGGTTGGGCAGCCTCATTATCATCACTGAGAAGTCTGGACAGTGATTAATGAAGAATGCAATTTCCATAAAGAATAACAAAATGATTGAACAGTATGACTCTATTTGCAGAAAGTTACTGATACTCTAAAGTTCTACAGTTGAAGTAGGAAGACAGAAAGATATTGTACAGTGGAGGTTTATTTTGCTTTGGCTTAAAAGTGGTTTGAAAGTTAAAACTTTACTATTAACCTCTAAAATAGTCCTGCACTTGAGTGCAAACTGGCAGCTGGAATGGCAAACAGAAACGAAGCCAAGCAAAAAAAAAAAATAATAAAAAAATATAATAATAATAATAATAATAATAATAATAATAAAACACCTCTACCCTCTAACTGGATTTAGTCATCTATTTTTCAGCTCTGGCTTTAGGCACAGACAGTGTTTCTGCTAACAAAGCCCTACACAACAAGAATCCCTTTTTCCACTATCACCCAGAAGCTTATTTTCATTACCGGGTATGACAGAATGGAAAACCACTTCTAAGGCTGACATCGTGGTTGCACTCATCTACATCCAGTAAATGCCTCCTACTGGAATGCTTCCCACTGGAAAAAAAGGGAGGCAGTTTGTGGAAGGTATAAAATTTTCCTGGTAGGTTTGCAAGGGGATGCAAAGCTTTGACTATGTTCCACCACACGCAGGTGAAGAACCTTCTCT
This sequence comes from Oxyura jamaicensis, assembly GCF_011077185.1. Taxonomy (NCBI): domain Eukaryota; kingdom Metazoa; phylum Chordata; class Aves; order Anseriformes; family Anatidae; genus Oxyura; species Oxyura jamaicensis. The sequence continues at coordinate 95,224,054 of NC_048895.1, read as the reverse complement.
GGCTCACACAGCAGAAAAGGTAGTTGCTAAACCACTCTGTCCATGCCTATACGTCAGGTCTCACAGCTCCTACTAATACCCAAGATAAGTTCCTAAATAATTTTTGGAAAGAGCAAGATTACAAACAGGCAGTGATCTAACATTACTTCCCACACTAGAAAACTAAACTCATGATCTGACAGCTAATTTTAGTGTCATAAATTCTTTGGAGAGTTATATCTTTCCTTTTTTTTTTTTTTTTTTTCTTTTTTTTCTTTTTTTTTTTCTTTTTCCTTGTGGAAAAAGGTACTTGTAATAAGGTGGGCTTTTTATTTTTAGCTTTAGCTTAAAGGTGGGATGAAAGTCACAAAACTTAAAATCCTATTGGAACTTAATTGTGTTCCTATGGAACACAGAAACACATTATTGTCCTCTTAGATCATCTTTTGATCCAATAAACAAATCTTGGCTTCTGTGGGAAAACTAAGAGGAATTGACAGATGACAGAACTGTTGATTGTCATTAGTGTTGGCTCATATTTCAGAAATCTTAATAAAACTGGTAACATGATTCTTTATTGCAACATTTTTACACTTAAATTGAAAACTCTCAAGTGCAGGGATGATTACTAATAAGGAAAAAAAATACATCTTCTTACGTACGGTTTAAGAAATCTTGCCAAGTTGCTCTTTACCCAGACATAGATCTCTGTCCTCCATTACAGTAATATTTGAGATATGTTAAAAAAACATTTTTGCTAATTTTAGAGATGGATGACCTAAGTGCAGAGAACTTCAAATTGAAATTTTGTCTGAAATGCCTTGGGCAAGGAGTTGCTTAAATATCTTCTGTGGTTTTTATATTGTTAAACAATTTTAAAAGTACAAGAAATCCCTATGTCTCGGGATCACACATTACTCCAAACAGTAGATTTGAAGATTAAACTTAAATTTCAGGTTACTGTTCTTTCCTTCACTGTTCATCTTACTTAACTTGAGCTGTTAAAATCAGACACATAATAAAAGCTTGTCACAGAGATTTTGTCTTTAGTCAAGAGTTATGCACTTTCCAAGAGTGGTTTCTCCTATACAAAATACAGACAGTTGAGAGGTGACTAAGTTTTAATCACATAAAGCTAGTAGATATGGTATGATATTATCCTCCCTAAAAAAGATTCCAGTAGATATGAAAGACCTTTAAAGTAGTACACAGAATTGAAAACTGATCTCTTATGTCCCCGTCAAAATAAAAAATCTATCCAGAAATTACAACAGTATTTACAACTCAAAACAAGGTGTATGTGAACCCATTGAAAAACAGCAGTCTACAGTTGGTAACAGAAATATGTATTAAGAAATCATGTCTCAAATTTTCTAGTAAAGCTCTTCTGAATAGATGTGTTCTAAGTCCTCATAAAACATGATATATTGATGTTTTTATATTAAAATGTATTAATATTAATTTGTATTTTTAATATTGAAACCTTATTATTTCTAAATCTCACCAATGATTTTATTTGTTATGACACTACTATCTTAAAATAGGGTTCATTTTCATTAAGCTAACACAGGAATATTCAACTCCAGGATAGGTATTCCTGGGCAATTTCCATGCTGTATGTTCACAGTTGTATATAAAAAGTAACAATAAAGGAAGAGCATATTTAAAGTATTTTTGTTTGTTTTTAAAAAGCAATGATCCTTTTGGATTTGATAAACTTCTTCCTTTCCACAAGTAATTAACTTCTCAGCATACCTTTAGGAAAATTGCAAAGGAACTAACAATACAGGAAAGCAAAAATTATTTTTGATCCAGAGGAATTTTGGTGATATTTCAGCACTTGTCTGTTTGCCTCTTTTGCTGCTGTCACTTACTATCTCTTTCACTTTCTTGAGTTAGAAACTACATACACTTCAATTCTGAAAATGCATTGGATTTTCAAAACTGAGCTTTGCTCCTGCAGAGCCCTTAGGGACCTGTGCTAAACTGAAACTGTTCATACACATTGAGAAGCCTAAATGAAATCTATGTTATATAACTTTTATGAAGACATAAGAGTATTTTACAAAATGCTAATTAATGTTTTAAATCCCAAAACTATCCTGAGAAAGTATTTTTCCATCTTGAAAACAAAAAAGTTTTTTTTGAAATATTTCATGTTGCAAAAGATTTTAGAGAAAGAATCAGAAATATACCTCAAATTTCCTGGTTTCCAGTTTCTGTCATTATATGACCGTACCCTTTCTGCTATTTTTCCCCTCCTTTCAGTCATTCTTGACAGCTAATGAAAGCAGCAAGTTTTCAGGTACCTTTTAGGAAAAAAGATATTCAGCTACAAGCCATTTTCTGCAAATTTGTCTTCTGAAGTCCAATGAGCCACAAACATACTATTACACTGATCATATTTCTTGTAGGTCTGCGGGAGAGAATGCCAGATGGCAATCCTATAAACCTAATGCTTACTGTGATTGACAAAAACAAATACATTTAATATTCTTAAACCATGAATAATTGCAAAAGTTCAATATAAAAGAAATGTAAATCAGACTGGAAAAAAAAATGCTTAAATTACAATACAGAAGGCTGCTGACACACAGGACTTGACTCAGATATTTTTCCACTCTATTATGATGTTTCATGGAACTTAATGGTGTCATGAAATACTGATGTACTAAATGGAAGAGTGGGTGTGTAACAAGTTATATTTGTCAGGTAAAGAAACTACTGTCAGACATGAAAGAAACCCATATGGGGTATCTTCAATATGGACATTAAATAAGAAGGGCATGAGGTGTACAAAACACTGCAAACTCTACTTCAGTGAGACCTGATAATCTTTTCTATACTGCTGATAAAGAAAACCAAAGCTTAGAGGATCTACCTGTTTTAAAGATTTTATCATTTACTTCAAAGCAGCTTTTGTTTATACTTCAAAGATTTGAAGTAAAACCAAATACCAAGGAAAGAAGGTGTTTCTTTTACTCTTTTTTCCACACATGAAGAGAGTGGAGAACAAAAGTTTCCATGTCATATATCAGAAATTGAGAATGTAAAGATGGTTAGCAATTCATTTCTGTTCAAAGCACTTCACAGTGATGGATCTTGGACTTCTGAGAGAACTCAGACAGGTCCCTCCACAAAAAAAGAATGATTATTAGCAACTGGAGCCTAAAGGTAACTGAGAGAGCCTCGCATTATCTACTGACAGGTACAACTTGAAAGTTTCCAAATCTCACACTATAGCAAGATCTTTTAGTTTAACTGAAAGTCTTCTATTCTACTTTCATAATTTTCATAATTTTAGTCTACTGTCATATTTTATTTGACCTTGCTGCTTACAATTAATATTAACTTTTCAGAAATTTATTGTGTTGATACAATCTTTCACACTAAAAAAAAATAAATATTAAAAAGGAAATATTATTAAAATAGCAAGTTAAGACATTTTTGTTAAGTATGTGATCTGCATTTCTCAGTGGTGAAAAGCAGTTATCACATATTTGTGAGTAAGAGTAGTGGAACTGTTTTTGTAAAAGCAACTAAATAAACAGGCAAAATAAGTGAATGCATTTCTGCTCTCCATTAAAGATGTAAATTATGTAATTAGTTTAAAAATTCTGAAAATTAAAATACAATGAAAACACAAGAATTTTCATTTTTATTATGCATTAAAATGCAAAGTTTTTTTTTTCTTTTTAAAGTAAAGAAGCATTTCAGTAAAGTAAATTAAGATAGTAAAGTCAAGTAAAGTAAATAGAATCTAATCTTTTCCTTGACTTTTTTTTTTTTTTTAAATTATTTTTTTCCAATTATAATATGCTAGTAGGGAGTTTTGTATGGAAGGAATTTCCTGGGTATGAGAGTTTGCTTCTAGATACTGCTACTTACCAATACTCTTCCTCTCAAGTTTTGATTACCTCCTAAAGTGGAAATTCCATCCATTTTATAACACCTCTCTATCTCACAAAAACAAACAAACAAACTAAACCTCCCTTAATGAGGTTATTGGTGGGAATTAAATTTTCAATACTAATTTACTCTTATTTACTCATTAATTTCACTGGGTAAGAGCTGTTTGAAAACTCAAGTATGACATTTGTATCAGGTTGTCCTAAAACAGAAGCTTCAAAGGCTATCTTGGAACCATAGTGAATTTGTAGGAAATCTCAGTTGTTCTCCTAGTAAGCTTTTTTAACGGCCCAAAGAAAATATCTTTTAGTATTTTCCAGTGAGAATCTCTTTGCTGGATAATTCTGATACTTCTGTTCCTTACTCTAATGTCACTTTTTCTGAATTTATCACACGCTAAACATGAGAACTGATTCTACTGAAAACAGAGGCTATGGATTATATATATTATATCCCACATTATATGTGGGATAACAAGACTGCTTCTGACAAGGACAGTCCCACATCTCTAATTTCAACCTATCACATGACACATGTTCCTTCCTACTGTCTGCTGGTAATGGGCATTCTGCTGAAGTCATTATACCTGCTGGTAAAAGTTAATACAAAATAAAATGAAGCACACATGCACACAAGATTTCTCACTCTTACTATAACCCAAATGTTAGATACTCTTGATACTCTTTTTTTTTTTTTTTTTTTTTTTTTTTTTTTTTCCAAGTAGATTAAGATCCTTTGCCTAAAGGCACTCTGTTGTTATGCCTATAAAGGTATTTTTCAGACAGATAAGAGCTCTGTCCCGCCCACACTCCCAACCAGCAGGAAGCTTTGTAGTAGCACACAGTGCCATGCTGAGCACAACCTAATTGCCCTTGCTGACAAGCAGTGGAGAGCAGATTGGACTCCCCTCATCGCACAGTGATGTGATGAGTTCATTCTGCCTACATTCTGCCTGGGCTGAATGTAGGCAGAATGAACTAATACCTTTCAATTACTGTGAGCACACCAAGCATCTTTACCTATCTAGTTAGTATGGATTGGTGAATGCTTTAAACTCCCACTGATTTACTATACTTTATTTCTTTGGGCAGATGAGCACTAATAAAAAGTCTATTTCTTTTTTGTGCTTACATGGTCAAGGGAGATGATTTGTTTAAATCAGTAAAGTCTGAAATTTGTCCCATGTAAGAGGAAAAGAGAAGCCAAATATAAAGGGACAGATAAATGCTTGCTATGTACTTTGGGCTTTAGTTCAGACTTATGGAACTTAAAAAGCAATTTACATGTAAGAGTGGAAGAACTTAATTACAGCAGAAAGCAACAGGCAGACTACTGAAAGAATGAACAAAATTAAGGTAAAGTGGGTGAAAATGGGAAAGGAAGATTTGCTTTATTCCACAAATACACTTTGTTTTTCTGCAGATAATTTTGCACGGTAAAACTGGACCTTTTAAACTGTAATTTACTCCATTATTTATCTTACACATGGATTTCACTAAGAAAGTAAGAAATGAGGACATAATTTCTTACTCTCCTGACTCATTCAGAAAAAAATCAGACTTTAAAATTCTTGTAAAATGCATGTCATTCCAATTAAATATACATTTATTGATGTGGTTATTCAGTTCACTCTCCTTCTGCACCTGTTTTCAGATAAAAGCCTAATGTCTCAAAGTTTTATGGATTTTTTCTATTAGAAAAAGTAAGTTATGTACTTAAAAAAAATAAGTATGTCAAAAGGAGTTAGATGTTTACTTTTAGGAAAGAACAACAAAAAAAAAAGTCATGAACAAATGGATTGCTTATTTGTCACTGCTGCAGTGTTGGAGGAAAGCAACTTGGATCTCAAAATCTAAATAGTTATGGATCCCGCTTATTAAATTCCATCACAAGAACAAAAGAAACAGTTCTCATTAAGCCATCTGCCCATTTGGGCTACTTCTTGTACTACTATAATTGAGATAGATTATTTTCCTTAACCTGGATTAGGGAAGACCAGTTATTATTATTATTTTTTTTTAATTTCTTTTTTGTTTGTTTGTTTGTTTTTATCAGTAAATAAGACTTAAATAATAAATCTTTGATAGAACAACTATTATCTTCCCCATTTCAATGGAGAATTTGAAAGGTTTTTATAACAGCTAATTATCAATAAGCAGATAAATCAGCTAAAAAACTAAGAGTTTTCTAGGAGTTTACCAAGACTTTGAGAAGGTTTTTGGCCTTGGGGTTTCCAAGTTATTACTTCTTATTTTATCTGGGGCAAGGGGGAGCATTCTGCTTTTTTTTTTTTTTTTTGTTTTCCTAAGATCTATAGATCTATACATGTAATTGCTTTTAAAATTGCTTTTAACTAGAATGTCACAGTTTTCACCATCACAGATAGCAGAAATTTGAACAACTAAACTACCTTATATCTTGTACTTATTTCAGTCTTCACAATAACGTAGCCCCAAAATTTATCCCTTAATCCAATGTGCTTATTGTATAAAATAGATTTAAAACCTTGGTAGTATTGTTCCGTATGCCTTGTGTGCAACTGCTTTCTTCCTGGCTGTAAGCTCACAGAAGCTGACAGCTTCTTAACAAATTTCCTTCACAACTGTTTCAAACAAATCAACATTGTCTTCAATTGTATCCATCTACTTAGCAGTTCTGCTCTGAGCTTAGCTCTGAAATTCACTCCAGCATAAACTTAATGTAATTAATGATGACATAAGGAATTTGCTCTTCTGAGAGTACAGAAAACATAGAGCTAGTCCCAGAATGCTGGGACTACCTTCCACATGTTTGAAGGCTTGTTTGGTCTCACAGTCTCTCTACTTCTAATCAGCTCTTATAAGAGATTCCTCCTAAGAGATTTCCTCCTCTCTAAGGAGGCACAATTGAAGTAGTTGTGGTGGTGGAAACGAGATCCAAATGTTCACCTGTGTTCATGATCGATGGGCCTCTAACAATCTGAGAGATTTGTCTCTACTGCGAAGTCTTTTTTCTGCTAGCACTGCAGATGCTTTGAGGTGGCAGGACAGAGCGACACTTCCCTGACTCACTGAGGCAATGGAGAGATATCATCATCATTCCTGTATACAAGGAATCTCTTCATCATTCCTGTATACAAGTCCACAATGTAGCCTGCCCACATGTCACTGCTGCATGTGTTTGTTGGCTTTGATGTATTTAGTACTCTTAGTACTTTACTGCCTCTTTTTTAAGGTCCAAGAGAGAAAGGTGTTACGTAAAAAGTATGTATTTTATTGCCCATGTCACTTTAGTGTTAGTACAGCTGCCTTCATTGAATCTGTCTTTACAATGACAAACCAAAGACTTGATTATTTAGCACACACTAGAGTTCCTTACTGCTGAGCTGTGGATGCTCCATGTGGGTTGGCGGTTTCCTTCCCGTGGATTATGGTCCTAAGGCTCTAAAAATCTTTAAGCATAAATGAAGTTAAAAGATGCTTAGAAAATACAGATTGGTAGACATATCGTTCTGAAAAGAGTTTTCTGAAAACAACAAAGGAATGTGAACACTCGGGACATGGGATCTCAGAGAACTTTCAAAATAGGAAAATGATTCAATTTCATAGATACAGAAATCTTGATACAGGAACAGTAAAATGAATTTAGTTGCCTGTACTAATAATACTTTATAAATCTACAGCTTCATCTTGAAGACCTCCAACAACTTTATAAACATTTAATTACTTATTGTGAAAACACCTTTTCTTTTTCACAAACAATAAAAGATTAAGTGATATTTTGAACAGAAGAAAATATCTGCTTCTAAGTGCTGTTGTCTGACCGATGTTTTAACCTCAGCTCAATCACACTGAATTCTGAAAGAATAAATAAAAAAAATCCATTCTTTGAAGAAAACATTAACTTAAAATGACCTCAGATAAGTGTATTTTGCACTAATTAGATTCAGATTTCTTATATACATGACTTTTTAGGTACAGGCATTATATAATTTACTGGAGTTACTCTATCCACATATTTTTCTAAAATTAAATATAGTTTCATGAACTAGTGAAATTTAAACCACTTACATGATTTTATAATTTGAAAATATAAAATTTGAAAGAGGCAATACAATAATGAGTAAAGTCTTTTAAATTAAATTCTGAAATAGACTTCATTAAACATTCATTCTAATCAATACACCATGTAAATAAAGCATGTAAGGACTATTAAAACAGGCAAATATATTTTATTTGATTCATCTTTATAGGTGTCCACTTGAAAAATCACACTAAATATCATTATGTATTTTTTTCTGATAAGCGAACCTCAAATTGTATATTCAAAACTGAAACTGTCTACTCATATTAATATTGTACTACTATACTTCACAATTTACTTTTAAAGTGTGATGTCAAATGCCTTCAGTTATATTAAATATTTAAAATAAGCAAAATAAGCCATGTTAAATTCATAAACTGATTCTTAAAATATCACTGCCATAAAATGAGATGGATAGTTTTAGCTAAACCTCCAGCTAAGAATATTTATCTTTCTTTTTAGACAGTCTCTCTACACATGAGCAATATCCCTGAGCACAGGAAATTAAGACTCCAAAGCTTTATAGGCAAGAACATGTTAAGGCATTCGTCTTGAGAGGAAGATACTATTGGGTCTATCTTGTGTTTATAAGCTTGCAAAGACTTATTCAGACTGGGTGAAGAAAAACCCACTCTCTCCATCACTGACAAGACAGAGGATTTGAAACACACAAAGAGAAAATACTGAAACAGTACTAATAACTAAAGAATGTATGGTATTTAAATAACTTTGCCTTTCTGTGCTCTGTATCTTAAAAGGACGAAGTTGACAAGCTTTCCTTTTGGCAAAGGCTTTATGAAAAGAATGAGAAAACCTATGATTAATGGTTGCAGCAACAAAACATAAATGAGGACAAAACTATACTGTGAAAGCAAGCTTGAACAGTCAGTAAAATGCTGCCAAATATGCTGAATAGCTTTGAAAACTGGCTTTTGTAAAACAAATCACTTTGCTCCTTATTACAATGTTGAAAATTAGTGCTCTATTTTAAAAAATAAATAAATATATATAATTTAATAATTGCATAAATTATTTATTTACCTCAATCCATAAGAAATGCACCTCCTCTTTCTAGTTTCTTTGACATTGAATGTTTCTGGAGATCTGTGGTGCAATATAGTTCTACGACAACTATAGCATTCTTCTCTACTCCTTCAACACTCATTCTTCTATACTCCTCTGCTCTTTCTCGCCTTAGTAGTAGGAGAAGCACATTTGAAAATGAGGCTTTCAGAATCTTTCTGTTACGATTTGTTTTTAATGTAGAAAATATGTACTTTAAATGTTTTTTATACTTTAAGCTAGACACTTTATAAGATCTAAATCAACATATATTTGAATTTATTATAGTTAATTAATTGTCTCTTTCATATGTGCTTTGTGCTATTCCATTTCTTCTCAAGTGTCATAATTGGAGTAAACTTATGAAGAAAGATTCTGAAAGTCTTCTTCTCCTCTAACTCTTTGGAAGACAAATCCCTTGTTTCTATGGAGTTTGTTGGTTTGCTTTTTGGTTGTTTCATCCTAGGCTTCTTGAAATTGAAAAAAACAAGAGCATAGATGTCTATAATTTTCAGTTTCACAGAGAAGGTGTATGTCCACTCAAATGCATTATCTTTCAGTTGCTCCTTAGGCCCACAGCTTCATATTGCTTCACAATACCCATGTATAAAATACTCTCTCTCTTAAGCAAACAAACAAACAAGGAAACAAAACACAATGGGAAATCAGTATAAATGCATGAGACAAGTTCTATTTTGGCAGATGTGGGAAAATCACAGGTGGGAAAACTGAAACAATACCAGGAAAAAAAGATAGCTAATCTTTTATCATTAAGATAAAAGGAACCATCTAATCCCCAAGTTGTGCCAAAAGTCACACACTTCAAGTAGATGGAGACAAAAGCTTCAGGAAACCTTCAATTAAAAAAAAAAAAAAAAAAAAAAAAAAAAAAGAACAACTGTGAGGCCTCTGAGACACAGACAAACAGTGGTACTATTAGTCAAACTGTTCTTTGCACCTTTTTCACTTCTGTAGATGCTAGCTATGAGACATAAATTCATGAGAGCAAATCAGAACTGGAGCTGTGAAAATTTCCTTAGAGCCACAGTGTCTACTGTGACACAAGTTTGCATTGGACAAGTTTGCTATGGACAGCACTGAATATCCACTATCTTAATCTTTATTAATAAGATATTAAACAAATGCCATATTGAAAAATTCAATTTGCTAGGCAATTGTATGATTTTGTTTTCTGTTCATAGAACTTCAGTCATAATAATGTACACACAGTTAGGTCACTGCATGTTGAATACTGAGATCAACTGCTTCCTTCAATATACCTAAAGGATTCACGTGCTTTCCATGCATTAACATAAAATTTGCTTCTTTTCAGATTGATATTAGATCCTCATTCACTGCTGGAGTGTATTTATTTTTAATTTTATATAGAAATAATCTGCTTTTATTTCCTTGCTAGAGTATGTTGAGTTATTCATGGTAATGCATTCTCTCATTTTTTTTTTCTTTTTTTCTTAGCTGCAACCTCTTCTAAACTTGGAACATCTCACAGCAAGCAGAGAAACTAACATCTTTTTCACACAGCATGACATGAGAGTATTTGGCTAAAGGCCCTAAAACATTAAAAAGAAACAAACAAACAAACAAAAATCTTATACATGATCCTTGTGTTTACTTGTTACACTAAATTTGTTTTTTCATGCTTCAAGCACGCAACAGAAATTTTGATGGTTTGGTGTTTTATCTTTGTAAGGAAAGAGAGCCTTTTCTCTGTTTCACCCATTTCCCATGATTTCTAGAGGAAAAACAAAACAAAACAAAATAAAACAAAACATGAAACTATGGCTGGGGAAAGAGGATTTTTCTTTCATATGGCAGAACAAGTGCTGTGGAATATTTATTGAAGAGCTCCACATTGTACTTTTTAACTTCTAAACAATGAATTCTTATTTTACTATGCAGAATATGGCAACCTTTTGCAGTGAATGTTTCTGAAATTTCAAGGTTACTATGCATTTTTTTTTCCAGTATTTTGCCTCTTTCAAGAAACAAACAAACAAAAAAAAAAAAAGAAAAAGGGATACAATTTTTATTAACTCTATCCTGTTATGATAAAAAAACTCCTGTTATGAGTAAAAAAAAAAAAAAAAAAAAAAAAAAAAACGTTCAACATAAAAATGATTGCTACAACATCTGATATATGCATAATAGGGGGATACACTACTGGTTTCATAGTTTCTTGTATCAAGTTTTCAAACAAATTTAGGAATCTATTTAATTCACTTTGTTATTTTCTGGCAGATATCAGCCTTTAAAAGACATGACATATAAAACCAAATCTGACAGATATGGATTAAAAAGTTTATTTCCCAACACTGTGGTTTGGCTAACATATATGAAATGATGGTTCCTAAACCATTTCTTGTTATGTTCTCTAATCTGTCTGCATATGATTTTTTTTTATATACCTAATATCATTTATGAATTTTACTCTATCGTAACCAAAATTCTGTGAATTTCAGAAGGTAATAATACTTTGCACTTTATTTAAAAGATGTTTCCTTTAATATCAATGTTTTCTCTAGTCAGCACTTCTGACATAGTAAAAGGAAGTATTTACCTTTCAAAAAAATTTTCTGTTTTATGCATGTTAACTGTCCTATATGACTGCTTTCCACAACAGCTCTGTAACTCTTTGTCTCTTCCTGTATTTTTTTTCAAAAAATACATATAAATGATTGCATTTTTCACCTAAGAATTTCTGAATTAATGTTTACATGTAAAAAAAAAAATCTGTATTTTTAATCTGAAAGCTTAATCTATTTCATGATGGCTAATTCATGAAGTATGAGACAGGGATGCCCCTGCCTCTCCCCTGCCTCTCTTGGTGCAGGGAAATCCCTGTGTGGATTGGAAATCCACACCTCATTACTTCATCATCACAGAGGAAACAATAATTTGTTCTCACTTTCCTTTTTGAGAAATGTTCTGAGGGGAGCTCTCAAAATTAAACCACCAAACTGCTACATTTTTTATTTAAGTATAGTAAAGAATAGTACAGATCTTAAATGCTCAGTATTTCCCTCAGACTTTGCTTCTTAACAATGTGTGTGCTAATAAATCACCAAATGCAAAAATTAACAATCTATTAAGAACTTTATTTTCTCAAACAGGAACCCACCAAATATAATCATCTGTTTCTTCTTCATCTGTTTCTTCTTCATTAAAAACATTATGCCATACTGGGGGTGAACATGACATGTCAGAAGATGAGATTCTTGCCCTAACAAGTTCATCTCATTTGTCAATGGCAGTGGATCTGGTATGACAGGCGGAGCAGACTCTCCTGGAAATAGCCTGATTTTTTACACAGATTTCTAATAAAATTAACTAAAAAGTGATGGAAATTAGGAGTAATAATTAACATAATGTAGCAAGAGTGAGTTGTAGAAGAAGAAAACAGATGCCTAGGTTATGGTGCCACCTGCTTTCTGATTCCATAAGAGATTTATTTTTTATTTTTTAAATTAAATATATTAAAAATGAAAAGTGAGTGGTAATGAATTCACTTCTTTAAGTAAAATATGTACAAATACCTATAGCCTGCAGACTGGAGTTGCTCATATCTCTTTTGGTAAAGCTGGAAAACGAAATTTCAGGAACTGAAATGGAGAATGAGAACTAACCTATGCAGTTTTTCATTTGACTATTGACTGCAGAATTCATTTTCTTTGATTGGCCCAGATGGTAACATTTTCTTGGAAACCTGTAATAAATGCAATATATGCCATGCCAATCAACTTCTCTTTTACTTCTCTACAAATGTCTTAGACTTTTTTTGTGGAGGTCCCATCTGAAGTACCTCAGAGGGCCTACAGCACATGTGCCTCTTTCCAATATGTTACATCTGCCTATTCTGTTTAGGTGCCATGACCTACGAAAAAAAAAAAAAAAAAAAAAAAAAAAAACTAATTCTTGCACTGTAAATAAGATATATTTATAACTGTGTATTTCATAACATGAAGAGAAATACATGGTTTGTAAAATATTATGAATGTTTGAAGGAGTTGGATAAACTGGACATAGAAACATGTTAGAGAATATGTGTAAAAGCTCCTTCTCACTCCTTCCTACATACTAACCAAGATAACGGTCACTAACAGTCCTTTGTGATGATTAAGGAGAATTGAGTGTGAGGAGCAAAAAGTAAAAAACAGCTTATAGTATGCTTCTAAATGTTTACCAGATTTCCTTGGTACATATACATTGCTTAGAGTAGCAATACAATGGTGTTCCGTAGATTAAAGACACACAGGAAGAAAATCTAAGTTCTTAAAGGTGTGTTTTATATACTGCCATTGCTCTTTAAAATGAGGAAAGCATGGGATATGCTTCATGCTGACAGAAAGAAAATTTTCTAGAATTTACACAGAATCAAATCTTTATGGCCTACAAAGAGAATATGTATTTCTGTGATATAATTCATGTCAAGCTAAAATTGATGTGTAACATAAATTAGATGAATCACTCTCTAAAATTGCCCGTTTCTCTGTATTGACTGTAAAGGAAGCTCTGAATGATGAGGTAAGATGCTCACTAAGAGTAGGACAAATTAATTCCGCTGTTTCTGTGGGAAAAGCAGATCGATGTGCAGAACTGGAAAGTAAAGTCTTGAAGGATCTATTATTCCAAATGTTTGTGGAGATCCTTTGGATAAGTTTCCTCATTTGGCAACCAGTAATGAGAAGCGTACATGGTGTCTTCAGCAGCACTAGTCTTGTCCCTTCAGCAAGCAACAAGAAAGTTGTGACTCATACATAGATCATCATCTGCACTCATTCAGTTAGAATAATGCAATGCATTTTGGGCATAAAGGAGTTTTAAGATCACAAGTTTTTACTGGTAATTGCAAGATGGAGTTTCTCCACCTCACAAAAAAAGAAAGAAATTAAAAGAAAAAAAAAAAAAAGGAAGAAAAAAAAAGAGGTATTTAAATCCATTTTCCCATTACACATTAGGTCTTGCACAGATTTATTTATTTTTTCTTTTTAAAAAAAGACATAGTCCATAGCTTGGTGACCAGGGTACTTGCTCTGGTTCAAGTTTTCACTTTATCTGAAAAAGCCATAGAAAGCAATCAGTCTCACTCACATTCCCAGAGAATCCTCACTTAGTGGACCACAGCACCAAATCGCAGCTTCTTTCTGATACCATAAATAATTATTTACTCAGGGCAGAACAACTCCAAAGGGAGACACTGAGACTCAGACATTACAATCAAGCCCTTCATATGAACTGGGATACTCAAGGTATTAAACCTGGATTTCTGTGGCTCTACTAATTCCCTAACCTACCTGTTGCTGGCCACTTCTGTTGGAAGGTACATCAAAGTTAAATGCATTGGTATGAACAATTTTACATAAAAAAATAGTGCCTGTCTTTGATTGTAAGACTGTTCTGCTACACAGCCTACGGGGACTTCTTAACCTGCTTTTCCACCTTCAGACAGTTTCTAAAGAAATTGACAGCTCAGCTCTATATTCTGCAATGACACATGACAAAAATAGTCCTAAACTAGCTGATGGTGGAGAGACAAATTCTATACTAAACTACAGTCTTTCAGCACAAAAATTAGGTATACCTGGCTAAAATCATGATTTAGCACACCTATAATCTTGTGAACACATGGTTTCTGGTATCTCAGACTTTTCAAGCCTACTCCCCTCCTCTTCCTCATGTCAACCCCACAACGTTCTTACAGTCCTGTCTATGAGATATATGAAGAGTAAAGGCTAATTTGCCCAAACAGTAAGTAACTTAGATCAGTTCTGGGAGCAAGGAAAGGGTGACTGAGAAACTACTAATACTAATGTCATTCTTTCATTGTGAAAAGTGAGAGATAAAATTTACTTTCAACGAAACAACACAATGGAAGACACAGAAAGTGCTGAATGTTGCTTTAAACATTCATTGGAGTAAAAAAAAAAAAAAAAAAAGTCTTTTACTGTACTATTTTGAGAGATATTTGATCAGCTGAAAATTGTGTTCAAAGGTAAACATGAATATGGATATGTATTTTAACGACATTGCTTTGGGCAATCTTTAGTAGCCTATGTTTTGAGTAAACAAAACTTTAATATCTATAAATATATTTCAAAGAACCTTTATCACTAAGAATTGTTTGGAATCAATGGGATTATTGCTCCCCGTTTGTCATTATTATCAAATTAAATTGTGCTTTGCTGTTCTATAATTCAATATTCTAAACAAAATCTGCTATAATTAAGTTCGTTTCTTTCTTTCAGACGACTGATATAGGACTTTTAACTTCAGCATTGAAATGTAACTGTTAAAAATTAAAAGTTTTAAGAATATATCTTGATGTGTTTCTATTTAGACTTATCTTGAATGTCATTCAAAAGCTGTTTTCTGGACTGTTTTCTTTCAGTAATTCATGAACTGAAGAATTATCTCAAAACAATAAATTTTAAAATATATATTTTTAAATACTGTTTATGCATTTGTGCACATTCATAACAATTTTGTTATTTACAGCCTTACTGTGATTATTTAAATTCAGAAGGATACTTCATAAGGATACAAGACTGTCTTACCAAATAAGAAAAACAGCAATCTAATATTGCCATCTTTCTCTTCCTTGTCATTTTGCTTTTCTTTCAGAATGGTGTTAACACTAGATTCTTCAAAGAGAACCACAGTGGCTACGTCTGTGTTGTGGGGGTAGAAGATGAGAAAAGGATTTAGTGTTTTTTTAAAAAACATCTTTTTGCTGAAAGACAGCAACATAGAAATGAGGTCTACAGGCGGAAGAGAACATTGATAAATGCATAGACAGTCATTAGTAAGAAGTCTTCTAACGGTGCTTTTTCTTGACAAATAGCCTATCACCAAAATTTACGTTCATTTTCCTTATGATCATTATCACTCTCATCATATGTGTTCCTCATCAACTAGCCATGTTTTCTTTATAAATTCACTGAGTTGAATGTAGATAAGCATACAAAATTTTCACTCACATGAAGTATGAGGGCAGAGGTAATGCAGAACTACAACACAAGTACATTTTTTTTTTTCTCACATAAGTGTGAAAAACATGACTGTCAAAACTCAGGGTCCTTGATAATGTCAGTAGATGGTCTTTTGTATATAAACAGAATGAAAACTGAGGAAAATTAAGTAATACTGAGAGCTGTATCCTTCTGACAAAGTTTGTTTACAAATTTTAATTTACAAACTGAACTGATTGTGTGTGACTGACTAGGAGAGGTGATGATGCTCAATTTCCACTGCATCGGTACAGATCAGACTGCTGAATTCATCTCAAATGCCTGAACATTTATGATACTGTAACTAACCCCATCATCACTACATCCTGGTCCAGCATAGGGTTGATCTCTTACTGAAAAACGGACTATAATCATACAGACAATAATCACAAGATTCACTTAAGACAGGCAGGTAATTACCGGATGACAGCTGAGAACATGATTCACAGTTTAATTACATTCATCAAAAATATGACAAATAAGTTACTCCATTTTTTTTTATTATTATTTTTTTTCTCTTGCTTTAATTTGCCAGCAACTTAATAGATAAAGGATGCCTAAAAGAAGCAGTCAAAATTTCTTCATACAGTATAGGTTATATATGAATCAAAATGTTACATATCACAGTTTTTTAAAAACTCTGAAAAATCCTGTGATATGGATGAATCGTAACAATTCTCAAAAGGGGCCAGATTTTGACAAGTGGACTTTTTTCTCAGTGAGGAGGCCATCTGCAAAATCTCTAAAGACTATAATTTAATTAGCTTGCAGTCAGAATAAGAACATACAGATCTCTGAACAAGAACTGTTGTAACAGTCACTGGATATTTAGGATCAGCAGAATTTAGGGATGCTGATCAACAAGGCTTCTGTACGTAATTCTGTCAATTCAACTAGTGTCATCTAAAATAAAAAGGAGACTTTGAACATGGTGGGAAATGCAGAAAGGCTATTAAAGAACTGTGTCATGTATACTGCATGTGTAATATATGATTATGTGAGAAGAACAAAGGTAAGCAATTGCCTCCTCTCTCAAAAATAATGTATTTAAAAGCAAAAAATCTTTACACAAACAGCAATCAAGTTAATTTTATGTACCATTTAGTCAGAAAATAGACTGAAATTTCTGGTGTCACTTGTATCACCAAGCTACACTAAAGAGACTTTTAAAGGTGCATCTAAGTTTTAAGAGCTGTAATTCCCCAAACTGTATTCATCTGTCTTAATAGATTTTAGTATCCTGTTTCTAAGTAGTTTTGAGAACACAATTAATGCTACATCTTACAGATATTTATTCTGTAATTATTTCTAAGTGCCTAAATGTGTGTTGTTGTTACTGTGTATGTTGTTACTATGACGAATTTTGGTTTTTAGGAGCTTCAGAAATAAAGAAGAAAGAAACACCAAATTTTGTACTGAGCAGTGTTCACAAAATGCTGAAACTATTTGTACTTCTGCAGATTCCAAATTGATCTCTTTGAGAGAACCAAAGTGACTTTCCATAAAATTTTCTCAATTACGTGTGTTCCCTGTGCACATCAGGAAGACATCATACTAGTGAAGACAGATTTCTTATAGTTGACCAATACTGAAGTAATACTTCAAGCTTATTGAGATTTCAGGTAAAATTAAGATGCAAACTGAGCTATTCAAGAGAGAAATATACATGCACAGTGGCAGCTTGCGATTTTTTTTTTGTGATTTTGTAGCTTAAACACTGCATAATGGATACCCAAGGTGCTCTGTTCATAAAACAACTTCAAATAATAAAAATTCAGGGAATTTATAGTTGTTTGGCCTAGTATGATCGTAAATATGATTATTTCAAGACGAATAACTAATTATTTGTAATATGCATATGCAATTACAAATATCCATATGCAATAACAAATACCAAGGGAAGCAAATTTGTTCTTCTTATCTGAAATCAAAGTTTTACTCTAAAATGAAACACCTAAAAATTATTCATAAAGAATAACCTATTTTTCTCAGTAGGCTATGAGGTGTCTTTAACTATGCTGAGTAACAATTCTTTCTGTTAGTAAAAAGGTGTTTATATACCAATTTTTTATGATCCCCTTAAATCAAGTTTGATTATTGCCATAAAACAATAAGATTATCTGCATGCTAAAGTATCTACACTTTTAGTATATCTAAAGTATCCCAGCTCTTCCCCTCCAACTAATATTGTGGTGAAACTTTATACAGAAATTCACCAAATCACTGCTGTCACTTACACAGCTCCAGTTTGAGAAATATGGAAGAGGCAAAGAACACCTGTAAATTCTCTGAATATGTACTATGACCATTTTTGAATAAGAATAAATAAATAAATAATAATAATAATAATAATAACAATAAATATATCAAAGACATCTTCCTCTAAAGAGGACAAGAAAATTGAGCATAACTACATCTTCATTATGGTGATCATCCCATTCATTTTTTAAAGAAAATATTACCGACTTAAACATTACTCATTATTACACATGTGACTAAACATCATATTACAATGCATGATGAAGATTTTTCTGCATCTGATACAGAATTTTGCAGTATAAATTCATGAATTGCTCTGACTTGTTAAATGAACTGAATACTTTTTCTTCCTCAATAAACAGTAGTTCCTTAAATGTGCAATGGATTTTCTTATGTGAAAGAAAACAATACTCCATGGTTTGGAAAAAAAATAAAAATAAAAAAAATAAAAGTATTATATTATTTTATAGTTGACTATCCTTTAGTATCAGCCACATTTAATTAATGTGGTCTATAATTCTTGGTAGTTTGTTAGAGAAAAAACTGCTTATTTGACTTTGTATTTAATATTTTTTTCATTAAATCTGTTAAGTATGTAGGCTTGCCAACAAAATTAATAGGCTTAACATTTTGAATTGGAAAGATAAAAATTTGGGGAATGGGATTTTTGCCTTTTAGCTGCCTGTGAAAAAAAAATGCCATATATGAAATTGAACCTGTCAGCACTGCTCATGTAAATTATCTTTCCTTTCACTGTATGCTTTTCATGATGTTGGGGGAAAGTATCTGTTGGCATTTAGATTATTAGATATATGGTTTAATTGTTATGTGGTCCTGCATGGAGCCAGGAGCTGGACTTGATGATCCTTGTGGGTCCCTTCCAATTCAGGATATTCTGTGATTATATGACAAAAGGTAAATCATATTTTAGTTTTATTCTATATCTGATTCCTTCTTCCTAACACTATAGAACCTGAAAAAAATAAAATCAAGCAAAATCTGATGAAACAAAAAATGGAAGGACAGTCATTGACAGTCACCTTTACTGGCAGGAACTTAGTAAGAAATTTCTGTACCCATAAAATAATAGTTTTCCTTTTCTTACAGATTTACAAAATTCTATACTATCCTGCCGAAATTATTCGATAATCTTGTGTTTTGTTTGTTTGTTTGTTTGTTTGTTTTCTTGTTTTACCAAAGTGAATGCTAACTCAGTTGCTGTTACTTTGTGCTGTGTTCTTGGACATATCCACTCTATACTGTAGATAGATGGATACCATGTTGTTTCCTCTACAGTTTTCTTCAGAAAATCACCATCTCTCTTTCTCTCACACACATAAACAGTGAAGAAATCAACTTGAAGAAAATAGAAATATAGAGGAAATAAATATAAAAAACTATATATATATATATAAAATTTTCATGGGGAAGGACAATAAAAAAGAAACAAAGCATTTGCCATTCAGGGCTACAGTCCCCTCACACCCCACGTTATCCCTTCAGCGACAGAGGTTCTGATATAGACACTTCTTGTCCAGTCCTGTACTTCTTCACTGTATCTATGAAATCTCTAATCAGGAATTGTGCATGGACGAAAAGCATAGGAAAAGCAAGACTTAGATTAATGAGCATTCATCTCCTAGCTGTAGAAGATCAATATGTAGTACAAAGAGCCCTAAAATGACTTTTGAAATCTGAAAAACTGTTGAAACCTCTGCTTTGAATTCACTTGCTTGTGGAAGAGAACGTATCTACCAACAGTACACAATAGGTCAATATTGTCTGTTTACTTCCACATGCAGGTTGAGCCTCTTCAGAGCTGCCCTGTGTCCCTATTTCACATGCCCCATTGATATGTCTCATTTCTATCTAAAAATACTACTTTTTACTATCATATCTGGCAGGTATAACACTTGATAGTATGTGAGCTACAATGGATCGCTGAATGCAATTGTTAGTGAAACACATCAAAAGGACTACAACTGTGTAGTATTTTATTGTGCCACAAGAGATTCATCCACACAAATTCTGCCTGTTGCTGGTTAACTGCATATAACAAACGGCAACTCCTTTGCAATTTAAAATGCAAACAAAGAACACGTTTTCCATCTTTCTCCAGCTTAATTAGAATTTGGTTGTACTTTGAAGTCTTTCTTCATAAACTTAAATTTTACTATAAGTTTTTTGTTTGGTTGTTTTCCAATAATGTAAGACTGAGACATCTGTTTTGGAAATAACATATGGTGAAATTAATTACCTAACTTCATATTTATTTATACAATTGATTACAGTACCCTAAAAAGCATTACCATAACCATGCTAGTTGGATTTTATCTAGAACATAGGAAGATGCAAAATAGTATTTTTAGTGCCTTATGTGTTGTTTAAATCATTCTACCTACTACTATCTTATTTCTCTATTTTCTTGTAACATACCTTATATAACCTATGATCACTACTATGTATAATCTCCTTAAATCACTATATACTTTAATAATGCAGTAACACATGAAGTTCATACACATCTTAAAACTACATCTCTTTTCTTCCTCCACACAAATAGCTTAAAGCAATTTATTCCTCCACCTTATCATTTCAACATATTTTAAATGTGGTTCTATTTTCTTGGTTTAAACAATCAATATTTAGTGAAAATATCCTGGTGCATGCAAAAAGGTCCTTCAGGCAGTACCGTAACCTAGGTGAATTTACAATTTTGTTTTATCAAATTTTGCTTTAGCAGCTAAAAAAGGCAATACAAAATCTGTGTTGATTTTATGCAATTATTATAATTTGTGAAAGCTATATAATTACACAGCTATTTTTAAAGAAAACCTCCACCTTTTGTATGATGGCTGAAGAAATATAATTATCCAAAATCTAGCAGAGTATTTTCATCTGTACAAAACCATAATAATAATATGCATACCCTGAAGCAAAAGTTCCAAGATGCTCTCTTGCACTTGAATATTGTCAGCTAAACAAGACTATAATTTTCCAATATTTGTTCAGTGAATTGTCTTGAAATGTGCAATTGTGGAGGGGTACACCTGTGAATGTTCTTTGTGCAACAAAGATGAGGGAAATTTAAGTCACAGAGTATGTGACTTAAGTATGTAATGTCAGTAGAAACTTGTCATTCAAATTCTGCTTTTTTAACTTCTGTTCTATGAAGCCAACAGATTATTATTTATTTTTTTTTTTTTTTTTACTTCCTTTTAACACCACTTATAAGGCAAAGTAATTGGCAAATGCAGGCAAGGGTAAATCAAATATCAGCTTCACTGTTGGAAGCTGGAAATGAAATCCTTGTTTTACTGAAATCTGTGGCAAATAAAATTACAGCGGGATCAAGATCATACTTAAGAATTTCTGTCTTCTACTTTCATATCCACAGAACATCAGCTGGTGGTCTTCCTTTAAACAATTTTCTACTAATAGATCAGTGCAAAACAAGTAGGTGTGTTAGCTATTGATAATAAAAGCATTTGACCAAAAAAAGAAATATTCCTTGTATGAAGGTGATACAAGTTCTAATCAAATAAATAAACAGTAAATAAAACACGCATAATGTACAACTAAAGAATTAGTAGCTGAGTACTATCTTCCATAATTTTCAAAACTTTTTGAATTAAGTCAACAATCGATCAGAACATTGTTTTTGTCAGAAATACATGATAATACTCACTAAAATGCAGAACACATTGGTGATGTTCTCACATTTGTTTTAGCAGTATGATATAAATCAAAGCAATCAGACAACAGAACTGACAGCAATGTTTTACAGTACTTCATAAATCTCATGCCTGAACAGAAAAAGACAGAACAGCACAAACAGCAATGCTGTTTTTTCGGCACTGCTGTCTAGATCCAGCAGTTTTGGGTTGAGGAACCTAAAACAATACTCCAATTAAATTAATGCAACAAAATCTGAAATTCTGTTCTTGAAAAGCCTCAAGATCAAAAGCATCAGTAAAGCATCTTTCTAATCTCAGTGGTACTGGGACACATAAGACACCACCGCTTCTGACCTTTAAAGGTGCGTAATTGTTTAAAAAATGTATAAACAATTGTATCATAGAATCATTCAGGTTGGAAAAGACCTCTAAGATCATCTAGTCCAACCTTTAACATAGCACTGCCAAGTCTATCATTAAACCATGTGACTAAGCTCTATGTCTACACAAAGACCTCCAGGTGACTCACCTACTTCCCTGGGCAGCCTGTTCCAATGCATCACAACCCTTAAAGTACAGAATTTTTTCTTAGTATGCAACCCAACCTCCCCTGGCACAACTTAAGGCCATTTCCTTTTGTCTTATCACTTTGTACTTGAGATGGATCCCTACTTTGCTGCATGTAGATGCAAAGGAATTTCAGTTTTGGCAAAATAAAAAATTTACAGCTCAACTCCTCAATATCTATAAGGCAGGCAATAGTCACCTTAAGGATTTAATCTGGCAAATATTTCCTGAGGTTGCCTAACTCTCATTAATGAGACTTCCTATCAGAGATTTCTGTACTGCCTCCCACTGTGTCTATGCCTCATTCAATGAGAGATCCTGGGACACTTTTAGTACCAGCAGCATATCTACCTTCTGATTCAAACAGCACAGGCACAGTATTAAAGAAAAGTGTGATCCCAATAGGACCTCTTTCAAAGAATGAGTGCCTTCAGGAGAAAGTCCCTAGGCCAAATTTGGATTCCATCATGTGTACGGAGTCTAGAAACTCATGGGACATCATGGGACAGAAAAATAAAGATATGATGCTGCAATGTAGAATTTTCCTGTACTCAGCAGCTTTATTGAAACCAACCTTGAACTGTGCAAATTTGAACTAAACCTGATGCTACGGATAAAAATGCTAGGGCCATAAAGATCTGAAACTGGAATTTGCTTGTTTGCTGTGAGATTCTGGAGAATTGTGTTTTCTTTGGCTGTGGAAGAACTATGGAAACACAACATAGTTATATCATCAGAACATATATTCATGAGAGAGAGAGAAAAAAAGAGACAGACACAAATGCAGAAAGAAAAAAAAAGTACTTTACCTCACTTTTAAATTGCCTTGCTGTGGTTGTCCATCATAAATTGACAGTATATCAAAATCTTCTTCAAGGGCAAAAGTATGAAATGACAATTGTATCCTGTTACGCTCTCCTGTGATAATGATCCATGTGCAGTTGGCGTAATTTGGATAACCATGAGGAAATCCAGGGCTTTCTATAGTACCATTCGGTCCTTGTACTAAACCTCCACAGTTCTGACCTGAAAAAGAAGAAAGAAAAATATTTATTTTAGTGTTTTTCCCTCCCCCAGTACATATTCTTACATGAGCAACTATATGAAAGCTTAATGCTATAATATTTTTTACAAATACAGCGTAAAATCACAATTATAGCATTCTTCTGTCTGGATTCAAAACCCTTTTGCAGGATTTTCTGAGATATTTACCATCTTTTCATGCAATGAATCATTATTAGAGGTTATGTAGTATTAACAAGGTATGACTTATTCATCCAAATTGGAAATTTAAGTATTAATCTTGATGCCATAAATTCAACGGTTTGAGAGTTTTAATGCTACAGAGTGTTCAAAGTTTTTTTTTTTGTGAATGCCATTTACAAGGTTTTTATATAAATACTAAAGTATAAGAGTTTCTTCTGTTCTGAAACATGCGTTCAACACTGAGAGCAAAATGTAGACACACATTTATTATGCACGCTGTTGTAAACAACAGTAATACTGTTGTACTTAGAAAACAGCCAAATTTCTGTGGTGTAACATCTTTAGTGCTGTGTGTATTGTGATCAGGAAAGTGTTAATTTTTGTAAAGATTCTAAAATAATAACACTACGGATTTACTCAGCAGGTATTTCTGTCTGGTTTGTACAACCTACAAACCTTGTGAGGGTATGGTAGCTCATTAACAAGAAGTCCTCAGCAAGAAACCTTGACTTACAGTGCACACTCTTGCTAATTTCCTACTTGATTTTGTTAATCCCACACACAGTAGTTGTACTGGCTCTGAGCTGGAGAGAAGCATTAATGAAATATTTGAAGAGAGAAAAGTTTAAGGAAATTCTGTGCGCTGTAATGCTTGGATTATTACATGCATTTTAAGCACTTCAGAACAAGTATAATCCAAGCATTTATTCTTATACCTAAACCAGAAAAGTATTTCAGGCTGCAATTTTATTTTTAACTTCACAGTAGTAGGTCTCTGAGACTGAATCTTTCAGAGCAGTGCTTTCAAATGATTGTGGGAGGTTTCCAAATCTTAATAAAATTGATTTAATAAAAGGGATTTGCTATTAAAACTGAAGAACTAATAGGTAATCATTTTCTACTAAATACAAATCTAAAAAAAAAAAAAAAAAACAAACAAAAAAAACCCACACATGAATAGATAAAAAGGCTGTAGGGATTTGGCAGATCTTTAAAGTAAAAATCTTCTCTAGTGTATCTATCAATCAATTCACATTGCTTTAATTATATATATATATATACATATTACTAAACATTCTTGAAGAACAAATGTATTACAGCAACATAGCATGAAACTTTCAGTTATGTATGGTTCACTGTAATTTGTCAGCATCCTTGTACATTCTTGGCATTGTATTCCTCTTCCTACAACCACAGCAGAAATGTCATACAAATGTCAGGGAGCAATTTTAAATAACTTAATTACTACAGAAACAATTTTCTGAAAATAAAAAAGGAATATTATAGTGACAGCCCACCACTCTACTGCACTAATGAGCTACTTCATGTCACCAGCATCCACAAATTCATTTCTGTAAATCAAGTATCTATAAGCCATGCTTCTTTCCTACCACCCTGGTGTGAAATGGTTGATTTGAAAGAGGTGAGCTATCAGCTGCAAGTTAGAAATTTGCCTAAAATTTATCAAAGACAGAACCACTTTTAGGAGTGGAAATCTCTAATGCTTGTGTATGAATAATATAAGACGATGTTAACTACATTTCGGCCTTCTGGCCAGAAAAAAAAATCCCCTCCCCAGCCTCTAAGGAAACACTACAGTTGTCTTAAGGTAAAACAGAAAAATTGCTGAGGTTAGCAAATGAGTCTTTCCACTCCCAAAATGGCCTGAGTTCTGCCACTTCCTTACAGAAGTGCCTACTTGCATAATTTTTTCAACCATCGGTGATTGTTCCTCTCCATTGCACGCTCCACACACACTGCTCCTCAGAAGCCCCACTCAGCTCTCCAGGTTCTATTCCTCAACATATTTTAACAACTCTAATAAGCCCACATTTTGCCACCACCATGGCTATTTTGGTCCTGTTTAGGATGAAAACAAACAAACAAACAAAAAATCAACCAAGCAACAAAAAAAAACCCTTTGCCTACATTACCAAAAAGGAACTAGAGAAGGAAGAGTCAACGGAGAAAGAGCAGTGTACTCTCTGGATATATTAATTTAAATTCTGTATCAGTGGAGTTTGAATTCTATAGTTATACTGAAATCTTTCCACATTTTAGTTTTATTCCAAAAGCTGTGCTTTTTTTTTTTTTTTTTTTTTTTTTTTTTTTTACTACTTACTATAGATTCAAGTTACTGTGCATTATTCTCTGGAAAATAAACAAACTAATGATAAATGAGGCAGCCAACATTACACCCGTGTTTAACTTAGTCATTTCTTAGCACCCAGAGCCCTTTTTCCCTCCAATTTGCTTTTGTTCTCCTCTCTCTATATCCCTCTAGCTTTGAAACTATTCATAAACATACTGCCTATTCACTTTGCAATCAAGAAGCACAAGGCAAAAGAGAACCATAAAAGAAAATGATTGTTGTGAAGTATTATTTAGGTTTGCTCTTAATTTTACATGTTCATATGTAAATAAATATGTATATATTACATAAATATATACATATTTATTTTTCATTAAAAACAAAACAGAAGTGAACAACAGTCAAAGAGACTGTAAGAGATGTGCAGCTCCAGAAAACTGGCATCCTTTTAGGTCCCTGCCTGGTTTAAACATGAAACATTTTAACGGAGTGGTACTGGGGAAAAAAGGATCTGCTATCTGTATAATACCTATTTTGTCAATAAATGTAAGTCTATAGCCTTTAGAACTGTCAAATGTTACACCTCTGCTGAGGAGTAGATGCAACACCAAATCACTTAGAATCCAAAAGAGAGATTCAGTAGGAGGATATACTTGGAGAACAGGAATGAAGAGACTTACAAGTGAGAGGTGGCAGCAAATTAGATGTGAGTTGGCAATGAAATACCACACAAAAATGAAGTTTCTGACTGCAGAAACACCACAGACCAGTAATAGGACACTGATGAGATTAATTACAAACACTTTGTTTCTTATGGGTGCCTTAATAGCAGAAAGTGTCAACAAATTCCAGGGAATTCAGAAACAATGAAAAAGAGCCATTAAAGAAATTGAGCATACTGACAAGAAAATCTTGAAAGTAGCAGATTTTAAACAGTTCTGTTGGTCTGAGCATAAGCAAAAAAGAAAATGTAGGCTGAATATTCCTTAATACACCCTAAAAAGAATCTACCCATGAAACTCACTTTAGTTCTGACCCCTGTGTCAAAAACACAGCTTTAAAAAATACATGTTGCCATTTTTTCACAAGATGTGCAGTCATTGATTGAGGAGATTATCAGTACACTGAATTACTTTAATATTAAAGGTGTATTAGGCTGCCAAGATTTTATTAGTGTGACACCAAATTGTTTATATGACTGCAAACTATGCTATTAGCATTAATTTACTGTCATATGTTGTCTGTAAGAAGGTATTTCAGGACAGCTATTTTAACTTTATGATACGAAAACGGTAATATAAGAAAACTAAAGCTCTTGGCTTGTTGTTGAAATTTATTAACACCGATTTCAAATTAAATGTTACCTTATACAGGTTCTTAGCAGGACTATTTGCACCTGTTCAGGCACAAACTTTCTCAGTTGTTACCCGTAAGTTAAAGTACATGAGGAAAACTTTAAATATTGCGATTTTGCCTTAAGCGCTGAAGGTAAATAGTGGTAGAATCACTAGTAGAATTTAATACTGCTTTGCCGTAAGACTTAGAACAAATCTCACAAAATGCAAACATTCTAAATATCTTCTAAAAATTGGTCTTTTGTTTTCCTGGACCTTTACATTTATCATAATTATATTTATCACATCTCCTTTTACTAGGATCTAATAATTAGATCTACAGGAGTATAGATTCATTTTTCAAGTGGTGAGGCATTTTCAAGTTGCCTATTGCAAAATATTTGTACAATGAACAAACAAAAAGAAAGCCACTTCTTTTCTTACACCACATCATTTATTCTGTGGAAGACTGATACACTTATTACAGGTGTATAATTATATGTGAACATATACATATCTACACACATTTGCAGAGAAAGCAATTTTTTCAAGATACACTAATTTTGAACAAACAAAATATAAAACACACCATAACTAGTTATAATAAAGTCATAAATAAGACTCTAAGATATTTTGAACAGTCACAGTAATTAAAATGAAGTCACATTTATTCTTGTGACCGTTATGAGTAGGGTTCTCATTCTGCAGGTACAGAAGAACGCAGTGACCATTACTGAGGCCAAGAAAAGATTTTGATATCTGAAATTCTTAAAACAAACAAACAAACAAAAAAAAAAAAAAACACATTTTCTCACTAATTCTACGAACATTTCAAAAAGAGCTTTTCTTCCCCATTGATTAAAGCTAGATCCTAATATGATTAATAGTATTATAAACAAGTGTAAAAAGAAAACAATTACAGCTGTGCTAGACCAGATCAAAGGCTTATTTAGCTCAGTAGTTCTTCTCCAACAGCAAACCAAAGGAAGTTTCTAGGAAGAACTCTCCTCACCTTAAAGATCTGCATTTCAGGGATGAACACATCCCAGAAGAGGAATACATGCCAGTAGCCTCGCCTTTGTGTTTAACAGTCCTTGGTAGATTTATTTTCCACAGTCTTGTCCAGTAATCCTCCATGTTAACTACTAGGACCCTTAATGTATTGTATGAGGAATTCTAAAACATGAAAAACGCTTCTTTATGCTTGTTCAGTAACTACTGTGTTAGGTTCGTTTGATGCCCCACTAGCACTTGTATGAAAAGAAAATATATGGTTGGCTCTTATTGATGCTTTCTATGCCACTTACCATCTTATTGACCTTTGACAGATCCTTTTTTTTTTTTTTTTTTTTTTTTTCCACATTAAAAAGTTCTACTTTATATTTAGCTGTGCTTTGTACTACAGCCATTTTATGACCTTTCCCTGAACCTTTTCGAGCTTTATTACACCTTTCATGAGACAGGGAGACCAGAACTTCTCATAGTATTGAAAACACAGACCATTTCCATAATGATATTTTTATTCAATTTTCTATTTTCCTACTAATCTGCTATGTTCTTTTGCTAAGGTAAGCATTTTTACAGGACTGTATATTACACACAAGATTCCTTTCCTCAAGAATTACAGGGAGGCTAGAGCCTAACATTTTACATGGAAAATCAGGATTATTTTTTTTCTCCTCTATATTTCCTACTCTTTATGACTATATGCATCACATGACATTCATCTACTCTGAATTTCAACAACTTCAACAACTCTTTACTTGGTGACTTAAGGCCCTTTTTGTAATTCTTCACAATTGATCCTCATCTTCATTAACTCATAATTTTGTATCATCATGGTCACTTCATTACTTACTCCCTTTTGCAAATCATTTATGAGTCTGCTGAACACAGCACGTCTCTTTGGTGTCCCTTTCTTGTAAAAACTGACTATTTTCTCCTACCCCTAAGGCACAACATTTAGCCAATTTTTTAGCAATGTAACAGCTTTCTTGTGCGCTACCTCATTTGTTTCATTTATGGTCTTTACTTGATGTCTTATCTTGATGTTTTTGGTAATTCTGATTAGGTTTATCTGCATTCAAACTGATGTGACCTTATATGTCCAATATGCTTGAAAAGCATATAATGTTAGAAATAAAGTCTTAATTCTTCTTCAATATATCATATTTAACCATGTGTGAATCGATTTTCTTCTTCAATACAGTCTACCAACATAAGTTTCATGTTTTTCAGATTGATATTCCTTAACTCCATAGGACTTCGTTTAAATAGGGGAATCTCAGGTAAATTGAAGCTGAAGATTACATTATTAGTACAGCAATTCTATCCCATGATTGTCTTTTAAACTCTGGATAACACATAGTTCTTGTGACTTATTATTATTTATTTTGTCTGTTTTATCCATAACCTATTCTACCAATTTTGACTTTAAACATTGAAGAATTTTTCACCACAAATAGTTCAGGCATGGAAATTAAAAAACAAGTATTTATTGCTATATCAAAATCTTCCTTAAGTCCTTTTATATTCTGAATTCTGCTGGCCCAGCAGTGCTCTCCTGCAGGTACTTGTTCCAGCTGTGTTCAAAAGATTAATAATTTTTAGTGTGTAGTATGTAGGTCTTCAATGATCTCAGATACTAATTTTATGTTTCCAGGCAAGCCTTCAGCAGGCCCAGGAGCCCCTAAATCTTACTGGGATCTAGCTGATACACGTGCCTTAACCTAGCTTGTTTTAGGATTAGCTCCCTCTAGCCATTTGGACAAAACAACCTTAATCACTTTCTTTGAATATATAGTAGGATGAATCCCTGAGTCCACTATCACTCTTTTATCCTTATTTGTGAAGCCTTAATTATAAGACTTGATGGCTAAAGCCCTCACATATTTTAAATTCTCTCTCTTGCACAGAAAATTCAAATCCACATCTCTCCCATGCCCACAGCACCTCTTGTTTGAACTTATGACTCCTCTAACTCATGTACTTGCACACTTACAGTAATTTTTGTATCCTAATAAGTATTAGAGAAAATTTAAATGACTTTGAGTAGCAAAGCTCATGATAGTAAATATTTTAATAAGAATGGAAAAACATGTTCCTTACATAGTGCAAAGATGTGTTATACATATGTAGAATAAAAAATATTTCCTCTTAAACTACTACAAGTTACTACAGAATTAAATTATTGCTGATATTAATTCATGGTCCAATCTTTCCACAACTTGTTTTGAAATCATAGTGAAAAATAATCTGAATATCTTATTTGAATTTTAGGTAGACTTTATTTTTTCCTGAATAAAGCCCATGAGCTAAGTTGCTGCAACCTGAAAATGTACAGATTGAAAAAAAAAAAAATTATCATTGCTTACTTATTGTCCAGCATTGTTATATTCCAAAATTGAAAAGAAATGATCAGAAGCTACTCAGTCTACCCTCTTTGCTTTCTCCAGAGGTGCAGGCGCTGTCTCTTCATGACGTCTTTGTGCCCCTGCCATGCTTTGCAGACAATTCCTGACTAAACACACCATGGCATGAAGAGGATTGCAGTGGCTGGGCTGTGCGGCATGTCACCAGCCTGCTGCCACACAGCCCTGGGACCTGGCATACTGTACTGGGCTTAAGTGGCAAGGTTTTGGTAGCCATATGGGGGCCATAGGGGTGCCTTCTGGGAAAAGAATCCAGAAGCTGCCCCAGGCTAGATAAGGGGTCCACTGCTGGCCAGAGCCAAGTCAATAAGTGATGTTGTTTGCGCCTCTGTGAAAGCAGATTTAAGAAAGGGAAAAGAAACAAACAAACAAAAAAACTGTGGTGAAACAGCAGCTGGGAGAAAGAGCAGCTGGGGGAACCAGCCCTGCATATCCCAATGTCAATGCAGAAGGAGGGTAGGAGGTGCTCCAGGCACGCAGCACAAGTTCCCCTGTGGCCTGTGGAGAGGCCCCTGGTGGAGCAGGCTGTCCCCCTGCAGCCCATGGGTCCCACGTGGAGCAGATCTCCACACTGCAGCCCGTGGAGGAGCCCCCGGTGGAGCAGGTGGATGTGGCCTGGAGGAGGCTGTGGCTCATGGAGAGCCCCTTCAAGAGCAGGCCCTGGGCTGGAGCTGCAGTCCGTGGAGAGGAGCCCACGCAGGAGCAGGGGGTCTGGGGGGAGTTGCTGCCCGTGGGGGACCCGTGCTGGAGCAGTTTGCTCCTAACAGATGGACCGTGTGGTACGGAGCCATGTGGGAGCAGTTCTTGAAGAGCTGCTGCCTGTGGGCAGACCCCACAGGATCAGTTCAGGAAGGACAGCATCCTGTGGGAGGGACCCCACGTGGAGCAGGGGCAGAGAGTGACAGCGAAGGAGTGGTGGCAGAGAAGAAGTGCTATAGACTGACCACAGTCCCCATTCCCCCATTGCCCTGTGCTTCTCTAGCTTCTTAGTAATAGACAATACTTTTTACTATCTCCCTACTCTGAGTCGGTTTTGTCCATCACAATAATTGTTGAGCAACCTCTCTGTATATATCTAAAACCTTGAGACCTTTGCATCGTATTTTCTCCCCCTTTGCCTTTGTGAAGGGAGAGTGAGAGAGTGGCTGTGGTGTAGCTCAGCTGCTCACCTGAGTAAAACCACCACACCCGCCATCACACCTCCCTGCCTGACGATGGGCCCGAGGGTAGACCGCAGCACCGGCTGGGCACCACTTCTCATGCGTGGCTCTGCAACGAAGCAGCAACTTGCAGACATCAAATGAGGTGGCCGAGCAGGAGATAGGTGTGAGACATAAACAGGAAGCTGCAGGCTTAATCCTCCCCGCGCCCCCCCCCCCCCCCCCCCCCTTTTTTTTTCCCTTTTCTTTTGCATTTTCATATTCTACCTTTCTGTTTTCCCCTCCAACTTCCTGTGTAAGCCACCAGTATTTCGCTGCCTGCCATCAAGGGCCTGCAGGTCTGCTCCAGCCCCGCCAAAGACCGGCCTCGTTCTGCACTGTGCCTTTAATCTCTTCTCAATTAGTATACCCCGAAGCTTTCTTCTAAGCATGCTATCACCCAATAAAATTGTTACTTCCCAAATTAACTTCAGTCAAGAACAGAAATGTCAAATGGCCAGAGATGCACAAGCACTACTTTCTGAGGACTGTTTTAAATAACAATTGGCTACTTCAAGTATCCTTTAAACATTAATTATTAAGTAAACTCCACAACACCATTAAAAGGCACTTTCTGAGGAATTAATTAAATCAGAAAGTACGAAGTTCTTTTTAACTTAGTTATTGCTGAAGATTTATTCACAATGGCAAGCCACCATCTTTGTTGGCAAAAGTGAAATACTCCCCCAGTCCACAAGGAGAGGACAAAGAGCTGATGGAGAAAACTTGCCTGCTTGCTATCAGGCCGTTTGCTCTTATCTGCCACCCTTCAATGGCAGGATGAACTGATGCTGCAAAGCTCCAACACTACAAATATTTGGATGTATTCAAGATGGTCCCAGACTAATGTTAAATGAGACTGGTGTGATTTTATTTGTGATGCTCTTGCAAAACCCAGACAAAAATGTGTCATTTCAGGAGAACTAGTGAGAAACTGTATAAAACTTACTTGATCTGAAAGCAGCAATAACAAGCTTATTATTTGGTTATGGTAAGATTATATGCTAAAAAAAGGGGGGGGGGGGATACAAGTGGATGCAAGAGAGGGACATTTTGGCATTGCACATGATTTACTATGGGATTTTTAGGGGAGGAATGAAAGTGGGAAAGAAGGGATTTAGATTATCTGGGGAAGAAAATGAGTGAGAGAATAGAGGGGTAAGGGGATATGAAGGGCTAGTCGTGCAAAGACTGTGCACATGATTACGCTTGTCTGGCCATGCCCTGTGCCTGCTCAGCACACAGTCTGTTCTGTCTTGTGATTAAACTCCCATTTCTATATCTTTTGCTGGGTGAGGGGACTCTGCTCAGTTTGCATGGGGGTCTGAGTGCCAGCAATGGGACTGGGACCAGGATCAGAGCCCACAAGCCCATGGTACCCTGGAGCAGGTTTGGGTGTGTGAGTGAGTGTGGGAGTGCTTGTAAAGATGTAGCTGGATGAGACAGTGAGCAGGTGAACTGGCCCGGGAGCCAGGAGGAATGTGTCTCTGAGAGAGACTGTGGGGTCCAGGGGTCTCTAGGGTCAAGACTCTTAAATCTGTGTGTGTCCAAGGGTGAGACTACTGGGGGCTGGCTACCGGGGGGCCAAGAGAGTCCTGCCAAGCTCTGTGTATGTTTGTGTGCATGAGCAGTCATGGGTATGTCTGAGTACCAGCAGCTGGATTGTGCCCTTGGACTCATATGCCCGGGCACCAGCAACTGGGGACACTGGGATTCAGGAGCAGCTACTGGGACACTGGAGGGAACCACAGTGTACATATGTCTCCATAACTTTGACTCTAAAAGACCTTCACTTGGACCAGCCAGAGGTTAAACATGAGGAAGCCTGTCCAAGTTCATGGGAGTACTGAATATGTCAATCTGTGTGGTTAGCAATATATATTATATATATATATATATATATACACGCTCACCTATACATACATATACACACGTATACCTACAGTGTATACATGTGTATGCATGAAGTCTACCAGGAATACCTGCTTGCCACTGGCTGATTCTAGGGCATGATGGAACTACTGCAGCATTGCCCCTATCAGTTGCCAGAATTGACTCTTCCTAACACAAATCGGTTTCTTCTGAATTACTACATTTCATAGAATCATAGAATATCCCAACTTGGAAGGGACCCATAAGGTTCATCGAGTCCAACTCCTATTTCTGTAGCTTGGCAGCTAAAACTAAAAACTGAGGGAAAAACGTCAGCTAAATTGCAAAATTTAGATTTATTTCATTTAAATATAGATTCATTCAATCCTACAATTTTTGTGTGTGACCAGTCTAGGACCTTAACTATGTCCATCTCACATGAGATGAACAGTTGGTAAATGCTAAAATGGGTGTAATAACTTTAAATTCTGATGCAGGCATTCACAAAGTGACTGCAACTTCATTGGTCTATAAAAAGTTTTCAATTCAGATCTTATTTCTAGACACAGGATATGTATTCATTAATTGTGTTGATTAAACAGAAAAGCTAGTGTTTTCAAAGTGTCAGATTAGTACTCTGTCAGGCAAAAGCTTTATGCACAATTATTTCCTATGTATATTTAAACCTGTACCCAGCACAAAACTGAAATTAAATCTTTGAGAAGGTTAAAGATTAATATTACTATTCAGCAAGAAATTCTCAAACGAATCCTGCCGTAATGGTAGCTTTGCTGTGTACAGAGCAAAACATCTTAATTGCTGGTATGTGGAAGTTTTTCTTTATTTTAATGAAGTTCTCAGTGCTGAAATGCATATTATACATCAGCTGGATTAGGTTGCCATTACAAATTGAGAAAAAGATATTTCATGTTCCCTTTTCAATACTGAAACATGCAAAAGACCAATAAATCAGTATTCAAACAAGTTAATGTGGAAATAAAAAGTAGCAAAATATATTTCTCTGCAGGAAAACATTTTTTAAAGGGCTTTTAATGCTTTTAAAAAAATCCTGTCTACAACACCATCAATTCTGTGCCAGAAAAATAAAAATAACATAATTGCTCTCTCAAGGCTACAGTTTAACAGTCCTTCCTTCTGACAAAGCAGTGAGTTCTTAGTTAAAAGAAACTAAATTATATGCAGTTGTTATTCTTTTTTTCTTCTAAAGCAATGATCTTAGCATGGTAAAACAAAGTTCTTCAATCTCTCTTTGTTCTTCCTTTCCATTTACTCCAACTGTATTTAAGATTCACCAAAATGAAGGAAATAAAATGCATTGAAAAGGAGGAAAACAATTTAAATTGTATATCAGCTATGAAATACATTGGAGGTGGCATTGAAAAAAGTTCTGTCAGAGAGCCTAAGATCCTATATTGTAAAACCCTGAGCTAATGAAATATTTAGTGCCCTTTAAAGCAAAACTATTTTTCATAGATGCAAACTCATTCTGCAGATGGAGATCATTGAAGCCTGGGTGAATTTTATTTCTCTGTTTGCTTTTCTAAAATTAAGTAAAATAAATTCAGTCTTTAGGTAAACTTCAATATTACTGTTACAAGTGCTTAGCAACAGCTGGTAAGAATGAGTGTGGCATAGCTAAGATAAAGTGATGATCTCATTGTTTGTGTAACACTAAGGCAGTAATCCCAGTTCTCTTCCCAGATTCACTGGAATAGGAGCAACTCAACTGCAGGCAAGCTACTTTGAGAACAGAGACATCTTGGTAGGACCTTTTGATTTCCCTTCTGCCAGACTCCTGTAACAGAAGATAACTGTCTGTACTAAATCTGATTACTTCAGTCTTGTCACTTTGACTTTCATTTTTTATTGATGCCACTCTCCCATACCACTTCACTGATAGCCCTGCTCACATATCAGGATCCTAGAACAGGTTTTTTATTACCACCTCTGTCACTGGATGCCTAAATCATGAGGCTGAGAACTGCAATGCAGTTCAAGCAGTTTGGTTTTATATTAGAAGAGCATAATGTCAAAAAGCCCGATTCTGAAAAGTGGGAAAATCCATGTGTCTCATTGTAATTGCTCCATGAGTATCATCTGCTTTAACTGTTTTTTCTTCCCTGTCAGTTATTATTTTGTGAATCATTTCTGTTATCCTGCAGGCTTTCCAGCATTTTCCCATCCTTAAACTCTGTGTGACCACAGAATCTGTCCAGGAAAGGTTTCAAATTTGTTCATCTCTGCTACTTAAATTCATTCCTTTCTTTGCATTTAAAACAGAACCTCTTAGTTCAGTATTCTTCAATTATCAGTGCAGAGTCAACTGACATCAACTGAGAAGGACAAATATTACCTTCTAAATTAGATTGCTAAGTTATAGCTTGGGGAAAGAGAATAATTGGCAATAAATTCTTTAATAGTCCATCCCTAAAATAGGGATGTTTCACTTTAAAAGATGGAAGAGTTATTTTTAGAATTGGACGTAGAAAGATCAGATGATATTATGTTAGAGTTGAGGGTTAAAACAATCACATTTGCTAAAATAAATGCATTTAGAAGGAAGAATTTTAGGTTTTGCATTAAAAATGTTATTTTGCGAATCTACTGCAAGAAATCATTTTTCCGGAAAACTAGGGTTCTCTTTATTTTATGTCACTTTAGAACTTTTCATTTTTATTTGTATTCATTTATACACATTGAATATAATTTTAGGGCTCTGGGCAAAGTTTAGTAGCACCATTAATATGAGTTCACACTGGATATCTGCTGTTCTTTTCATTATCTAAGTACAATCAAAGTAGTTTTATTTGCAAGCCAGACAACAGCTTTACAGCTGTTTATGTGATCTCACATAATCACAAATCATGTTAGTAAATACCAATGGACAAGAGTGACTGTTCTCTCTGAAAATGAACTCTTCTATATGACCAAAATAGGCCAGATATTAGGGACTAAGTGACAATACCAGTCTATATACTGACCCTTACTCTGTAACATTTTTGGAGCTCCCCTAGAATATTTTCCCTTTAATGTTCCCACTGAAGCATTCTTTAAATACCTAACTTTGAGTGAGTGAGCAAAGCCATTTACTCAAGCCGGGACACTAATAACCTTAAAGACTATCCATAAGGCAGAAAGGAAAGAAAAAAGTTACTTCTTAGAAGAAATTTCATGCGCCGATCATTTTTTATAATAGTCTCAGACATTAATTGGCAGGCATGCTGAAATATTTGTGATAGCAGCATGATATCCATAATCTCTGCATGTATACATTCAGGATTAAGTTTGGTCCTCTTGGCATGTATTTTTGAAAACAGTTTTCTCTGCAGTTTGATATGTTTCTTCTTATTTTTGTGCAAAATCGAAGCAATTGGGCTTATTATGCGGATTCTAACACATTCCTAGTATCAATGTATTCTGAATACTACATCTTATTCCTAAAGGTTGTTTCTATCTTTTGTATTTAGCAAATATCTTAATATTGAAGATTTGAAACAATCCTCTTGACAGTTGTATTATTTCCATACACATAATTGTGCTTATTAGCTAGATTTTATTACATGTGAATGGATATGGGTACTATTGCTCTATGCAATGTACACCGCACATTTAAGAATTCTCCTGTGAAAAAATAACAGAGCAAACAATATTACTTAATTAGTGAAGTTAGATATAATCAAAATATAGGTAACATGACAACATGTGCATGTGTGAAATATGAAATTAATTGCCTTTTTATGTTAACAAAAAGGCACAAAGAAAAAAAAACTTTTTTTTAAAAAAAAAAAAAAATACAATCTACAAAACATTTTATTCATGACAGTACCAGGGTAGGAATGCCACAACAGACACATATTCCCCAGTGATTATAAAGTACAGCTGCCAGAGACCATACAGGAAATGAACTGACTTGTTCTAATAATCTTGACCACAGGGAATTTATTACCTTATCTTTTGTATCTTACAGATATGTTTGCATACTATTAAAGTTAAGTACTGAGGGGCTATGAAGGGTGATAGAGCTCCTGTGCCTGCTTCATGAAATCAGCAACTGACGTATTCACAGCAATATTCAGAACGGAGTAACTAACCACTGTCTTGCACTATCAGTAACAAACAGAACTGCATGAAAAACTACAGGTGTGATTCAGCATTGCTCTAAATCCTCGGCTTTATCTACACTGATTCAAATGGGTGCCAAAATGTTGCCAGTCTGATTTGGTGCCTTCAGTTCATACTGGAGTAAATAACTGAAGAAAGAATTAGATATCTTTCTGTACATACATAAGATCAAGTTTTATTTCTCCCATAATAAATACATTTCATTTTATTATTTTTTTTTTCCATTGTGTGTTTCTCAAAAAATATTTAGATTTGTAAACAATAGCATGTAATGTTGTGAACTGTGACAGAAGAAATGTTGTTAACATTTTCTTTAAGCTGCAGCTGATTAGGATACTTTCTAAAAAGAGTTATCTATTTCTATATTTTTTATGATAGATATACTATATCTAATTATTAATTAAACATTCAGCATATGATTCATACAGGTTACAGAAATAAAAGTTTATACAATGAATTGAATTCAAATAAATGAAGAAACTTAGATGATACTACAAATTTGAACTGTAAAACAGTCAAGACTATATTTATGATCTTACCTACAAAAAGAAATGATTCTTCCTAACAACACAACACCTCATGACATACTGCACTTTTCAGAGATGGTCTGCTTATATCATATATTTTTTTCTTATAGAATTCAGATGGATGCTGTTTTCATATAGCCAACTGAAAAATCACTCAAACACTCAGCTATTTATGCAAGGTGAAGCACATGAAATTGCAGAAACTGAATTTATGCTCTGGGAATTTTCATCTGGTTTCTGCCCTCATACACTGCCTCTACATGATAACACACAACACTAGAAGAGACTAGTTCTGAAATGGATTGCTCAAAGCATTTCTTAATCCTTGATTAAGTCATATTTAATGCATATTTGAAATAAGCAGAAGAGATCTACTTTTTGCTGGAATATTACAAGCAATATCCTGTTATGTTCATCTTACATTAAATACTTTACAAAATAAAAAGCTGTCTGTATCACTGACATCCTCAGGAGCCTCTGTGATTGACAGAAAATGGACAGCCAGAATAAGCACAACAAGTAGATGCTATTCATTCTGGCACTGCTAAGGTTGGTTCTGCCAGGGTCAGTGAAATGGAGGCTGATCTGCCATGTCAGTGCCAGGTCTGCGGTGCAGAACAGCCCTTGGACCTGCAAACTATTCTAAAGCACAGTCACTGCTCCCACAAAACAACATGGAGATGGGTTTCTTTAGGACAATTTCTATTTACTCCCCATGGCAGTTAGATATACTTATGGCCCTTTCTCTGTAAGTATGCCAATTCCAGTAATTTTCTGGGCAAAGTTGTTTCCCTAGGCCTAAAATAAAAGCATTGATAGCTATGATAATCAAGGAATATAATTTTAATTAAAATAGGTGAGATACGAGAGTGGTGGAGTGGGAGATCCTAGGATCTCTGAACAATAACATGGTGTCTCTGACCAGAATTGTCCAGGGGGTGACCACACTCCTGTTGTAGTCAATGACAAGGCTTCCATAGACTTCAGTGAGAGAGGGATCAAGTCTGCATGTACAGACTGAGATCATATATCTGATTTGCTTCCAGAAAGAGATACAAAATTTGAGATGGAGACTATTGGCATAGCTCAAGAGAAATAAAGTGGACGTGCCTTTGGGAGTCCATGCATGCCCATCAATAAGAGCAGGATAAAACTTTAAAATGTTAGCTTTTACTCATGTTACGTCAGATTGCATTATGTCATGCTGCCTTACATCTCAGCTGGCAAGCATACTTCTGTTACAAAACATACTTAACAAGACAGAGAAAACAGCAATGATTTGAGAAGAACATGTTTATTTTAGTTGAGGTGACTAGTCAGTTAAAAGTTACTATAAAACAAGCTTTAACTCGTTTTAAATGCTTCTTGTCCCTTGAAGTAAAAAAAAAAAAACTTGCCAACGCAGCACTTTTTATACAACTGACTATGAATTATTAATTCTATCCACATTGTACAAGTTATTTGATTACAGCTGCATGATGTACTGTTGAAATTTTGAAAGCACTCACCTCTAGTATGCCCTTAGTACACCTGACTCCCCGTTTACCCTGCTATTTAGAACTTTCCTTACTCAGGGGGGAATGTAATCACATATATATATAAAACATTGACCATATGGCTCTTGTGGCAGAAACTGTAAAATTGAATTTTCCACAGTTGTTTGCTGGACAGACAACCAAATGCTGTTTCATGCTTCAGCTGAAACACAGTAACTATAATATCTTCTCTAAGTCATTGTAACCTATACTTGAAGAACATGTATAATTTACAGTAGGCTTGTCAGCTGGAGTCATTCAGTCCATACAAACAATGCTGTTACAATGTCACAGAAATAAATAAATAAATAAATAAATAAATAAATAAATAAATAAATAAGTATTAGCATACCTTGAAAATCATAGAATCATTAAGGCTGAAAGAGACTTCCAAGATCATTGGTTCCAACTGTCCCCCAGCCACCAATATTACCCACTAAATCATGTCCCTACCTGCCACAATAAATGTAAATTTCACAACATTCTATAGTTTATAATCATAATTTGGTGATGATCAACTCTATTATATAAAAAAAAAAAAAAAAAAAAAAACAGTAAGTTTTTTTTGTGATTCTTACCATTTGATATAATAGGTATTTTTTTCATATTTGCATTTTCAAAATGTTGATTATTTAGGCTATTAAAACATCCAGTGCCAGGAAAGATAACATCAAAGGTCACATATGAAAGTATAATCACATTACAGTCATGGCAGTTGGAGAACATGAGACACCCTGCCACTTCCCAAATCTACTCTTGATGTCATTTCTTAAAGAAAATGCTATCAACAGAACAGGTTTATTATTAAATATCTTTGGTTTATCTCAGCATTGCCCTCTTCAAGCCAAATGTCTTTGTGGATTTTCAGTTGATATAAACTGTCATGTCTTCACTAGCTACATCACATCTGATCAGCCATAACAGTAGTTGAAGTCCCAATACATACGCTGATTCTACCATCCGTCTTTCCTCCTTCTCATCTTCCTTCCTCCCTCTCTTTCTTTCTTTTTTTTCCCTCCTTCCTTCCTTCCATTCTTCCGTTTTCAAATACTTATTTGGTAATGACATTTTATGATTTACTCTTGAATTTGATCTTTTAATGATACCCTGGTAATTACCTTGGTATTTCTTTCTGTTTCTAAGGCAAAATACTGCATATGCAATTAGTAATCAAAGAAAGTGCAAGGAAAAGGTCTGGCTGTTTACTGTACTTGTTAAAGCTTTTTCTAGATTCTCTAGTTGTTTAGTTGCATAATGGATGCAGCAGATACTAAATTTCAGCTGCCTTTTCACTTGCTTTGCTTTACAGAAAGGCTACTGAGCTTTACAGAGCTGCAGAAAGATTTGGCGGTGCTGAGAAATTCAAAGCAACACAGGTACACTACTGCCATGTCAAAGTAAAGCCCAATTTTACGCACAAAGCAATGGGCTCTAAGCTACCTATTAGGACTCAGAAATATTGCAGTGTTGAAATAATATGTTCATTACTTGTAAGAGTCAAAAAGTGAACAGAATGTTTGAATGCATTAAGGTTATAGGAAATAAACCAAAAGTCCCATTACACCTTACATGTGCTCACTGTTTAATCTGAGTTCTGCATGCAGGTTCAGGCCCCCAGTCTTATCAGAAAAGGTGCAGATACGAACTGTAAGGATGATTGAAGGTATGAAACAGCTTCCATAGAGGGAAACTAAATACACTCAAATTTTCCAGCCTTCAGAAGAGACAGCTGAGGGATGAGGTCCACAGAATCGTAAGTGTAAGAAAAGTAAATGCTTTTGCTGCTCAGTTTTTCTTTCTTCTGTTTTCATTACTCAAAAATTTATTTCTGCTAATAAGTTCAAAACAAAGGAGGTGTATTTTTACCTAGTGCATAACTAAACTGTGGAATTCATTCCAACCTGAAAGCAATTAGACCATAGCAAAAGGAAAAAAAAATAAAAAGCTATCCAAGTATTTCAAAAGGAAAGATACAACTCTGGTTCAGAAAGTCCCTTAGTCACACATTTCTCGAAGAAGGGAGGTATATTTTAGGAATTACGCTTACACTGTTCTTACAGTTTTTCTTTGTAACTGCCATGAGCCTGGGATAATGGATATTGGTAAGACCCCCTATACACTTCATGCTAGTCTCAGGGAGATACCACTGAAGGGGGAATACCCCATGGAACAATTCAAGCATTTCAGGCTACCAAGTAAGATATTGAATAGAATCAAATGAACATTTGATTATTTCAATTAATATTCAAATATTAAATTATTAAAATATTTGAATATTTCAATGATTTAACACTTCTCCATCAAGAGACATCAACAAGTTGCCCATTATTAGGGAGGATATCAACTATTCATAACCTTTGGATATTATTGCCTTCATGGAACATATTTACATAGCTAGCATACATTGATTTCCCTTTCTTTGAGAGACTTTGCTTTGTCTTTTGAGAATTAAATATAAATACATATATATATATATTATTAATAGCCAGGCTGATTAATACTAATAGTGCCCGATCAATATTAGTAGTGATAGTAGTTATTACTGAATTTCTTGATCTGTACATTTATAACAAAAAGGATTTTCAAACTTCCCATGAAGCATTCATACTACATGAGCTTTGACAGAGCTAATATTTGCATAAATTATTTTTATTATTGTTTATCCCAATAAGGAAGCAAGCAAAAGAACTACATGCCCATTGCCACCATGAGACTATGGTAAGCAATAATTTATTATGAATAAACCCTTTCCGTTCAATAAGAAACAACAGCTTCTGTGAATGTAACAACAGTTTGGTTCCTAATTTTCATGGATCCTGTTCACTAAACAGCAACTATTAGTTTGTAAGACCATGTCTATTTTATGCTGACTGTTCTAACTATGCCATTTTGATACACATGCAGACACCATGAATTGTACAATGACCTTAGAAAATTAATTTTGGATTTTGCCATTCGCATAAGGGAATCTCCCTTATGCATAAGCATCTCCCTTATGAGGAAAGGCTGAGGGAACTGGGTCTCTTTAGCTTGGAGGAGACTGAGGTGGCCTCATTAATGTTTATAAATATGTAAAGGGTGAGCATCAGGAGGATAGAGCCAGGCTCTTCTCAGTGACATCCAATGATAAGACAAGGGGCAATGGGTGCAAGCTGGGACATATAAGGTTCCACTTAAATAGGAAAAGAAACTTATTCACGGTGGGGGTGACAGACCACTGGAACAGGCTGCCCAGAGAGGCAGTGGAGTCTCCTTCTCTGGAGACATTCAAAACATTCCTGGAGTTGTTCCTGTGTGACCTGATCTAGGTGTTCCTGATCTGGCAGGGGGATTGGACTAGATGGTCTTTCAAGGTCCCTTCCAATCCCTAACATTCTGTGATTCTGTGATAAGAATGATATAATTCATTTACTGAACTAGCTGGAGTAGCAGTAAGTTGCAGAAGGCTGCAAGAAAAAAAAAAAAAAAAAGGAAAAAAATAAAAAAAAAAGTTTAGAAAAATATCAGTGATTGTCAGTAATTTTTCTGAAATATTTTCCCCACAAAGACAAAAAGCTGTATTATTCGGGGCACAGAACACACATTTTTCTCATAAAGGAATGAAGTCTGGTATTACAGCTTAGCTCTTCAATTAGTCAATTAAGACACAGCAAGTTATGAAATAATTGGATAATAGCCAACTGCACAGTGGGAGAAAGTGTCTGAAACCTTCAAATACTCAGCAAGGTGGGAAGATATTCCTTGAAGCAAAACTTACATGAGACTGCTGTTTTCATATATAATCTGCTCTAATGCATTTACCTTTCAAAAAGGGTAGTGACTGAGATGGTTGACAAAATCCTGGAGCTAAACACAGTTTTTCCTTATGCTGTATGCATGCAGAACCGTGAAACCAATGTATGCTGAACCATGAAATTATTGTATGCCCAAAGTATAGGCAAGAACTTGCCTCTTATAAAAGTATTTACACTGAAGGAAATAAGAGTAGATGGACTTTTCCAGCATTTCCCAATTGTGAGAGCTTCTATAATATCTATGTAATTAAAGACCTGACTGAACCAGTATTTCTAAAACAAGCATTTGAAGGTGACATATTTCTGCAGGTTTACCTTATGTGTAAGAGCTGATAACCTATGAGTAAGTTGTAACAAAACTATTTAAACTTCAAACAGAAAATAAAGAAAATAGTAATAAATATATTATTTTGTGAGTTTGTGGTTTGTTTTTGTTTTTAGTATTTCAAATCAGAAGGTATTGACTTCTTCTCTGGGATAGCAATACCAAATTTTTACTAACCTGCTGATTCTTCTAAAAGCATAGAGATCTTTATTGGGCCCTTTTTGTTTAGCATTAAGAAAAGTTGTCAATGAAAGCATTTGCAAAGAAATTCCGTTTGTACAAATCTTTAATTTGAGTTCATGGGACTCAAAAGACATGGGACATCAAAGACATCTACAGTGATGAGTTTCTTTTTATTGCACTTGTTTCTGTTGCTCATGACTTAGTCA
This sequence comes from Oxyura jamaicensis, assembly GCF_011077185.1. Taxonomy (NCBI): domain Eukaryota; kingdom Metazoa; phylum Chordata; class Aves; order Anseriformes; family Anatidae; genus Oxyura; species Oxyura jamaicensis. Next base: position 95,179,667 of record NC_048895.1, on the reverse strand, counting down.
AATATCAGCATTCCTTAAAAAAGTGGCATGACACTTAAGACTGTTTCCTTCCAGCTTCTAGACTAATATTATTTTTTCCTATTTCACCTGAATATTCAAATACCCTATGTATTTCTTTATCTTGTTCTACCTCAGGAAAAAAAATAGTTAAGCTTAATTTGAGAATAAGGCTAGAGGAAAATATTTTTCTGTGTTAAAACGTGCCTGGGAGATGGAGTCACTCTATGTCCCCACTAGCTATACAAAAATATAGCTAAGACAGAGTTTGCCAGAACACTTAATATTTTGTGTTTGTATTCCAGTTTTAGAACAGACAATATCATACTGATTCCTTCCTCACTAAGCATGGTCAATCCCAGTTAGTTTCTGGGACAGAACAGATCATGTGTGTACCTCTTTCTCACACATTAATTATTCATATCCCAGCCCAACTGCATGAAGGCTCAGAATGACTTCTCTGTCCTGGCTTCTCTTCCAGTTGCTGTGGATTGAAGTGGAGTATGGTATCATAAACAGAGTCTTTGCATCTCAAATAAAACAAATATGGTGTGCATGAGTACCATAGAGAGAGGAAAACAAAACAAACAATCAATATATTAATCAATAAATAAATAAACATGTAAATAAAAGCAAGAAAACAAAGAAAGAATGAAAACACTGAACATTTACAAGTACCAGGGTGAAGAACTAGAACCACAGAGGGGAAGACTAGAACAAAGAAAGGCAAAATATTTGTTAGTTTTTGTTGTTGTTGTTGTTTTTTGCTTTTAAATATCTGGGGAAAAAAAAATAATAACATATGCCCAAGCCCATTAAAAATGCAGAATGTAAAAAATACACAAACTGATGCTTTTTTATTTGAGCACTCTCTGTATGTGGTCTTTAATTATGTGATGACATATTCATCTTTTTAAAAATTCTCACTTCACATCCAATCTCCACCCATTATTCAGCCACTCCTCTTTCTTCTCAGCCATTCTCACAATGTCCTTACAGTTCTCTCCTCAAAACCATAATGATCCTTTTTCATACAGATAGGCAGCCCAAAAGAGCAGCAGAAGATCAAAGTAAATTCTAGAATTTTTACCTAGGTCATTGCAAATTTGCTGCTTCACTTCCTCCAAATTGCTGCTTCACTTCCTTCAAATCCTTGCCATGATAGAAAATTCAGACAAGTAGACTTATTAAACATCCAGGTTCCTTTAAAGAGAGATTGTAAAATTTCCACACAAATAGAAATGTGTCTGGAAAATACTCAGAAAATACTATGAAAAAGGATGCACAGCTTCTGGTCATCTATAGGAGTTTATGCCTATATGTATCTGTCTCAGAAAAGCATCTAAGGTTTAACTAACTGAAGTTGCAAGTTAAGCAGAGCACATACTTTTCAAAGTATTAAAAATACAGGAAAACATCCTTGGGCAATGTCTCCAGTCACAATTCAGTAGCAGATTAAGTTCTCATTCAGACTTAGATCCAAGTCTAATTCCTGACTGACCTTTGATTTTTAGCTAATGACTATCCAACCCAGAATGCAGGACATTTAAGGTCCAGGACCAAAGTGTACAACTCTGTCCAATTAGCACAGTTTCAGCTGAAATCACTTGGAAATAAATGAACAATTATGAAAATGTAAAATGCCCATAATACCTCTACTCCTATTACAAGACAAAGTGCCTGTACTTCTGTGGGAGCGCAGTACACACCTATTGAACATTCCCTGGATTAAAGGACTGCATGTAGCTATCCTTAATGTCTTTAATGTAAAGACAGCCTAACATTAACATTATTTTTTCTCAATATGAAGTACACTTGTCTTTCACGAACATACTTCTAGGTTTAACAATGTGTTCTAAAAGACATTGCAGTATTTAACCTCATTTCTTTTCATAACAGCTCAGACAAAAAGCTTTAGAACAGTACCCAAAGATATATTACTAGTTAGCAAAGTAGAATTTTTTTTTTTTTTTAATAGTACTTATCGTCCATAATTTAGAGACTCTACAATATGCCTAGTTTTTTGTTTGTTTGTTTGTTTGTTTGGGGGGGAGGAGGGGCTTTGTTTTCTAAAGAAAATGATCACGTTATAACATTCAACACTAGAAATTATTAGATGTCATGTTTTAAATGGAGCATCCCAGTTTTATTTCACAAAATCCATATTTTTCCATGAGTAATGTTTTCTCTTTTTCATGTACCGTTTAACCTGCAAACACCATTTTTTTATCATCTGTAACATAAAGACAGTTCTTCAAAATTACTTCAGGCTGAAAATTCTACACCTCCCAGACCTATTATCCACATCCTACAACATTCCTTTAAAGCCTTCCTTAATTCCTTAATGTACAATCTTCTATATATAAATGTATAAATATAAATATAAATATATATATATATATATTCCCCATTATGACTTTGCAGGGCATTCTTCATATTTAATGAAAGGGTGTTTGTTGTTTATATATACATAATTCTTCAACATTCTGAACTTGGTAGAACAGCTCTCTAGAAACCTTAATAATGACAGATTATGCTCGTAATGTAAGAACACTGTGGATGGGATTCCTCTTGCTTAACTTTAACCACCCAAAGTTAGTCATGTAATTTAAACTAGTCATCAAGGCTCCCATTTTAGAGATGGTTGAATATTTTAGTAGTGTGACTCATTCCTTTTTACCTTAGATATAAAGTTTACTAAGATATGAATCACCTATGAATGTCTTTCTCAATTGCCTATTTAGCAAACTTTGTTTAGACAAAATATTTAACTCTTACATGTCTGGCTTAACTGACTAAATACTATTTTACCTGTCTAATCCAGCAATAAATTTAACTATGCATCAAAATTGGAAAATGCTTGTCATTCCACTTCATTCTGTGCAAAATCTCATATGCTTAATTTGGGTATGGGACTGATACATTACTGTTGCAAAACATGTTAGCAATTTTTGGGGGCTGTGTGAAATTGATACAAGGAATTAATCTGATCTAATATGCAATGCCTGATGCCTATTTTCCATAATTCATTTTCTTATTATAAGTTATAAAGATTCTAGCAAAAGGAATTAACACCAAAACATTATTTATTATATTCATTACAGCAGGAAAAATTATTACAGAGACCAAAATAATTCCTAAGTACATCACAATTGAAAGCAGAATTCTCACAAGTCTTTATTTGCTGGAAAACCAGTAGTAATTAGACTTAGCTTAAAAGAACATAAATACTTTTATTTGCAAGTTTAGAATTTTGCATCATCTAAGTAAATAGACAAAACTTTTATGAAAACTCCGTCTAGGAAAATGCTCATATACATACATATTCTTTAATGTTAAGGAAAAGAAAAAAATAAATGATTATTTGTTCTTATACAGACTGATGGAGACCCTAATGAACTAAGCAGGACTCCTTGATAGGACAAGCTGAAAGTCTGCTTTGTCTGCTTTAAATGTATTTTGAAATTTCTTTTTTTTCTATATTCTTAAAAATAAGAGAAAGCTTTATCTCTTGGATTCAGCTATATGAAGGTATATCACAGCGGTGCTCATTATTCAGAGCAATCTTATTTTTTAGTATTTCAAATAGAAGCAATAGTATGCTTGCTAAAAATATATGGATTATGTATACATATATATGTATACATATATACATGTATACATGTGAGTATATATATATGTATACATGTGAGTATATATACAAACACAGACACATTTAACACATTCTCATGTTGAACGAAAAACCTGCATTTATAAAATGGTTTTCACATGTAAAACAGTTCTCAATACAATTTCAATGAAAGAAATTATTACCACTCTTCTCTTTGAATTTGTAGGAGTAATTTTGAATTGACTACTAAAGAGTTTCTTTACTTAATTTTGTTACTAGCATTATATACTACAGTTAGGCATTAAGATCATTTCAATTCTGGCACTTTTTATTTTATTTTATTTTTTTATTATTATTATTTATTTTTTTTCAGAATGAGAACTGTATCAATTTCTGCAGCTGAGAAAAAAAGCACCAGCCATAACAAAACCCCTGAATGCCAAAAGGGTGGGAAAAAAAAAAATAAAAATAAAAAAAATGGCCAGCTCTTCTGTCTGTGTTAAAGAAACTAAACAGGTACAGAGAGATCAGGAAGTTATTCAGCACTGCATTCTCTGGGATTGCAAAAAATACAAATTAGTCTTATTTTAACAAAAGGAAGCAATTAATTTTGTGTTGTAAAGTGATGTATTCTGCTCTTCATCCTTTGATTTTTTAAGTTCAATTCTATTTTTTTTGTAAATCAACTATTTCTTGTAGACAGATTCTGATGAAAGAAAGCTTTCTTCTCAACCGTACCTCACTATTCTTGGTTTGAAAATTATTCCATGCTTCAGAAAAGCTGTGTATGTTATTTACTATTTTTCTTCTGTCAAAAACCCTTCTGAGTATAACCAAGTCTCAAAAGTATTAAGGATTATAGTGAAAGTAAGATAGTGAAAACTGCTGCTTGCCATTAGTGATAAAATGGTACATGTGCTGTAACACTTTTCAAGCTTTTTTTTTTTTTTTTTTTTTCTTTCCAATCTCCAAATTCCACAGAGATAACACCGTCTGACCATTGTAACATATAGTGAAAGACAGAGGTAGTAAAAGCAGTAATATATTACATACCACTATTTTCACAGCAGATGCTAGCCACATGTTTGCAGACTACACACAGTTTCACATAACAGCAGTGTCCACTTATTGAATGTTGTGGTGCCACAGCCTGAATGTTTACAGTAGAATTATCATACATGTAACTTTTTTGATATCTGAAGCACCAGTGCAAGCTATTCATATATGCAGGAACAGGGATTTGTCTCTGTCTCATTTAGAGTAGAACCTCTTGGTTCATTCCTTTCCCCTAATGATAACCAAATGCTGCAGATTGTCAAGTGAGAACCTGAGTGATACACAGAGGCATGGTGATTAATCACAATCTAGATTAAATGCAGGAATACACAATAAATTTCACAGGCTTGCACAGAATCATTTGACTGGGACCATTTCCACTCTCTGAAGGGCTTGCACAGTAGGAGAAAAAGAACTGAGTCCCCTTTCACTGCACAGAAGGTGGAGGTGCTCCAGGTGCTTCCTGCTTGCAACAAGACCAATCACAGAAAGGACTGTCTGGTTTTACAAGTTTCATGATCTTCTGTTTTTCCTATCCTTCATAGAACTTGTTTCTACAGCATATAGGACCTGCTATCACTACCTGGGAAGCTCTGAAGCTGTGACTCGCTAAGCAGAAATTCACTATTAGGATGTCTGTAAAGGAGAAAAGAAACAAGACAGTCCAGAATCTGAACCTCCAGATCTGGAATCTGTAAGGAAAGCCCTGAATCACTCCCTGAATTTCCAAGGAGAAATGGAGTTTTGGCACACCTGGAATTAATGTTTCACACTGATTATTTGGCATGTTTCTAAAGTTCCTAACATATAAGGAAATTTTATATTTCTTTTACATCTAAGCAAAAGCATGTTACTTTCTTTCAGCAAATACTTCTCTAGTCATGAAATGTGCTGGGTTCAAACTAAAGCCAAGCCAAATAACCTATGGTCACTTATGTGTTATGTCATAGAGTATTTTTTCTTATCTCTGGGCACAGATATGGCAAATATAGCTATCTCGCCTAATACATTTTCTGGAAGACTACAGGTTTTTCTGTGGAGGTTACCCATAACTCTACAGTCTTTATCACAACCTCTTGCTTGCTAGCAGATCTTTTCTCATCAGAAAAGCTACACAGTTGAGTAAGAGATGCAAGATTAAATAAATGCTCTCTCACCTTTATCAATATCAATGCAGAGGTCTAAAATTTGAGGGAAGCTCAGTATTAACAAAAATACTCGTTAATATGTTGCTATATTATATATACCAGTGGTCTATTCTGAAATGTTACTGTCTTCCCCTCATTACATTCATCATTTTTCTTCTCTCCCATAAATACAAATGTTTAGCCTGGTATAAGAAAAGACTGCAGGTAGAATGGCAGGCCTACTTTCCTTCTCCTCTCTTTTCCTCAACCACCTACTTCCTATGCTGTTTAATCCTATGCTAGGATTATTAACCCTTGTAGAATACAAGAGAGACAGGCAGGGGGAAAAAATAAAAATAAAAAGAGGAAAAAATTATGAATAGGACACAAAAACATCCTTGGTACTGAGCCTGCTGATTTTAGTGTTCAACACAGCTAGGAATTTCAAGTTCTTGGATTTTGAAATTACTTGTTAAACTTCTTTGAAAGACAAGGACTGACAGGTTAGGGATGTTTATTTTGTAAAATAATAATAACCTCATACTAGTAAACCTGTATTTCCATCTGTAGTATATTGGCAGTATAAACACCTTTTACTTGCTGTAGTTGTCAAGTTCACATATATTAGTTTTATTCTATATATTTATAATACATCACAGGGTTCAAAAAACTCCTCTGGCAACTGAAGTCAGTTTCTATATGAAATGGCAAGAGCTACTTTAATCCAGAGCTACTTTTTGAAGCTTTTCCAAAATACACACATACATAAATTTGTAAGAGGTCAGATGAGAATGGAGACATCAGTTTGAAGAGTGGCACAGTAGAATCAATTGGAATAGTTTCAAGTCATTTAAAAAAAAAAAAAAAAAAAAAAAAAGTGAAACCTTCTTAAAATGAAACACTGCTTTCCATTTACAAATAAGGATCCAGTTCTCACCCAGAAACATCTTTCAAGAATGATAGATAGCATGTAAAATCTATATCAATATAATGAACTCTACTTCATATAACAAAAATATAGAAAAAGACATGCAAATTAACATGTGAAAACATATTTTAAAGAATTTCATATGAAAAACAACATTCTGATCGCAGGTATGGAAAATAGAGTTGTGGTTTAACCCAGCTGGCAGCTAAACAGCACACAGCCGTTCGCTCACCCTCCCCCCTCCCTTTCTGGGATGGGGGAGAGAAACGGAAAAGTGAAGCCTGTGAGTTGAGATAAAGACAGTTTATTAAGATAGGAAATAATAATAATAATAATAATAATAGTGTGTACAATATAAGTGATGCACAATGCAATTGCTCACCACCCGCTGACCGATGCCCAGCCTATCACCCAGCAGCCGGCCCCCCAGCTCGTCTAGCCACCCCTATATATTGTTCAGCATGACGTCAGATGGTATGGAATACTCCTTTGGCCAATTTGGGTCAGCTGTCCCCTCCCAGCTGCCCCCTCCCAGCTCTTGTTGCACCCCCAGCCTGCCCGCTGGCAGGACAGAGCAAGAAGCTGAAAAGTCCTTGGCTTAGTGTAAGCATTGCTCTGCAACAATTAAAACACCAGCATGTTATCAGCACTCTTCTCATCCTAACCCAAAACATAGCACCCTACCAGCTACTAGGAGGAAAAAATAACTGTCCTAACTGTCCTAACTGAAACCAGGACAAGAGTTTAGTTGAGTACAGATATCACTAAAAATATTTCCAACCCAAAACTCAGCTCAAGGAATTCCTGTATGTTATGAGACTATCCATTTATTCTCATTATGTTGGAGCCACAAAATCACAAGCACTTCTCACAGATGTAGTGCCAGTTTCAGTGCTCCCTACTTATGTCAATACTAATTTCATCACATTGTAATCTGAACTAATTTGTTAATTCAGATTAAATTTAACCTAAGAAGCAAATCCTATTTTTAATCCAAGCAGTATTTCAAGTCAGCTCCCAAGGCAACTTCACAAATGCCCTTAACAGCGCAATGAAGGGGCTGGGAAGGGGAAGCTGAGTGCTCCCAGTGGAAGAAAAGATTCATAATAAATTATATTTGAATCAGACCTCTATATCTCTGCTCAGAAAATCAAAGCTATCTATGGAAGAAGATGAAGAAAAAAAAAAAAAATCCCAATCTCTTATACTTGATAATATGACTTCTTTTCATTAATGTTTTCATATAGTATTTACAGGACAATTCACAGACTTTAAGCACTTAAATCAATAGTGCAATCATATTTTGAGCTCCCTTGTGCTTTCAGCATGGTTAATGGGAGATGATAAAACAAGATTGTCTCCCTGGACCTATTTTGTAGTATGTTTCTGACTATTATGCAATTCTCTTATGTATTAAAATTCATCTCATTGAAACATTGAGCCCAAACATTTTATATGTAGGCTTATTAAAGTTACTTTATGGTCAGAAAACAAACAAACAAACAAATAAATAAATAAAAGAATCTATTTTTACTTTGTTCCCAAGATAGTCATTTGTTAAATTGAAATAATTTTATAGTCTTAAGTTTCTTTATTTTGCTCTGTCAAAATATAATACTAATTAGTAGCATATTAATAGCATTGTAGTAGTTCTACTTGACACTTACTAGCAGTTATTAAGAGCTATTTTTCAGTGAAAGCTGGTATATTCTTTGAACAAAGTGTATGCTGCGCATTTAGCTGACTGCATGGATGAACAAAAATGCAGCATGCAATGTACTATGCTACAAAAAAGGACCAAGTCAGCATGACAGTAGGCCTGAACATATAGCTACTGCAGAACTGAAGTTGCTTGTATTCACTTCTTATTTCTAAATGGAAGAAGATAGTTTTCCTACACCTTATAACTCAGTACATGAAAAGGGTCAGTGTCCAGAATAACCCATAAGTAAACCATACTATATTAAGTATAACTGTATTCACATCTGGTCTACCCACCACCTGTTTCAGACTATGCTTAAATCTGCTTTTTAAGACGTGTAAGTGCTACACCAGTGTTTTATCTACATCAGAATGCTTACTGCTTCTGTACACACATTTCTAGAACATTATTAAAACTCAGCAAAATTACTGTCAAAACACAGAATTGACAGAAGTTAAAACTGGCCCATTGTATTTTATTCATTTTAACAATTAATGGTTATTTGGTAAGACTTTTCCAAGAAATCAGTCCAATTGGTTTGAAACATTGACTGCATGAAAACTTGAAAATAATGCCTTGCAGATCTTTACAGCTCTTTTCTACTGCTAGACCAATCCTATACAAAATCATATTCCAGCTTTTAATGCATGGTACTTGATATCTAATGTTGGCATTGTTTTATTTCCCCTAAAATAAAATGAAGTAGCATAAAACTTGCAGGACTGAAGCACCCAGAGCTGCCTGGGCTATCTGTTTTTTGGAAGACGATATGCCCATGAAATTATTTCCATAAATAACAAACCAAGGTGATGCAGAATACATGTATTTGTTAATGTAATGACTGAGTGTCATTGTAGAGATTTGTATAAACAACAAGGCTTTTAACCACCAGAGACAATCTAATTATTTTTCTGGCACTCCCTTCCCAGTAAACACTAGTTGTTGTTTCCTTTTAACCAGAGCTCTCTTCTTCCAAAGTTACAGTTAAAAAAATAAAATAATAAAAATAATTAAAAAAATATATTAAAAAAAAATTGCTTGCCTTGCTCATACTCTTCCAATTGCTTCCCCTACCACCTCCTGTCCTAATGTTTGGGAACTTGCAGAGCAACCCTATTCTTGACCCAGTGGAAGCTGTGTAAAATGGATTGTGCATTCCTGGAAAGCTCAACATGTTCTTCTTAAAACAAATCGACAAAACATACACCAGGATTCTGAAGGTTTTCTGCTACAATTGGGGGCCATTTTAGTTTATCGTTGAAAGTAATGAACTAATTACCACAAACTGGTAATTCAATGCAGGTCATGTTCAGCAACACCAAGACTTTTCAGTTGCACATCATGCAAATGTAATACATCCTTTATGTCATTTTGCTTTCTCAGGCTTCCACCAGGACCTGTCTTTAAAAAAAAAAAAAAAAAAAAAAAAAAAGAGAGAGCAGTAATCATGCACTTAAAACTAATGTTTACTAGCCTAATCAGGCAGGCAAATTATCTAGACTAAGTAAAACAGCTCTGAACACAAGATAATTGAAGTAGTATTTCACTTGGCAACTCAACTTTGCTACACATGGTAGCAAATCCATGTTAGAGCCTTGATTTCCTCACTTTCATTGTTACTTTAATCTGAATTGGTTAAACTGATTTTGCCAACACAAGCTAAATTAAGCATTTAACAAGACTTAATTGAGGAACACTATTACCATAACTTAAGCCTAACCACAGCTAGCTCTGTTTTACCGTTTCCGGTATTTTGGACCATTAGCGATCATAACCCCCCTTCCTGCGGAGCAACAAAACAAACCAACCAACCAAATGTCCAGTCCTTTAATGAAGAAGGAAAAAGAGGAGTGGGAAGATAGTAAATGCTTAAGTTTTTTTTTGTTTTGTTTTGTTTTTGACAAAGAATCAAGGAGGAAAGACTATGAAACAAAATTACTTGACCTTTTGGATTGTTGCCACGTAGGCATTCCAGGAAACGATCACCCTTGACTTCTTTTCTCTCCGTACTACTTCCCCAGCAGACCACCCTCAGGTATCCTCAGTCTGACTAGTACAACAGTTCTTGCAAAGAAATTGTCTGCAGCAGTAATAATCAACAGAAAACAAGCTTTTTACATGAGGCCTATGCTTACTGTAATGTAAATGAAAAACATCTACTAAACTAAACTGTTACAAACCACTGAGGTCCAAAAAAAGGACCGAATAAAGCAACCCAACATAAAATCTAGGAAATTGAATTAAAGAAATAGTTTTAAAAATTCCTAGTTATAATGCCTGTGAGGTTTTAAGTGCTTAAATTTTCATCACATCTTTTCCCCTGACACCAAATGTTTTTCATGTGTACATTCCCAGAAGATCAGCCACCTTCACTGAAGATAGCATCTGAACAGCTAAGGCTTTCTGAGATTTACAAACTAAACAACACAGTTGGACCTGATTTGTCTACTTTGAACACGCCTCCCACACACTGATAGCACTGAGCTCAGCACAAAGCACACTAATCACAGTCACTTTATATCTCAGTGCCGTTGGGCATTTGCATAATATCCTATTGGTTACAACACTCAGACTGTGTAGGAGGCCTGGGCCCTATTCTTGCCTCAGCTTGACGGGATTCAAATTAGGATTTTTTTATTCCTCAGCCACTGTCCTCTAAAATAGCTTTTCCAGTCTTGAAAAGGAATACTGCTCCCCCTTATGGGTCATGGAGCCAGAAATCCAAGCAAGGCACAGAGAACATCCTCTGCAGCCACAGGAAACCTGAGTCTCATCTTGCAGCCTGACCATATGAATGGAAAAGTCTCTATTTGATTTTTCAGTTTTGGAAATGCTTAAGATTTACATGCTTAGATGGATATTGAATACAAATAAAAATGAACAAAAATATTTAAACAAAAGACTAGGGTCTGGTACCTAAAGCCCATCCCACCTTTAAGAAGTCCTCTGCCATAGTTTTTAATCTTCAGATGCATAAAATCCTTGGAATAAATACATCACCTTATTTCTATACACTCAGCTAGACTATATATAACACTATAGATAACTTTCTTTCCTTTTTTATTAAAAAAAAAAAAAAAAAAAAAAAACTTTTACTATTCTTTCTACTGTAACTTATGGTATCCTTGACCTAGAGTGCTAAAACTAACCAGATACAGGAAGCATTTATATATGTACATATATATATATATATATATATATACAGACAATATTGAAAGACAGTATGAAAGCCAATAATTTTAATAGCTATGGAAGTTTTATTTTTTTTTTGATTTTTCAATTATTTTTGCTTTGTAAGTTATCTCAGATAAATGTATTTATATACATGACCAAAAGACTAGGAAAAGAACAAGAATGGGAAAAAATGTTGTAATTAGCAAATATTGTGTTTTTTTTCATTAGCAAGGAAATAATTCTTCAAGGCAGTATTGTGAAGAGAACAGTATGAAAAATCTTCATTTGATACAGTTCATAAATGCGTTTAATGAGCTCCACCATGGATCTTATGACTAATATGTTAAGTATCTTTCAGGTGACCTTGATTTAACTTTATAATTCACTATTATTCGTAAGTTACCATAAAGCAATATTCTTGGTGAGTCAGAAATTTCCTATATTAAATTCTAGGGTAAAATGTGGATCTGTAAATATTGAATCACTATTTATATGCAGTTTTTTTCCAGATCTGCAGTTTGTGAATAGTTATCTCATAAAATCTTCAACTTTTAAGTCATGGATTGATGCATCTTTTTATAGTATTTTACTTTGTACAAGAGTAGAAACATCATGAGCTCCATAAAATTAGGTGCTTTGCTTCTCTTTGGTACATTATCTGAGTCAAAACAGCACTGAAAATGTTGGATTTTGTCAAGTGAATAAATGCTGCTTTAAGAGAGATAAAGACTGAAGAAGACTAATTTTTGATTTCTCGAATTTTCATAGAACTACAATAGTTAAAAAACAACAAATAATACATTTTTTAAAATGAAAATAAGAGGATAGAGTTTCTGTATGTTTTTTTTTCTTTCCTTTCTGAATCATTTTTATCACAATCGTCTTATTGACATCTGACTGTCTTTATAGCTAAAGACCAGTATGAACTATGCTAAACTTAAAAAAGCAGACATTCTAGGTCACTCTGTGTTTCATTTCTACCAGACTTATGCTTAAGAACTAACTTTCAGTGGAATTCATTCAAAAGATCTTGGAGTTTTTTCTTTCCTCTATAAGGTTACATCAGGAAACACAGTTAACAGATAAGGAGGTCTTCTGTCTTCCCAATAAGTAGCGAGAGGGACTGTTGTCTGTGTAGGACTTCAGCCTCAAATGTAGCAAAAGCTATTAAATGGACAGATGAAGTTTAGAAATATGGTACACAACATGTGATGTTAGATTGCCTTAAGGACAAATTACACTGCCAGATGTTTCTACTTTTTAGCTGAAGTGATTCTTACATATTATTTCATCCATTCCTTAGGATACACATTACATCACTTGAGTTTCTCGTCGGGAACTTATGTACCAAAGATTGGCGAAAAAATTATCTTTTTCTTTCAAGTACCAGAATAAGCTTGCTGTGCTTCTCTATTTCAGATAGAAGAAATTTCATTCCATGCTAAATGGTATATGCCATGTAGCTGTATGAAAAATGCATTTCCAAGTAACATTCAGACCACACTATGTGGCTGTAAGAAGTCAATGCAAGCATAAATATGAATCTAGTTTTCTGTGCACATGGACTATTGGAATTAGCCTGTATTACCATGGTAGCTATGTTTAGAGTTTTCCTTTGATTAACATACAGAAATCTTGATTATTTTTTTTTCTGATGTATCTTGAAGCCAGTATATTAAAGTGTCAATCATGAGAATTTACAATAACTCTCAAGCTATACAAAGTTGGCAACTTCCCAGCAAATTATGAAATGCTAACATATACCAGTTTTGCATTAATTGTAAATAGGTTGTATAAAGATTTCATAAACCTTTTATCAGGCTAAAAAAAGATAACATTTTAGCAGTGACTCAGAACTAAGACTGAATGTATTTTTTCTATACCTGATAAAGTCCTTTCTCCAGTAACAGATTTGGTGAAAGTTCCAGTGCTACTTGTGGAAAAATTCAAGCTGCCTTTAATGTGATTTGGTCTGAGTACTCTAAGAGGAATACAGCATGTGGCAGTCTTCATTCAGTATTACAAAACTCCATGTTAAATATAGAGGTGCACAATAACAATTTCTGCTTTCTTAAAAGTCATGGTTAATAAAATTATTCCCCACATATCTGTGGAAATTTACACTTTTTTGAAGCAAGTGGTGATTTATTTTGTTTGAAATAACATGAAATTTATTTTGTGCAGGTTATTTGACTTTAAGACAAAATTTTCAGTACCTCACTGAGATAGTACCAGATGGTTATTAATCTTTGTTAAACATACGTTGAATTATTAACTGCTATAAATGTTTTCCCTAATTTCCTAAGCCATTTTACCTTGTGTCCTTCAACTGCATAGCAATATTTGTCATAAGCTGCCTTTTCATGGCTTTATCAGGCTGCTATACATAGGAGTATCTAGAAAATGAAAATTTAAACTTCTTCTACAAAACCCCATGAATAAGAAAGTATAGGCAAATGATGAGAAGATGAGAAAAAAACAAAACAGGCCCAGCAGAAATTCCCTCTGCTTTTATCCTTCCTTCTTTTCTATTAGTCAAGATTTCATCTTGCACATTTCATCACATTACATCTGCAGGGAGCACTCTGCCACTTGCATGTAGCCCCTCTTACATGAGGGCCCAGGAAATGTGCTATTGCTGCCATTGTCAGCCCAGTTACAATCACAGTACATCTTTTTCAAAAGCAGTAGCCTTCAGGCAGCAAACAGATGTTGCTCAAAGCTGTTCAACATAGAGAAAGGGAGAGAGAAATAAGATGGAATAAGAAAGAAAAGGGGCGTAGCCTTGTTCACAGTATACTTCATGGTGTGAAGCACCTGTGTTCGATTAAGGAAAGAGCACGTGAAACCAAAAGCCATCAGTGATATGCAAAGAACTAGCATGAGAGTCAACAGCACACGTATTACAACTGCCCCCCAAAATAACATGTTCCTGGAAGACAGCACCAACTGACATTTTGCTGAGTGACACATTGCTTTCTGTTTCTTTTCCCTTGGCTCGGCAGCGCCACAGGAGGTGCAGTTTTCTGCAATGTCGGTGCAATGATAATCATCACCCCACAGCTTTCCCCATTAAAAATCAATTGAAATTCAGTAGGGAAGCTGTGGGATCTCAATTGCTGGTACTGTAAAAACTTCACCTCAGCAGTCCATGGGGAGCCAAGGGGGAAGTATCAATGTGACCAAAATAATGTTCTAAAAGCATGTAACATTAGATGATTGCAATCAACACCACCCTCTCCCTGTATTAACAAAGTATTCACTTCAAAAGACCTGAAAATGCCTTAGAAAGTGAATTGCAGGTATGAATTAAAAGTGTTTTAAAGTGTTAAGAATCCCAATTTATTAACAGTCTCTTGTCTACCAAATTGAAAGCTGACATTTTCTATCAGAAATCAATGTAAACAAAAATATTGAGTTATTAAAAATATTAAATGCTAAAATCATGAAAGAAAATTTCTTGTCAGCTTCAGTTAGCCTAAAGACGGCTGATGAAACAATTCATCTAGAATCTTACTGAGGATATATTTAAGAACTTTTTTCACATAGCACATCATTTTATTGTGGAAATGTGTACCATATGATACTAGGCTTTAAATAGATATTACCGAAGAGTAGAAAAACAGATCAGACTAATTTATGACAGATAGGTCTGTCCATGTCTGCTAAACACAAACAGTCCACATGCAACTCAATCATAATGACAGTAAAGCTGTTCCTACTGTTAGTTGTTAGGGCATGATTTTAGGTTAAATGGAACTTTAGTCTGAACGCATATAAAAATTTGCAGAGACATAGAAGATTTCATATGGGAAGAACACAATGTTATTAATCTTTCCAAATTTAGTAATATAAACTGTGTGGCTTTTTCTGCGTTTCCAAGTTTTTAAATAAATTCTGCTGATACAAACTGCAGATACAGAAAATGATTATAAAGAAGTCTTTTTGTTCCCCAGCAAATAGCTTAGGGAAAGTATGAATTCATTCCTTTATGAAGATATTTTATAGCAGTGCCTCACAATTTCAGTATTAGATGTTTTAATTTCCTAAGTCTTGATCAGCAAGTGTGAAAAGAAGCAATTTCATTATTATATATGATCTTCTCCCATCTTTAAGTAAATATGCCATAAGTCTTCATTTCACCTCACTGTATCACATCTAGGATCTTTATCTCTTTAATGGAGACAGCTACTTAATAAAATTAGGAAAATTAGCAAAATTCCTGTGGTATTTCTATGAAACATTAAAAGATTTTATGCATTTTCAGGGTTGCTAAGGAACTATAATATTTATACCTGATAAGTCAGACCTATTAAGAGAATATGGGAGAGTTTTTCTAGGATGAAGCCTAGGGGAAAAAGAAAAAGGAGCAGCTGTTTCATGTTTTAAACTTCATTGGAGCTTTTCTATTATTATTTATTTATTTAATCTAGAATATTTTTTATAAGGGTCATGTTTTCCTTTTTGATAAATGTGCATACTTATAGAAAAAAAATTAGTACAGGTCAAAGGAATCTGTAAAGGAAATAGATGTATGAAGCAGGCAGGGAGGGTAAGAGCACCATGATCTCTTATTGATTTTGTATTTTGTGCTCAAAAAAAAAAAAAAAAAAAAAGGCAAAAGTAAAGCTGACTTGAACAGCAGGCTTTGGGGCATAAGCGAAGGTATGTTCCCCTTTGTAAGAAAAGGAAATCAATCCTGCCCGAGTAGCAAGCTTCAGATTTGTCCAACTTCTCCACCCGTTTTACAGCCCAGTACCATCCCTGCCTTGTCACCACTCCACTTCGGTGCTGCAGGCAGTGGCTGGATGCCCAGCACAAGCTGCTGCCTCCAGTGCAGCAGTGTATGCTCTGATCCCACATGCTCCTTCATGCCTCAGGTTCCCTCCAGCACCGAAAGCATGCTGTACCATCTATTATTTATCAGTTGTTTATGCTTGAACAATCACAGAGCAAATGCTATTATGATTGCCTATTTTCGTATCACAAGGAGTTTGATTTCTAGAGTACGGCTTTCACTTCAGTTATACCCGATAGAAAGTTTCCTTCTATTGCAGCAGGGCTGTCTCAGGCAGAATAAGATCAGAAACAGCCAACAGTGAGAATTTCAGGAGATTAATACTGAAAGATAAACATGGTGACAATACCCTCCAATGTTTACAAAAAAACCTGTGTGTGCCAGAGATGACAATTCTAGTGAATATGCACTGGTTTAAATAATGAACACTGACTACATTTCCGCTCTTTTACCACTCTGATATGAATATTTTCACTATTCAAAGCTGTTATAAACAATTCTTTCATTAGTCAATGTTACAACACCCTTGTGAATGACAACTGACTTTCATCATGTTCTTTCCAATTCTGTCACTGTAGTTAGTGCAGATTTCAGTAACATCTACACTGTGCATGGCTGCGTGGAAGATTAGTGGGGGGAAAATCACAGCAAGGGCAATTCAAGACACTCACATTGGAGGTTTCAAGTTAAAGCTGAATTCTCCTGCAAGTAACTGTACTTTTGAGACATCTCTCCATGAGGTAGAGCCCTGCTGTTTCCAATGAAAAAAAACTGCTGATAACAGTACGTGCTATAACAAATATAATAGATAGCAAAAGAGGAAATAGAAACAATAGAATATATATGGAAATAAGCATAGATGCTCTCAAAACTATTCCCAAAATATCTTCAGAGCTAAATAACTGGTAGTACTGGCTACCAGGGAGCATAGTCAAATAGAACAATAAGTTATTTATGTGAAAAATCATGTACTGAAATACATAGCTAATCTGCAAATGCCTAATATGAGAACTAAATTCTGCTGACCACTGCAAGCCATTGTGACTCACATAGAAATAGTTTTACTGCTTCTAATCACATATAAGAAAAAATATGTTCTAAGAACAGAACTGAAAATGATCCTAGAAAATGAAGTCCAAAACAACCAGAAAGCAGCACAGTCCTCCGTGAAATGATAATGGCAATTGTTGTGAACAAATAGAGCCCCCCTAAACTTGGCTTAAAAGTACTGCTGTCTGACAATACAGCTCTGCTTGTCAGCAGCCTGCATCTCTACATTGCCAGTCCTGCCCACTAGGATCACCAGCAAGGACAGCAATTTCCTCTTCCCCACTGAGGACAGACTCTCTCCAGGAGGCAGAAGACCTCTTCAGAATCATTTGCCTTTCTTCAGTTCCTTCTCCTTCCTTCCATTCTACCTCCAACAAATTTCTGCCTCTAAATCCCACATGAGTTGTTTAACTAACTATTCCTTTTCTATTTGCATTATTCTGTTCCATTTCTAGCCACTGCCTATATTCCAAGTACATTATTCCAAGTACATTTTCTGCTTTGTAGACATTAGCGAAGATCATACCTCAGCACTCCTCTGTGGATGACAGGATTTCCACTCTCTGAAGTGGCATGACAGTTTTAACCACAAGAAGAAGCTAAAACTGTATGTTAATGAAAATGTTACTCAACCACATTTTTGATTATGTAATTTTCCAAATTAGTTTTATGTGGAAAATGGTATTCAAAGAACAAGGCTGAGCTTTTCTGGGAATTGCCTGTATTAAGGCCTTAATAAATAGATTATTCAAGAAAATGCATGCATAGTCAGGCCTTGGAGGTCCATATCGATTCTTATCTATGAGTTCTATGTAAATTAGCAACTGAGTTTTCAGACTTTTCTTAATTTTGATGTCTTTATCTCAAGCAACCTTACCAAACCAAATTGTTGGGGAATGAATTCCTAAGGGCATTTTAATATTAAATTCTAGTCTTAGACAATATTAAAAAATATACTATCTTCGTTCCACAACACAGTGTTTTAGATATTTCCAGGAAATGTGAAAAAAAAAAAAAAAAAAAAAAAAAAAAAAAAAAAAAGCTATGAATAGAATAACGGATCCTTTCTTATCTGGAATAGGGAGAAATCATTAAATTAGAAATGCTGACATTGATGAATGCTGCCAATAGAGAGCCTAGTTCACTGGTCTGAAAGAAGACAAACATATCCAATGCCTCCATTTTCTTTCCCTGCATGGAAACAGCCAAACAACACAGAATCACAGAATCACAGAATAGTCTAGGTTGGAAGAGACCTCCAAGATCACCGAGTCCAACCTCTGACCTAACGCTAACAAGTCTTCCACTAAACCATATCTCTAAGCTCTACATCTAAACGTCTTTTAAAGACCTCGAGGGATGGTGACTCAACCACTTCCCTGGGCAGCCTATTCCAGTAACTAAAACAACACATGGCATAGCTTGTAGAATTATAACCCCAACAGAGAAAACTGGTTTATTCAACAGTGATTCTTCATTCAGTTCAGGGAGCATACCAAGGACCCTCTTCTTGGTGAGAATCAAAGCCTATCAAGTTTCATCCTGCACATTTCAGCCATAAGTTAGGCATGCAGAAACAAATTACAAATCTCTGCCTTGGTGTGTCCTCATATACATTATTTTGAAAATTCATTTCTGTTATGAAGAGCTGTGAGTGTGGGGGTATGGTTACAAAAATGATCTTTTTAGATGTTAATTCTATTTTATCTTCTATTCCTCCTTCTAGAAATAGAAGTATCATTTTGTCACATAACATCAATATGGCTTGAGAATCCATATATCTGTGCAACACTGTTTCAGATACGAACTGAATATTTGTCATTGTGAACTTCATTTCATGAAGACGAGGCAATACAGTGGATTTCAGAAATAGCCATTAATTAAAAAAAATTTTAATACTATTGTAAACTCCCGTTTGAGAAGCTTCAAATGAAAAGATGGCCATTAGTGAAATAGCAAGTAAAAGGATGCATCTTGTGAAGTGTACTTATCAAATAACATAAACAGGTTTTATTTGCTTCATCTTATGAGCTTTTCTAAAGACAAATCTTTGAAGAGTCTTATGTCTGTCCAATTTCATTATTCATGCTGCTCAAATTATTATGTAACCGAATTTAATTCACATAAAGTTATGAAATGTAAGAGACAATGCCATAAGACAAACTCTTCTATCCTAGTATGCTAAAACTTCAAATTCTAATAGTAAACAAAATATGGAATTACTCATTTGAATACAAGATTTCTGCCAAAATTTCTAAAGCAGATCCCCTTGAAAGCACTAAAACATCTCCTTAGAAAGTGTATCATGAATCTCAAAAAGATGGATTTGATTTCAGAATCAGTCTTTCAGTCACATTGCACTATACCTATTTGAGCAAGTAAGTTTTTACAAAAGTTTTATCACATTTTCTATTTAAATTATGCATGTACTCTTAAAAAGAGAGGCCCAAATAGAGATCATGTACATTAGATACAGTCTAGATTCCAATTCATATTTCTCTATCCTGCTATATATATAGTTTATTAGGAGCAAAAGCAAACAAACCAACCAGACCAAAACAACAACAACAAAGACAATATGCTGGAAAATAACAACGAAGGCAAGTAGAAACTCTACCATCATTGTGTCATGTAAAATCTGTAAATATTAGGAATTTTATCAACTATATTTACCTAGAGCTTACAAGAAGAAAAAATTGCTATCCCAAAATCAGATGTAAAGTGCAAGATCTAAATTTTAGACCTGGAGGCTTTTAGATCTAAATTTTAGACCTGGTTTATGGCTCCTAAATTGAAAACATTCTTTAATGGTGAAATATTAAAAAAGCCTACTATCTGAGAATTGGTTTTAGTGTGTTATGCTGCTTTCATAGGGAAGGCTGCTATCTCCTCTGGCTTCCTTTAGTTTTACCCCCCAAAAAACTAGGTTAAAACAACATAAACAAACACTTTTTATGTGTGTTTACTTTATTTGTAAGGAAGCCGTTATAGCAGGGCAGAAAAGTTCATAACTCTAACCACTTAAATTATAAATAGAATGGCTAAAGAGCTACTTCTAAACTGCACTTTAAAAATTGTCTAGTACAAGAAGAACAAAGGAAACTACAAAGATAAAAATAAAAATAAAGATAAAAGATAAGAGCTACTGCTGCATGCTTAAATAAAACTTTTACCTTTTTGTTCTACAACTACTACTACATAATGATCTTGTAAAAGTATTAAAAAAAACTCTGTGTGTTTTAGTAACTTCAATAGCTACCAGAATTTTTGTGGGAGTGTAGCAGAAACCACATTCCCTCCTCCTCCCCCCCCCCCCCCCCAGGTAACACCCATTGTTTGGTAAATGTGATCTAGAATCTAGAGTGGACATCCAGTAATCTAGTAATGTATAAAATTTCCAAGAATTCCTGGTTTGGTTCTCTTTCTGCAAAAAAGCAAGTTCAAGTGATTCTTACCTTCAAAAACCATAATGTGGAACTGAATTTTAAACGAAAAGGCAAAAACATTGACTGATATAGACCTTAAAGTATTGGTAATTTTTTTTTTTTTTTTTTTTCCTTAGGACTACTGAAATTTTCAATGCCTGGAAAGATGTAATTCCATATGTGAATAATCAGCACACACAACTGGTCCAAGGCATGCTGTGAAGTCCTGAAGTATCAACTGAATAAATGTGGAACTGGTCTCTTCACGGTTGTTCAAATATCAGAAAGAGAAAGAAAAGAGAAAAGAAGGGCAGAGAAAAATAGTAAAATATGAGGTAGAAAGTGATCATTCTGGTCTTCAAATGAAGCACAAGATATATCAAATTATTTATGCCACTGGAGGAAATTCAGGTGCTAACCAGTATCCTACAGGACATTAAAGCAAAGATGGTAGAGATAAAGGTACTTCGAGGAAAGCCTGATTTTGCTAAAAGTGTTTTCATGTTTATGAATGCAATCATCCCATAACCATTTATATTATGCTTCCGTCTAAAAACTTAAAAGCAAACTTGCCAACTATCTCGCACTACAATTAAAAGCTCTTTGGCCATGCTTACTTAAAACACACACACATACATATACATACATACATATATGTTTAACTGAATGAACAAGATAGAATTTTTTAAAAAATAGGATTAAAAAAGGATAGGATTTAAAAATAAGTAGGATTAAAAAAAAAAGTTAAGAACCTTTTTTAAACTGTGCTTTCTCATTATTCAAAAAGAGATTTGAGCTGCTGATTCTCTGGGTGTTGTGATTACACTACTACTACATTTGTATTATGAGCATAAAGGCAGTCGATTGACCAATGAAATAGTAATACCATCAAATGTGATTTTCTTCCTGTTCAGAATGAACATCAAAAGAAGAATGCACAATTGAGGATTATGTTAAAGATACATGATTAATAATCTAGAAGAAAACATGAAGGAAGTGAAATTTCTTTAGTTTAATATTGTCTATTTAAATTTGTTTTAAAGGTCCCATTTAAATATGTGAATTTGTGATAAAACAGAATTAAAATAAACATGAAATATATGGAAGAACATAATAGACAAAAATCAGCAAGCTTGTCATCTCACAGGTGAGAAAACACTGTATATATAGACCGATCTAAAGCACAGAAAATGCATTTATAGAAAATTAAATTAGGAAATTAAACATCATTCAGTAACAGCATTTTTTAGTTTTGTGCTTAAGAAAAGAAAAATAATTTGAGAAAAGCTCTAATCAAAATCACAGCTAGCATCACCTTGAAAAGCATGAAAGTATACAAGAATGCTGTAACCCAGAAAAAAAAAGGAAAATTAAAGTTTATAATACCATGGCATAGATCGGTGGTCTTAGAATTTGACTATGAGTCAAAAATACCTGTATCTAAAGTGGAACACAAGCTCTGATCTTCTGTGTGTTAATCAGAAAGGTACTTCTTCCATCCATCCATTCCCTTGCCTGTGAGATGCAAATAATACTGCATATATAATTATTAAAAGTTATATGCAGTAATAAACCTCATGACAATTATGGTGCATAAATATTGGATTATTTTATAATGCTTTTTTAAAGCAGGAAAATAAATGTTGGAATTTTAACTGATTGAAGTCTAGAATCCCATTTTTAAGCCCGATTAATTACCCAGCTCTAAACCCCTGCTTCTTACATTGCAAAATACACTCAAAGTCAAGTAGAGAAGATGTAATAAAATCTTTTGGTAATAATAGAAGGGTTTTGAAAAAGAACTTGCACATCAGCAATAGCAGTCTAAGTGAAGCTGTGATGTACTGCTAAAATAAAATTAAACTGAAAACCCAAAACATCAGCAAAAATGAACGGGTTTACATTCTGAGTTTCTGTCTGGAATTTCAGCTGGAGTTTTTCTCTCTGATAAATTTTAACACATATCAGTGCTGGGTGAACATCAATTATTAAAAAAAAAAAAAAAAAAAAAAAAAAAAAAAAAAAGCTCCCTCAAAAGAGCTCCCTCTGTTTAAATAGCTCTATTTAAGCTCTATGTATTTTTATAATATTTGACAATTTTATCGCATATGGAACTTTTTCAGTTTTTACAGATTTTTATTTATTTATTTCTGTTTTGACCTTCATTTCTGCCACCAACACTCCTGGGATCAACTGTAATTTGTTATCTTGAGATACTGCCAGAAGTCACCTTCAGGGACAAAAAACATTTTTATTTTATTTTTTAAAAAAAGGTTTTCTATTACTATCAAATTACACTGCTACAGCAAACACAGAAACTTGTTTCTGCAAGGCTACAGCTGAGTTCATTTTGACTGAATTAGTTCTTGAAAGAACTGTGTGACTGTGAGTATGGGCAATCTCTCCAAATCTTCACACCTGCTAGTGAGTGAAATGTGGCCCAAGAATGAACTGTTATAACTTTTTAGCTTTCCAACAGCCTTCATAAAATTATCACAGGTCACTTTCTAGTAGACAATGTCCACATCAAAAGAATACCATTGGAGCTGTTAAGCCAATTTAACTAGTGAAGTTTCTGATAAAAGAAAAATAAAAACCTGAAACAATAAAGTAGGCTTAGCTGTGTTTCCTCACCTCTAATGTGCAGATTGGCTCTCGCTGAAATCTCACACTGTAATGTTCCAAAGATCTTATCAGCCATCATAAATACTATAACTCAGCATATCAGTAAGCAGCTAAGTGGACAACAATGGATAAAATCAAGAAACTCACTTATACCTCCAACATGAAAATATATCCTAGCAATAAATAAAAGATATACAAGCTATAATTAAGCTAGAAGGAGTTCTACGTTATAGTCTCGAATCATGCTTTCCATATGATTCAGTACATTTCAGTGAAAGATAATTTTAAGGGCCAACTTCTGTAGCAGTGAGAGGCACCTTTATACTTCCACAAAGCCATCTTTCATTTTGTTAGGTTAAAGAATGCTAAAAATGAAGCTGTGGTTTCAGCCTCATATAATCCAACTCAGCTGAGTAAATTACTAATGACTTGGTATGGAGATAATGGTACTAGACAAGGCTTCCAATCACTCTAGTTTTCAGCATAGATGCAATTTATTTATTTATTATGACCTAATATGGCTTAAATCTGACTGAATTTTGTACACCTTTCTTGAGGGCAGTAAAAGCTGCTTCAGCAGCCATTGCAGATTTAGAACAAGTATGGATTAAGTCAGCTAGAAATCTAATTACTACAGGAGCTACTATTGTAATCCATTTAATGTTATTCTTCATGACTGAATAAGTTTTCCTGGAGACATTTTCTGTTACAGGCTGGTAGCATGACTGTTCAACACAAAGTGGCACTTTGGCCTGCATAAGATGCCATAACATGACCCTGTATTTGTGCCTGTTTGCAGAATCATTAACCTGACAAGGTTGTGTCACAGACCTTTACTGTGGTCCTATCAGGAAAAGTGCAAATAACATCATGACATACAAGAAAATAAATTATGAGGTTTGGGGAAAAAATTGTGAAACTGTGAGATTCACTCTAGATCATACAGCGTGCACAAATGGATATGCTCCCAAAAGATGGAATTTGTCTATCTGAAACTTGGTTTTCCATCTAATATGACATAAATTCTTCATGGTTTACTTCACAAGCAGGTGGATATGGAGATGCACCACACCATAAATATCACATCTTATTGTGGGATCAAATTTAAGAGACAGCTGTTGGCCAGTTTCAGAAATAGACAAAGTTTTGAGAGACACATTTAAGGCAAGGGGGGGACATGTGAACCCCTGATGATGATGATTAACAAGGTTCTTAACTGTATAAGATATATATCTGTATATGGACTGTGGAAGTCATGCAACCACAGGACATCCCACAAAGCTGAAAACACTTCTTTATCTAGGCCTGTACTTCATAACATTAGAGAAAAGACCTTTCTTACATGGAAGATCTTGCTGACCAACACACCAAACCTTTCTAGTCTTACAAAATGTAGAGAGCATCAAAGGAAATGGTGAGCCAAATTCTGTACAAGAATAGTTCAGGTGAATTGAAGAACATGAGTAATAAAATCACAGAGCCCCCTTTCCTTTCTGGGAAACATAGGCTCTCTTGAACTTGAAAGCTTGCCTGTTACCTCCACATTAGGCTTTATTCAGTTCGGCATGGTTCACTAAATTCACTGGTTGGGTTCATTAAAACAAGGAAGATGCCACTCTGCATGAGCAGATGGACTATGTTCTTTTTCCCCCATGAGCAATCCTAGATATTCTATTCATAAATCGATAAGGAAAACTAATTTATTCCCACTGCATGCAAGTGGAGATAAGACCAGAAAATTTAAATTTTAAATAAACAATGAATAAAGTAGATGCACTTTTTTTTTGGAAATGAACTGGTTTCTTTGGTGTTGTTGTAAAAGTCCTGACTATATACAATTTCTTATTGTATAATCTATAAAAAAGAAGGAACCTGGCAGAAGAATAATGTAAGACAGCCAATTGCTTATAGCAGTACCATGTCCTTGTCAGGAAAATAGTTATGTTTAAACCCTAACTATTCATTATATATCTAGCATTTTGAGTACTCATTTGTTCCACACTTTTATTGTATGAACATACAGAACAAGGAGATTAATTATACGATAGAAAGTTCTATTTTAACAAAAACATTAGGCAAAGTTCCAAATTAGTAAGCAAACCTCCCAAGTCATCAAAAATATACAGTAAAGTTCAAACACTGGCAGATTTAAATAAGGAAATTTTAATCTGAATGTTCTGTTTTCCAGCAGCCCAACAGCTGTGGGGCTGCCAAGAACTTAATGTACTAAAAATATATTTTATCTATTTATTATTAAGATATTGTTAATCCAGTCTATCAACTAACCTGAAAAATACTAGCTAAAATGTACACATCCAATACTTAGTGTTTAGTCTCCTATTACTGCTAACACCTGGTCACAGTGAGTATGAATAATACAAACTTTACACACCCTTGAAGCACAGAACATTCTGAAAAACAGCTGAAAAACAAAACGAAACAAAAACAAACAGAAAAACATAACAAAACAACCAAAAGAAACCAAAAGAACAAACTGTTTCTACTCTGAAGAGTTGCTATGAATTACTAGTATGGGATTTATTCTGTTGCTCTTCTCTGTTCCTGTGAAAAAAACTCATCTCTTCTTCCCCCATAATTGTCTATTACTAAAGGAATTTACCTTGTTTATTTGGTGGTATTAGGTTTCAGTATTCTAACTGATTATACTGGAAGCTATTGCTTTCTTATGCAAATGACAGAACAATGAAAATCCTCTTCTTTCACTGTAAAATGGCTGAAATAAAACTACATGAACTGTAAGCTTTACATAACCAATCCCCGTATTGTTAATGTTTTATCTTATTGCAAATTAAATATAGTCGTATCTAGGATTGCTTTAAAATCAATTTTGTTAAATCTTTAGCCAGTATATTAATTGAACTAAAACAGACAGTCTGGAAGGAAGTAAGGGAAAGTTCTTGCTTTCCAGAGACTACAATTAATTTAAGTTACCATGAATAAAAAGATGTGTCCATGGTTTCAGTCTAAGGTCACCACTATTTGCATTAAATGAGTTAAGAGGCCATAACGAGATCTCTGGGGAAGTAAAAGTTGAGAATGTGCTACCAATGATGCAGACTGACACATCAACACTTAGAAACAAGAACTGAAGATGCAAATGACTCATATCAGTCATGCTTACATGCTAAGGCAAATCACATTACATTTATGCCAAATGTTTTATAGCTCATGTTTAAATGTTTAGCGTTGGAGAAGGGGAGAAGGATGAGAGAAATGGAGGATGCTGAATGGGGACAAAAGCTCACATTCCAAATCTTGGAAGAGAAGTATTGAATGAGCAGGATGATCACACCTCCAGCAGTGTCATTAAGAAATAACGACAACCCTCAGGATGTTAGTGCATTTTTCTGGTAATTAGGACATATGGTGGTGTCATTAGTCTTATACATTGCAAATGATGCTCACGGCTGCATATGTACAACAGCACAACATGATACTGCTTTGCCATGCTCAGAACAAAAGGACACAGGGATTTTGAATCTAAGAGAGTAACTCATATTCATGTCACTTCCAATATTCTTGTATTTCCGTGCTTTAATTCATTTATATGGCAGTCCTGAGGCTGCATGTGGGACCACATCCCAAATCTACTGAGGTCAAACAGTTTTAAAAGAAAAAAAAAAGGCTGAGATGTATAAATAATGGTTTTAAATTTGAAGCGCAATGACAGGCATCGTTATGCAGGAAATAAAGCTATTTGCTACCAGTCATTCATCACTTCCTTGAATATGGTACATGATTAAAGCAATTTATAGATTTTTTTTTCTCTCTCTCTCTTTCAAAAAGCTGGATAGTGTCTAAAACTGATACATTCACACAAAAAAAATCACTAAGGATTTATTTATATTCTTTTACATCCTGAAGCAACACTAGACTTCTAAGACTGTTCTGTGCTAAGACAGACACCCATGGATCCTTTTTAATATTGATAAAAAGTATGGTTCTGGTACTGGCAGTTGTCAAAACAGCATCCTGATGGAAATTTCAGACTTCTGGTATATCCCTATTTCATCTGTTTCAGAAGAATAAGTGACAGTATTGGTCTTTGAAATGTGTCTATAGAACCTGAGGCCTAACAGGCTTAATTTAACCACTGAGGAATCATAACCCATCCCCTGTTGGTTTTGCCTTTGACTAGTCATAGCTATGTTCAATGAATATATTAAAATCCACAAGATGAACAGTAAAATGAAGAAAAAGAGTTACTATTTTCTTGGAGCTCCCAATAGCAACACTGGAAAAAAAGAATAAAGTGTGTTACAGAATCATGTCTCCTCCTTCTGCTTTAGCCAAATGACCAAAGTCCTGCAGTGTATAGGAACTATCCTGCACATATAAATTCAGTTTCCTGACTTTATTTAATATATCCATCAGGGAAATGACTGTCTCTTATGTTCTTTTAAAAAATACTTGTCTCTCTATATACTTCTGTAAGAAAAAATCTTACTTGTCCATTTGGAGTTTCATGCTTAAATTGGAGTTCCAGACATTTCATAAAGTTCTGCTGACAGAACTGTATACAATGATAGTACAGAATCAATATTGCCATTTCTGGTAGTAAGAATAATATAAAATGCATACTTCTTTGCTTACAACATATGTAGTTTTCTAGAAAGGCTAACAAATTATTTCTGAACAATATTTCTCTTGTGTGGTCACAAGCAAATTTTAATGATGACTTCACCTGTCATTGGTTAGTGAGTTTTCATATAGTTAATGATAAACCATTTTCTATCTTTTTTTTTTTTTTTTTTTTTTTTTTTTTCTTTCAGACCTTAGCTAGCTGGAGATAAGTGCTATATATATCCATTTCATCAAATAGAAAGTCAAGACCAAGAACCTTGCAAATGTACCAATCCCGTAATAAAAAAAAAAAAAATAATAAAAATAAATTAAAAAAAGAAACAAAACTGTGTAGCATCTGCTAATGATTTCCTAAAGAATACACACTTCAGGTTTTTTGTTTGTTTGTTTGTTTGTTTTCTCTCCAAATATGAGACCTACACCATTTGTTATGATGAAAGTTGGCAGTATGAGCTAAATCCCTCACTCAGAAAAGAGCTGGAGGTCAAGGTTAACAACCTGGAGTCAGAAGAGCTATATTAAAGTTCTGAGAAATTCAAAAAGAATTTGTTCACTGCTACACATTTTTGAAAAGAATAAATATAGTATGTGGCTTTCTCACTTGCTACGTATTATATTGTTCCATAGCTTCCTCTCCAGCAGAGCCATCTATGTGGGTGCTGTCACACCTGGGCATGTGAAAACGGATACCCAAGCCAATTTGTGGCTATAGGTATTTGACATACAGGACCTCTCACCAGTTTGTAAGCATCTCTCTTCTTACCAGGACAGATGCAAAACTTACCATCTCCACATACAATTTGCATTCTCTCTCCAATGACAGCCCAGGCAGGAAACTCTATAATGGCAGCACTACTTGATTAATCCCCCACCTCCACCATCAAGGAAAGGGGAAAAAATAATAAAAATAATAAAAATCTAGGCATTAAAATTATAACATTTCCTGTAATACTTCATTGGCAAAATTAGTTAATTGAATCCATCTACTACTGTAGTGAGAAACTGAAAGTGTTCTTGCCTGCTCCAGAAGAAATACCCAGTGCATATTAACTGTATACAGCCTATGGCAACGTCATTTGAACCTTCATTTACAATAATTATTGGCACACTCTCTTGTGAAAGGAGGGAAGAAAGTGGAACAAGTCACTTTTTAAATTAGACACAATTACTACTCAGTTCCAAATAACTGCATGTGATAGATTATTATTTAGGCTGTTGCTTTTTCTTTACTCGTGTGTAAGGCCTATAGACAGAGAGCTTGTAGTAAAACTATTGCAAACTTCAAAATAAAAGATTCAAGAAAGTCTGTGACATCTCAGCCCCATATACCAGGGTGAACTCCTCCAAACTGTACTCTCATTTCCTTTCTGGTCACTGTGAATGTCAAATGAACACTGACAGTATACCCTATCTATGCACTTTAATATAATTTATAAACCTTCCACAAATATATGAAAATCACCACAATGAATTAGACCTCTGTATGAGGAGAGAGAGTCTTCGTCATGGACTCCGTAACAGAGCTTAGTACAAATATAAAAACAAGCAAAGAAACTCCACTATTTGGCATGACATGTTGAAAGAGAGCAGAAGAAGCCTTCAGAGCTATGTGAAGAGTAAAGTTAATTAATTTGCTCAGGATCCGATTATTTATGACTTTTGGACTTTTGTTAGCACTTAGAGGATCATGGACAGAAAATGTGCAGTCCAATATACTTTCACTCCTGCGCAGATAACCACAAACATTTGCTGAACACCATTTCATTTCTGCTGTCACTCTAAAAAACTTTTAGTCACTGTTAAGAACAATACTAGCTACTCTGAAAAGTACAGATGGAAAAGCTTCCTCACACAGTTTCCAGAAAGATACACTCAATCTTTTGCAGGAGGCATGGCAGAATGTTTAAGAAATCCAGGAGAAGAGCTTTTTAAGTATTACTAATAGGTTGCTCCATATGCTGCAGTCTCACTTTCTGTGGGTGATATGTTTGAACTGCACATAAACTGAATCACTGCTACTGAAAGCATACAGCTGGGTCTGACGTGGGCCAGCATGGGGCCAAAAGGATTTATTAGCAAGGCATTCTCTGTGTATATGTCACCTTACAAATCTGGGGCCAGGCTTAGAAGAAGCTCAGCACTAGTTAGTAAGTCTGATAAATATCGGACAACCCCATGCAGAGGAAGTTCAGGCTTCTCAGCAGTGAGCAGTCAGAATCATGAGAGGTGGAAAGGATAATACATGTTCATTTGCATAGCCCTTGACAGAGACAGTTTGGCTCAGCAACTACCATATTTTACGGTCTAAACTGAATGTGGATCTCTAGAGATGTATCTTTGCACCACACGCCTCAGAGCTCCAAAGTCCATTTGTTATCTTGGGACAGATCCAAATGCAAGTGCATTTCCAAAATGCTACCTTTGAACATGACAAGTTGACTTTTAAGGGTAACTTGGAGCGCACTGATAGCACTACTATGACATTCTTTGCCAAGCACTCTTGACCAAACTACATGAAGCTATTCAGCTGCATTTACAGGACAAACTCTAGTGTTTCTTTTTTTCTGGGAAGGTAATGACGCACACTACATTCAAATCAATGTAGATGAACCTCAAGGTGACCCAGAATAAGGCCCAAAGGACTTGGCATAAGTCTCCTCTGTGACACACGAGAATCTGAAAGACATGCTGTTTATAACACAAATATTTGTTAATACTTTTTATATTTGGGCTTTCAATTAGTCAGACTATCCTAACCTTATAAAGAAGACATAATTGCACATACACGTCCACATACAAGTGCCTGTGGAAGCCATGTCTCAAGAAATCATTCCATTCAGAATTGTAGGCAATCATTCAAAAGTGTAGGTTAAATTGTCAGAGTTACCTGTCATGGCTCCTCATTATGTTCCTCACTGAAGTAACTTGGCATTTAAGTGTCAATAAACAGTATGAGTCTAACCTGCATCTTTGGACAAAAATTGGTAGCAATTCATCTCCCTGGATTTCAAAAATGCCATAGTGATTCAAACTCAAGGCATATGTCTCAGTTCCAACTATCAAATTTAGCTGTAAAAATTCTTCAGCTAAGGATCGTGACAGCAATATGCACTTATGTTTGCTGATTCAGGTCTGTAGACAAGTGTTCAGGGAAGCTCCACCAATATTTCCAAATTTTGTTGCATCTCTCTTCACCTTTGCTTTCCAGTCTTTTTCATTATAAAACTTATTTTCAAGCCACTTTCAAAAAATAAAAATAAATTGATTGACATTTTTGTACTAGATTTGTATCTTGAAACTCAACTGTATATAATTATGAGATTTGTGATAAAAGATTCAGAAAAAAATATACAGAAATTGTCTAGCAGAAAAGATAGCAAAGGAATTGCTTACATTAGGGAAAAATTTACTATAAGTTGTGCAAAATTTAGATAATATATTACAGTAATAAAGAAGAAAGAAAATTTCAAAGCTACAGCTACTGCTTTATTCATTTTCATCAAAATTTGCCCCTTTATGGCAAATTTATGAATCATGATTTGGCTGTATTTTGTATTGGACAGATTTCTTATTAGGAGCACAGCTGCAGTGTTGGTAAATAAATCTTATTTGCCTTTTTTTTTTTTTTTTTTTTTTTTTTCAAATAACTAGTACATAGTGATCACAGGAAGACATCATTCACATCGGTGAATAAGCATCTTATTTACCCTTTCATTTATAAACTAATGTTCATCTTCTTAAGAGTTAACAGATCTGCATTTAATCAATAACAACAGGATTTTCATATTAAGGATTATAAGCAGAGAACAAGCCTCATTTCCCTACCTTACACTCATCTTCCTATATCTGGAATATTCACAGAAAACCTTGAAAACAATATTCTTATCAAACACAAGCTAATGGGATTTGTTATATATTGGGATTTGTTATATATTATGCATGGGATTTGTTATATATTATGCAGTGCTACGAATATTTACCTGAGGGAATCAACCCTACTTCCGTTAACAGCAAAAAAAAGTTTCCAGAGGGGGAAAAAAATGCAATCCTTCATTTGTGTTCAAAATTATATCTACATTGTAAATCATAATGGTCTTTCCTATTAATTGGAATCTGTATGAACAGATTGACGTGAGCAGCCAAGAAATGGGAAAAAGTAGTGAAACTGTAATCATCAATTGCACATGTGTTTTATTGTCAGTTTGTTCACCCAAGTTTATCAGGTTTTTTTTGTTGGTTGGATTGCTTCTTCATCATATAGCTGTAGAGTACATAGAAACACATGACAATATAAGATTTATTAAAACACAATAGATACCTGTACTGGGTAAAACCACCACAATATGTAACACCAGATGCCTGAAAATTTCTCCTCTTTCTCTCTCCCTCTCTCTCTCTTTTTTTTTTTTTTTTTTTCCAAATGCAGTGTTGAGAACTGAAAATGATCCAAAGAACTGGAAAGTAGAATGAAAGTGGAATATCCTGGGATGCATTGTCACCATCTTTTCTACAGCAATATGTAATATAGTCACTGTATGGAAGCTGTGAATGTTCTCCCTGGAACTGTGTGCAGAATTCCAGCACACTTAGAAGAAAAGTCCTTGCTTGAATAGGAAACAAATGTCACTTGGCTTAACTACTTGTGGAAACCAAAAGATCTGGAAAAACGGTGTAGTTCATGAAACGGAAAATATGAATAGTATATGAACACACAGACACAGAACTGGATTTCGAAATGGATTCCTAAGAGAAATGGTGGAGGCCAAAAACTAGCTAATCTTGGTCTTGGTCATCCAGTTAAAGGTATTGTGAGACAATTACCTGAAAAAGCAATAGGCTAAACTCGATATTTCATTAGGTCACCCCATAAACCAAGGCAAGACAAAGTTAGTTATTTAAAAATAATCTGTCATTAATCTTTGCTCCACAAACAGAAGATAAGAGTTCTAAAATAAAAGTAGTGATAAAATCTGTATAAATACTTTTTCATTTAGAACTCACAGATCAACTATTATATCAATTAAAATAAATCATTCATATTAGATTTTTAAAGAAATAGGTGCCAATAATTTTACCATTGAATGCCTAACTCCATCTTTCTCAACTCAGACTTTACATTTGAACAAACTAGGATGATTTTCAAAGATACTGATTTTCTTTAAAATATGAGCGTAATCTTACTTGAGCCTAACATACTTGAAATATTTAAACCTAGTGGACAAGACAAGTCTGAAAAGTAGTACTTTCTTATCCAAGAAAGTGAATTTTCAAACTCCAGAATCAGATTTTCAAAGTTAGGGTTTCAGAGCCGATAAAAAATGGTTTAAAAAACTTTTTTTTTTTTTTTTCATTAACTATTTAAATAAATATGTTACTATTTTCTACAAATACTGTATTAACCTTACAATGCATTATGGTGTTCTTTGTCCCCAGATGAAAATATAAATTCATATGTTATTCATAAGCCTTGTTGATATGTAATATTAAAAATATGCATTCCCATAACAGGCATTCTACTTCATATAAAATATTGTCACTTAGAACTTGAATAGTTACAGTCCTGTTAATTCATTTTCTGTGTTCATACATTAATTAAATCCTTTAATTTATATGTTAATGCTATTGACTTTATGAAAGCCCCATGATTTTTTGGGAACTATAGCTTACGCTTAGACATTTTAGCATCTATTTTTGGTTTACCTCAAATCTTTGAATCACATTTACTATTCTTTATCATGTTGCCACTTTTACTTTCCCAAAAGCAAGGGTAAAAAGGCATGTTATTTTTGACTAAGCAAGTTGTGCTTTAGGCAGCAAATGAACAGCATTGTAGTATAAAAACACAGACAGGAGTTTTGGTTTTCAACTGTCCTATAAGACAGGTGGTTTGCCCTATTCAGTTTGTCAGAGTTGATTACTAGATATGAGCTTTTACATTTTTATGCTTGGATGAAGATTTTTCAGATGACAATACCCAAGGTTAATCTCGTAATGGTCAGTAGACAAGATTTTGCCCACAGTGTCACCTAGCTTAGAATATTTCACCATTTAATATTTAGTCATGTCAATCAAGCAGTATTTAAATTCTAGTTACATGTGTTTTATTTACTTATTTGTTTATTTAAATTCTGCTTTACTTAATTAAACAGTTAAAGAAACATCAAGTGTTTTAAAAAGTACCCGGGGACATTTTGGAAAACAAAACATAACCCCAACAATACGTGATTTTTCAGATTTTTTTTTTTTATATATTTACATTATGTTTGTGCAAACTCATTTTTCACACCAGCCACATACTCCCAAGTGCTAATTAAGGCTTCATTTAGTTACAACACTTCTCCATAGAGTACTACAGCTCAAAAACTAAGACATGAACTTTAAGAGTTCACAGAGGTAGCTTGAACTCTTGAACTGTTTCCCTATTTCTACAAAATAAGCTACTTTCCTTGAAGAACCATAGTAATGACCTTTGTGACCCAAGAAACATCTTTCATAGCTCCTTTCAGCCCCAAAGACCTTCCCTTGGATTTTAGCTACTTTCAGCAATCTCCTTGTCCTCCTCTCAGTCTCCTGCCCCATGCATTCCCCTCTTCTTCTGCTGGGACAATAGCAAGCACTTTTAGCAAGCATTGAACTTATTTTTTATTTTTTAACCACTTAGTTTGGGACTTTTTGTGGGGCAATCCAAAACTGAAACGCTTCTGTTTGTGCCTGTATAACAGCTATAATTGTTAATATTTGTTTTTCATTTATTTGAAGATGTTCGATTTACTGATTTCATCAATACCTTTCAAGAACACACTCTTTAAGCCTTCCTGTAAAATCATCAATGACCTTACACTTCCTTCCATATTCTCTATGTGCAAAACAAATGGCAAGAGGTAATAAGGGAAATCCAGCTCTGCTATTTTTGAGCCACATTTTTCTCCTTGTGACCCAATCCAGAAAATGCATACAGCTTATTTGCACTGACTACAGGGAATCCCACATGGCAATTTAGAATGAGAGCTAATAAATAACCTCTAACTATGAATATAGAAAATCTCATCTCCAGCTATTACTTACATGTCTCCCAAAGTTATGTTGCATGTAGAAAAAAAGCAAGATGAAAATGAAGAAAGAGACCTTTGAATCCTTCTATTTAGGGAATGGCATAGTTCCCTCATTTCATCTTACTGTACACAAGTCCCTTATCCTTGGATTCTGACTTTCATATTATGAGTATTTTATGGGAGCAATGAGTTCTGTATCATGTTAATGTAAGTTCTGCATGCAACCAAAATGTCAGAGAGCTTTGCAAACTGAAGGACAACATTTTTTATGTGGACACAAATGTTCCTTCAATCAGATAGGCCAACAGTGGAATGCGCGTTATGTGTAGGTTCATTTCACAGTTGTTCTGTACTGAAATAATCAAATAAACAAAAATGAATAGCAACAAAAATGTTAGGAGGTTTTTAATTTGTCTGATTTACTTTTTTTTTCTTTTTTTCTTTTTTTCTTTTTTTTCCCAATAATCCTCCATTTCTTTTATCTCACAAATTGAGTATTGAGATCACAGTTGTAACAAGGAATGATTTTTTTGCCACTTTATTCACATCAGATAATATTTGAGATAAAAAAGAAGTTTGGAAGTTCAGAAGGCTTAAATTTTCTGACTTCTTTTTTATCTCAAATATTATCTGATGTGAATAAAGTGGCAAAAAATAAAACCTCTACTACACTCTTGAAAAAAAAATGGGTTTTAGATTTTATTTACCCTATTTCATAACCTGAACCAACTAAAGAAGCATCTCATGATGTAAACTAATTAGACATCAAAATTTCTCCTAAATTTTAGGTGTTAGGTAAGGATTTTTCCTAAATTTATTCTGGAAGGACCTATTTCTGGCTCCCTGCTTGTCCCATTGATTAGCCAGAGAATTTAAGCATCTGCCATAGAAGAAATGTTTCACCATCCAGGTGAATGCTAAAGAACGGAGGACTGAATCTTATCTCAGCATTTATTGTTAAGTCCTTCAAGTTGTTAAGTTTCATATAACTTTGCCTTAAATTGTCCAAGCATGTTGGTTATTACTTCAGAAAATGCAATACTAGTCTGTCCTTCTATTGCAGCTAGGCTTTTAATGTAGATATAAGATACCAAGGCATAAGAAAAAGGAAAATAAATAAAAAAAAAAAAAAAGAAAAAGGGACAGACTACATATTTAGAAAAAAAGTTACATAACCCACACATACCTAGCTTTATTTTATTTTATTTTATTTTATTTTATTTATTTTGTTTTATTTCTTTATTTTTTAATCCCTCAGGCTACCTTTCCTTTTTAATAGTGGATATGCAGCTACAAAAGTCTTTAGTGTCTTTTGTCCTTTGATTTTTGCTTTTTAAACATCCGCCTGTACTCCCTGGAATACTTAAAGACTTCTAAGTATTGGTTGAATGAAAAACACACTTCTCTCTTTGTTCATGCCATTCTATAATCCAAGAGTTGGTTTCCATGACTTCAGCATTGCTCTCATTTCTATATGCCTGTTACAGTCAGTGATAAAATTTACACTGATTTTACAGATAGATTTCATCCAAAACAGCACTTTTGTGAATGCCACTTTGGCTGCTTGAAGACATTAATGAAAATTTATGTAGTCTCCTTAGAGATGTGAGGATTCTATTCTGCAATTGTAAGTTAGGCTGGTTGCTGATGAACAGATGAAAGTCAGAGTTGGAGGTGTTCTGGGGAAACCATAGGAATAAAAAGGAGCCAAAGAGTACAACACTGTCAAACAGTAGAGTAATAGAAGAAATAAAAGTCATAAAACCCCCGAAGACTGCAGTAGTTAAAAACAAGCTGATTACTTGCCTAATCTTAAGATTATCTATCCCTGTCTTGTCTCTGTGAGATAATTATTGACATTTCACAACCCATAATCTTGCATTGTTCTCAGCACAACTTAATACCGTACATGCTGCTGGGGAGGCTCAGATTTCTACTATGACTGCAGCTCTGCTTGCTTTACGCAGTACCAGTCTTTCAGTTTCAGATACTTGGTTCACACATCACTTTATATTACCTGTAAGATGGTGTATTGAGCCAGTTTTGAGGGGAAGGTGTATGAAGTATTTTTATCCAAAATGAATGAAAAAAATATATTCTGTAATCAGCAGTTTTGTCTGGATCTAGACAGCTTTGCTAGTTCTGTGACTGCCCAGGCCAGTACTTTCACAGTTGTGTTTTCCTAAGTAAAGAAATAACTGCTACAGATCAAGGTGTTTCATGTGACAGGAGACATGCATGTGAAACAGCAGGTCGCATGGATGTCACCATTATTCTAGGCACTCAATCAACTAACATGCTGATTTCAGTGTGTTTCAAAATAGAACAAAAACATTGCTAAATTTAACTGAGGCAGTGCTCATTTTTAGGATTAATTTAGGGGTGGTTTAGAGGAAAACAATTAGTTGGAAAGGATGTCCTTTGTCTAATGCTTACAGGCTTTTTCTTGATTAGCTATCATAACTGAATAGAGGTACTTTGCACTTCTTTCTTTCATGCAGTTAGTTTACTGATTAATGTCCAAGACAAGGACATTATATGTATTTTGAATGGTTTGCTTATTTAGATTTCTTATTCAGATACCTGAAAATTATTTTATCTTGATAATATATCAGTTCTGGGTCCTTCACATAAGGCTAAGCCTGTGGGTTTGTCCTTTCCTACATGGAAAACTGTAGGTGTAAATAAGTCTTTGCATATATTTGTTCCACAAGTATTTGTGAACAGATGGCAAATTGTTGGCTTTGGTAGAGATCTGGGCAAGCATTAATGACAAGGATAATAAAGTGGTTTTCTAAAGAATATTGTATCACTTAGCACTGAAAAGGTCCAACGTTCCTGAGCATGACTAAACAATATGGCAGGGAAAGTCTGCTTTTCTCTAGAAGAAAGAAGTATAGCCTATATTTACTTTAAAGAGGTCTTCCCTGAAAAAGCAACACACATTTCTTCTTTTTTTCTTACCCTGTAAAAGAAGATAAGAGGCTTTTTTTCATTCTGTGAAGCAGAGAGGGCATCTGCGCCAATGGAATAGAGAGGACATTGCTGATCAGTTGATCTGAAAGTTGCGTTACACATCTTCCAATCCCATGCTCATTTAATTTACTAACATCAAACATTTGATCTGTATTTTCATCATATTGAGAAAACTTTCTGGCAGTCACCTTCTCTTTTATACATATTAAACAAAGGGCTCTAAGGCAACAGTCTCCCTACACCTTAACATTGTAAAAAATCATAGACTTAATTACCCTACCCATCTATTTCTCATGTTTCACTTTTGAAATGTCTAGGCTTATATCATAATCTTATCCATGAGCAGTCATAAGCTGTCAATGCATTCATCCTACACAGATCTTCCAAATGGAAAAACACTCAGAAAATCTCAACATCACTGAAAATTAAAAACTCAAAACAACAACAAGAAGATAATGTAAGAGGGGAAATGGGCAATAGGTACACAGCTGCAGCTGTCTTGCTAAGGTTTAAAATAACTTCATAAATTTATCATTAAATTATACATTTAATATTTCTATAAGTCATAGGAGTTTAATTTTTATTTTTTGACTAGGTGGGGTGAGACTTCAACTGAAAAGCAAGAATATGTATAGAAACAAAATCAAATGAAGATATTTTGTTTTATAAATCTTCACAGAACACTATTT
Organism: Oxyura jamaicensis; assembly: GCF_011077185.1. Lineage (NCBI taxonomy): Eukaryota > Metazoa > Chordata > Aves > Anseriformes > Anatidae > Oxyura > Oxyura jamaicensis. Next base: position 95,140,853 of record NC_048895.1, on the reverse strand, counting down.
CAAGTAATTTCTCTTGTTAAGACTGTTATTTTCTACTAACAAACAAGTGAAATGAGAACAGCTTAAGTAGCAAAAAGCAACTGAAACGGTTTGTAACAAAGTTAGCTGACAGTAGAAGCAAACAACTCAAAAAGTGAAAAGGAAAAAGTAAGAAACATGTCATGGCATTTACTATGGAGTATTACTACTTTGTTGTAACGAAAGGTATTTTTAGTAGAGAAACTACAAAAGGTTTTAGTTTTAATCTGAAAGCCATTTGTAAAAAAATTGCCTTGATACTACTTCTAATAACTTTTCTCAACTCAGAATATAAAATGCTACTTTCTGCTAATACTACTTTTCATTTGTCCCCTTAATATTACTTAATCTTCATAAGAGAACCTGTTGCTTATATAGTCAGTATGAAACACAATTTAAAACAGAAAAGCACTGCAAAATTCAAAATATCAATGAACATGAGAAGCCATGCCAAATTTGTAGAGATACATACCATAAAGTGAGGTTTAGATCAACTTTGATTCCTAACAATGGTGGCACAATCTTTTCAAGATGTATTAACTGGTATATTTTGGAGTTTTTAGGTACAATCAAATAGTAGTCACATAGAAGGTATAGCACACTTGTGTAATGCATTTAGGAATATATGAGGTTCTAGAGAATCCATTATGTGTAAGTGCCTTAGTGTATAAGGTTACATTTAGCTGGACACATACAAAAAACTGTTGTACATCTGTTTTCAACTTGAACTTGTTCCACTTTTCAGAACTTTTTCACTAAGCACTGAAAGACCCATTTCTATCACCAAGTGTCAATTCATTCATAAGCTGTTAATACATTCACCCTAAACACTCCACAATGTGAAACAGACCAGTTGATCTTCTTCCCCTGCTTGTTCTGACAGATGGACTTTTCCTTCTCAATTTCCATTTGTGGCTTCATGTTGGATTTAATTGTAATATTTCTGCCAGTCCTGTTCTTCACAAGACTCCTACAAATCTAACCCCAGAGAGATTCAGAGCAAAAACTAACCTCCTGTGGCCAAAGAAAGCATCTTTGCATTAATAAGGGATGTTTACAATTTATAAATAAACAACTTGAGTGTCATCTCAAGCTTCAGCCATCAGCCTTCCATCACTGATTAACATTCTCTAACTGAAAACTTTAAATTCACTCTCCACATGCCCCCCCATTTAGAAATGCACAACCCTTCAGGAGGCTGCTGAATGTCAGGCTTGTTCAAATCATACCTGCCATCAGTTCAGCAGTGGCAACTGAAATACCGTTGGGTTCATTATACATGCTCCTGCCAACTCATGAAGAGGTGTTCATTTCTGTTATTTCTACTCCTCCACATAGCATGACTATTGTAGGGACTCTTTCAGAGAAGATATGGTATTTTGAAAATAGGTAAAAATTAAATTACATTATTTGCATCCTTACGGTGGGACTTAAAACAGATTTCCACAAATTAACATTTGCTCAAATATAGACATGGAGATCAGAACTAGCCTTTTAAAACAGAAATTGAAACACAAGAAAATCCCAACAGTTGGCCTTTGATTACCTTTACATTCATGAAGAACATTTTCTGTAAAAACCCAAATGCCACCAGAGTGTTGTTTGTCCCTGGTAAACAGTTATTTCAGTTATTTGAGTCAGACTAGCTCCAGAAATATGCCCAATGTGTAGAACTTGGAAAAAAAAAAAAAAAAAAAAAGATCTGATTTCAGGAAAATACTGTATGCATTATTTTAGGATCACAAAATATGTTAACATCAAAAAGTTCTGTAATGTAATTGCGTGGGATGGTTGGCTTAGGGCTGGAATAACATTATGAAGAGGCTTTAATAGGCTTTATTATTACAGATTTTGCTCCAATGGGTGGACATACCTTATTTAAGCCTGTCTGTACATTTCCAGTTGTCAGTGTGTCACATTCTACTTTTTTACGTGGCTGTGAGTTCAGGTCAAGAATATTTTCAATTGTGAGCAACTGCTTTATTTGTCTTATAACCTTTCATGACTTTGCTGTTGTTCATTATCTGCTCAGACCAGAGAGTCTGACCTGGCAATGGCAAGAATAGCAGTCTAAAAATTCATCGCACAGAACAGCATAGAAATTAAAGACAGAAAAGAAAATGAAAACCTTTGGAGAATCTGCCACAAATAATGTGATATATATCCCTGAAAAGCAGTGCCAGATGTACACAACAGTTGGAATATCTGGTCCTTCTACTAGAAGAAACACAACACAGATGTTTCTTATTTTATGTATATATATATACATATAATATATGAACATATATATATATATATGAATGAGATTTAAAAATGCAATATTCCCAGATTAGTTTTAGGGAGACACTAATAGCTTTTTGTGTCATAAGCAAAGTAGGTTACTTAAATGCAGACAATGTCTTTATAAGTAAATCCTGGCTAACCCACTTCAGATAGACATTATAAAAGTTAGGGATAGCACTCATTGAAACACCAACACCTTTCATTTCAAAAGAGAAGATTCTGAAACAAAGTCAGAATACACCAATGATAACTTAAATAAAATTTTTGAAAACAGGAATCTTAAATCCAATAACTACCAATGACATAATCATTTTGGAAAGTCAGTGTCATCTTTTAAAATACAATGGTTTAAAAAAGAAAAAAAAAAGTCTTTTTACTAATTTGGTTGGATAATGTTTTCAAAGAAGTCATAAGGATTTGCACTGAGCACAGAACATTTAGTTATTAATTTTTAATTACAGATTGTGTAAAGTTATTAAGAGTATTTAAGAGATTTATTATTGGAGATTTAGCTGTCATGGAAGAAGATACCTTATCTAAACCTGTTTGTGGTCAGTGAAAAAAAATAAATAAAAAAAAAAGTAAACTCTTCTATGTAAATATTATTTCTGTTTTTTTCTCTCAGTTTTGAGTTTTTGCTAGACATGTAAATTCTGGAAAAAATGCCATGAAATACCATTTTCCTACTTTAGAAATATTGATGGAATTCCTCTTAAAGCTTATCCAATTAATGTTTCCTATGTACCATTGTAGGCAGCCTGATTAGACTTCATCACCCTTCTGTGGTGCACACACACCATGCCACACAGTGGTATTTCCATAGGGATATAATCTTATTCAGAAGCTTGACCCCTCAAAGAGAAAGACAAACATACTACAAGTGAACTATGACAGAGCAGTATTTCCTAATCTCTCCTTTCCGTGGCAGAGAGATCAATGACTTTCCTTCCGTGGAAGGAAGAATAACCTGTGCAAAAACATAAATGTAATGAAAGCCTTCAAATCAGATGTCTAAATTTCCAATCAAAGTAGGATTTTTATTTTATTTTATTTTTTCCACAGTCCTTTTCCTGGCTGCTCCAGAACCAGTAGTTCTAAAATCGTTGCTGTTGCCCGCAGCTACAAGGGGGAGCAGAGGTGAATCAGGATCTTGCCTTATCTTCCTCACCATTAGGTCAGAATGATGCAACTCTGCAGGTGTTGCCCCAACTACTTACAGATACTTCTTATTAAGCCTACTGAAAAAGATGAAAAAATATAAAAATTATGACTGTATTGTAGCAGTTCATAGAAATTATGGCCACTGCCTGGTGCTGCAAGGTCTCTATGTAAGAACAAAATGCTTTTGCAGGAGAGAATTGAGGCCTGCATAGCTTAACTAACAAGCTGAATACGGCAAATGAAATGAGCTCCTAATATCTAGTCAGTTATTTTCTAAGCCCAAAAGACTATTTATAAATCACATCTTTGTGTCTGAAGCACACTTGGCAGTGCTAGGTTAACAGTTGGACTTGATGATCATAGAGGTCTTTTCCAATCTGAATGATTCTATGAGTCTATGAAATAGAGTGACAAATATTCAGTCTTTTTTAGCTGCTCCATCTAGCGTAACCCAACAAATGTCTCAGGTACTTCCCTCTTTCCCAGAGGCTTAGCACAGCCCTACAATTAAGTGGTTTTGGTACCTCTGCTGGTACAAAACCTGCTAAATGCAGTTCTCATTGTGGTGGTTCCAAAAGTTTCCAGGTGATGGTGGGGGTCAGCAGTCCTGCCAGTTCTCAATAAGAAAGAAAAGCTAGAAGTCCAGCACTGTTGCATCTTTCTATGGAAAAGTTGAGTTCAGGTGACTGCAGCAATGAAGTGTTACAAACCCAATGACAGTCACTATTACTAAGAGTCATACTATTCTAGTCATTATTAGTCACTGTTACTAAGGGTCATCCTTCCCTGGACCAACTTCATTCTCTTATTGGATTCTTCCAAAAGTAGCTATATTTGTTATTACATAAATATATGCCAAGAACCTGTAAAGAGAAAGGATGTACCCCCAGATACAAGAGAAATAAACAAATATATTCAGTGTTCAGTCTTCATTGACAGTCAATGCAATTTCTATTGATTAAATACTGACTCTGTCCATTCCCAGGTTATTTACTGTTTTTTAAAGGCTTTGATTCTTCCATCCAGCATCTATCATAAAAGAGTTAATTAAGAATGTGTTTTTGAGAGATTTTGCCAAGACTTTCTTCCTCAGAAATTCTTACTGAAAATATTCGGAGACAGTAGAAAACTCTTGGAAAACATTTTTTTTTTTTTCCCTTACAATGAAAGGAAATTGCTCTTTTAGAGCTCTCATTCACCAAGAACAGAAAAAAGGCATTCCTTTCTTTATGTTATTAATTAAGAAAAAACACCTTCAACTGAACTGTACTTGCAGACTTTCATACACAGGATTTTGGTTTTGCCTTGAAAGAGCTGAGCTATCAAAGCATTTTTGTCCCAGATGGTGGTATTAAATCCTCAACTGAGAAAACCCCAAAAGAATGCAAGCAATGGCATTCATTATCATTGCACTTCACTAGGCAGCATGATAGATGTTGAAAATAAACAGGGGTGCCGTTTTTTACTGCCATATGCTAGCATCTGATAGGGAAATCACAGAGCATTCTTCTTTGATAATTCAGAAATGCTTTGTATGCTTCCTAGGAAAAAATAAATAAAGTCACATTTTACAACAGTTTTGAGTCTAGCATTAAACATCTGAATTGGAGCTAAAACTCAGTATCCAAACTGTTTCTTTCATTTATGAAAAATAAAATGCACTGAGTTTAAAAGATTTATTTCAGACATATTTCAGACAGGTACATACATAGGAATCACTGGTTGAATGCCATATAGTAAAATGTCATCATTTATTTTTTCAGTTTGTGTGTTTATATATATAAACTACAACAAAATTGTCATAATGATCACAATATGACTACTAATCACTCTATGTAACAACTTTAAAGTTGTAGAATGGTCTGTACTGTAGGACTGGGAGCTTGTGAACCTGGGAGCCTCTCTTTTATAAAGTTATCATCTTTCAAACTGATAGATGAATGCATTTAAGACAAACTCAGTTTATATATATCTCAAATTTTGCTTATAATAGACCTGAAAAAACAAACGTGCCCAAGTGTTTCTTTTTCCTTTCCTATAACAGCACATGTAACTGACTGCCTTCCTTAGCAAGCTTTGCACACTTAAAATATTGAAACTTCTTTGAATGTGAGGTGAGAAATAAGGCACATCATTGAAGAAAAGTGAAAAATAAATAACTGGAAGCAGCAAGGCGAAAGCATCCAGATGAGACACCCAAGATGGACCAGCTGCACTGAAGTTGAACAAAATGACTGCATTTGGATGTGGCTCAATAAAGCCTGTTCTTACTCGTGGGCTTCATTACCTATTTCTTTCCACAGTTTTGGAGGGAAGTAGCAGAGTTTACAGTAGTTGCTCTTGTTCCCTGTGCAAATAACAGTAATTGCTTCATGGTTTGAGATACAGGAGGCTGCCCTCTAACAACTCTAGCTCCCATGGGAATTGTAGGCAAAGAAGATATGAAGAATCGTTACTTAAATTTATCCCCAGATGCTACTGAATGTCCAGAAAAGTAAAATTACTCAAGAAGTCAGGTATAACTGAACACTGAGAAGAAAAAGGAGATGAAATGCCAAAACTTTTAAGTTATTCTTTGATAATTATTTGTCAACTGAACCTTTCTTTAAATAAGAAAAAAAAAAAAAATGACAAGATAATGGTATTAAAATAAAGAGCAACTTCTAAAGAATATCTTTCTTCAGAGGAGCTGCAGACATCTGGAATCAAATTCTTATTTCCTTTATGTAAAATGGCAAGCTGAACAGAAATACATTCTGTGGGAAGAATTTTCCCATAGGCACAATTGCTGACCATAACATAAACTCTTAAGAACCACATTCTGGGAATAATAGGTACCTTTGTAGGTTTCTATTTTATTTATCTGTCGTGCCGTTGTTGATTTTGGTGTTAAAGATGAGCAACAATTAATATGGAGACAGCACATAGATTAACTAACAGTAAGTAAATTGCAGCTTTGTGTTACTAAACACTGGGCAGCACATCAGAAGGCAATGTACTATTGTGCTCAGACTTCTTGCAAAATAGGAACATGGTCATTCTGTATTCAAATCTACATCAAATGAGTTGCAAATGGTATAAAACGATGGATTATTTTTGGAATCAGTTCAAAATGTAATCTCCTACTTCAAGTAAATCTCATGCTTCCTTCTCCACCACATCCAAGGAATGCTTTTCTTTTCAAAATTTGAATCTTACAATAGTAGTTAGAAACCGAGAATCTAACCTCATACTATTCTGAGATCTCATGGTGTTATGCAAGTAATGGGAGCTACATCATTGTAATATTCGACTCAGAACCTCCCCTTATTACCATGAATTCAACTGGAAAACTATGTTATGAAAAAGAAAAAAAAAAAAAGATTATTTGATTAAATTCCAGTGGAGACTGATTTCACTCTATTCTCATATTTCCCCCATCACCAGAGCCCTCAAACACATTCCATAGGTTAGTTGTGTGTAAAATAGTCTAGGTACATCTCTACCTGCTCATTCAAGCATGCCAAGGAACATACTCACACATCTTTGAATTGTTAGTACAGAAACATCTAATGATAACTTAAATTTTCTTTTTGCAATGTATTGCAGTGTTGCATCTCAAAAGAAGCCACTTAAGATTATTTAAGTGGAGAACAATTGAAACAAACCTCTTTTTCTTACATGTTTAATTTGGAACTCTACTTGAAATTTGAAATATATTTAGTAAAATTCAAATTTATGCCTAAAACTGAGATTAATTGAAGTCTTGTTTACTCACAGTATTTCATACTGTTCTTTTACGAACAAAATGGTCTTTCAAAAAAGGAGAGTTGTTTTAAATAAATAAATTATGTATAAAGCCATTATTAATTTGTATTCTGATGTCTGAACAGTTAACTTCATATATTTAGAGATGTAATGACACAATGAAGAACAATTATTACCCTTACACTTTTGCCAGATAGAAAGGATAAAAATAGCAAATAAATAATCAGTGAGTGTTCAAAATCAAGTGTGATTTAATATTTACCTAACTTATGTTAACTTCATTGAAATTAATCTTGATTTAAGGTTTATCCTAAGAAGACATCTGTCTTCTTAGCCTCAAAGTGAAGTGGGACAATTCGGACTATGTGGTATTACTCTTATTGACTGTCTTTGTAGAGAAACAAGCCTTTCTAAGCTGTACATAAGTATGAGGACAGGTAGAGTAGTATAATATTACCTAATATTAGGTATGTGTAAAATATAAAAATATATGTTGTTTAAAATTATAGTTTTAAAACTACAATGAAGGATACTAAAGTGATTTTAAAGTTGCCCTAGGAAAGAGAATAACAATTTAACTGTTAGAGCTTTCTCCAGTAGCAATGACAACAGCAATCAGCAACCAAAAATCCTTCACTGAAACCCTGAAGCAGTTATTTATAAAATGCTGGGCAAGCCTTTACTTTTTTGAATTCTTTCTGAGCTTCTATCTGTAAGGTACATCCATATGTATTCGCCAAACTCCACAGAATTATGTTTAATACTTACATTTAGAGGGAATTTTAGGGCATAGTTTCTGAGAAGTATGCAGTGAATATCTTTGTGATGATGCTATTTTGTATTTATATGTTTATTTTGAATTTCAGAGAGATCTCTTTCAAAAAAGCTCAAGCTGATTGAACAGTGTTTGCCAGCATTCTCTCAACCAATCTCTACATTAGTGCTTGTTATCTTTGTAACACAGACAAGAGGCATCCACTCTGTAGGAAAACATGGACTCTTTTCCTTTTTTGCACATGGTAACCACAATCTGCTTTATTTTTTTAAATTACTTACTGATGATGTCTAGCAATTAACATTTCTAAAGTGCTTTGAAAAATATAAAGCATGCATATTAAATAAAATAAATATATGAAATATGATTAAAATACAGGAAATGGAAACATATGTACACACATATACAAATAAAACTGTGCTTATAAATTCATAATTTACCCATAATCTCAGCAGGTGAACAGCAGTATTTTTGTTCAGGTATGATTTGTTGAAACAATTTTAATGGTTACCTAACTAGGTGGGTTGTCTACAGCTTCCAAACATGACCACATGTAAAGCACATCTCTTTTTTTCCCATGTCTTTTTCACCAGATTTGGTAAAGTTGTTTAGTGAGAAGTAGCTTTTTTTTTTTTTTTTTTTTTTTTTTTTCCCTTTAAAAAAAAAGGAGCAAACCAAAAAGCGTTTAATTTATCCTGGGATAAAAGTGCCTGCCTCTTTACTACACAGTATTTTCTTTGTATTCATTGTATTATAATGTGAATGATGCTGGACAAAAGTGTGCAGCAAGGTTTTTTTTTTTTTGCTGATTAAATAATTCCATATTTTCCATTGCTTCCATCAGGAGCCAGAGTTCACTTAGATGTGCCTGAGCCCCATGCCCAGCCCAGCCTCCTGGATCTGGGCTCCAGATCAACAGTCTGTCTTCAGCACAGCCTCTGAGCCCCCCTGCTACTGCTCCTTGCTTGTCCTCTGTACATACCCTGGACCTGGTTTGTGACTACTGGTAAGCCCTGTTTCCAGCCCCTGGTGCTGCCCACACAGCTCAGGTGCAGGATCTACAGGATTGTGCGTCACTAGTGAGGGCTGGGCCTACACTCTGGTCGTTCTCAGCTGTGACCATCTTGTTCCCTGACATTTTCCATCCTGAGCCATTACACACAGTTTCTGAAATAGCCAAATCTTTTATAAGTTGCTGAATACAAGTTAACTGAATTCCACTGCATGGAAAAAAGGGCAATACTTGCCTTGCTTGAAAAGGATAATATGGCCTTTCTTTCACTGATAGCTAGCACATCCACAGTTCAGAGGATCACTTGTGTTTTGCTCAAGCTTCTATCTAATTTCAGTAGTGACAGTTAGTAGTACCACACTAAGTGACAAGGAATTTTCATGTATTATTATATTAATACATTTATATGGTATTTATACAGTGCTACTTTTATATGGTATTTATATGCATTTATATGGTATTTATTTTCCGTCAGACTACATTAAATCTGAGAGAAATTACTTACAAATATAGAAATTTCTGAGCTATATAAGCATAAGTTGCTTAATTTTTCTGAAGAACAGCAAACATCAGTATGAAGTTTGAAAAACAGGATGTAAAAGTACTTTAGAATTCTGAAGAAACAAAACTCTCAGTGGAGTAAGGGTTCAAAATAAATACAAGCTCAGACAAATTGGACTAAGTAATGGAATAAATAATTGTCCTTCTTTGGCTGTACAAGCACAATTAAACACCATCTTTAACTCTGCTCAATACTTAACCAGTATTTAGAAAAGACAAGTTCAGCTTCAGGAGTATACACAAATGTTTTCCTCTTTTCAGACTACTGTATCCTTTCTGATATTTTTAGGATGTACATAGCAGTGTTCTCATATATCCTCAAAATAATCATCTTCTAAAACTGGATATGTGTTCTGACAGGAGAAGGTTAGATGGGAAAGTCTTGGAATGTGCTGACCTTCAAGTATATGTGCACGTAAAAGAGGTAAGTCTAGGTTTGAAAAACCCAACACTTTTGAAACACGTAGTTACTTCATGTGAACTACAGGGAGAATTTCTTATGGTTCAAGTGGATGATCTCTCATGTTATGTAAGAGACATTTCTTGAATCCATACTAGTTCTGTAAGGATATTAGAGACAACTACATGGATGCCTGAAACAGCCCATTACACCTCACTACCTTCAGCACACTTATTAGTGTTTACAGGTCTCAGACATGAATTAAGATCACCCATGCTACCATATTTTAGTAGTAGTTCTAAAAATCAAATCCCCGAACTTTGAATAAAAATATTTTTCTACCATCCCTGAAGAGATGTGTTATTTCAGTCTAACATGGTACTAAAACATCCTTGAAATACAAATGAATATATTCCTTACCCCATGCACTTCAAAACCAAAACAAGTTCCCTAAAACTTTAAAAACAGCTTCCTCCCCCACAATACTCATCAGCTTCCCGTATACTAGCCCTACTCCCCTAAAATCATATGTGAGCCTAACAAGTATTTTCACTGCTTTGGAAGTCAAATAAAATCTTTAGGGCCATAGCATGCTGCGCAATCAGAAAATGCAACAGTAAAATGTAAAATGTAAATGAAGCACTTGAAAACTGCATTCCATAAACTTTTATATACTGTGAAAGTCTAGTATTTGTACCATTAGACTGAAAATACCATTAATTTGATTTAGACTAACCATGAAGTAAATTTTGACTGATTATTAAAAACTGCATATTATTACTGATCACTTATGTCATACTTCTTCCTCTGCCTTCTATAGTCAAAAGGCATATGGCACAGCTCCACCTAGAAGCAAGTCTAAGAGAGCCAGTAATTCAGTTTGATTAATGCTGAAATTATTTCCTCTCCACAGTGTAATTTTAATTCATTTATGTCCAAGGACAAGAAGACAAAGGATTGGAGTGGTTGTCCGTATGTGCTTGTCATTTTCATATTTTCTAAGAGAAAGACAAAGCAAAAACTCTTTGGAACTAGAAACTTCTCATACCAGCATCACTATGTTGCTGGGTTCTCTCTTCCATAGCCTACTAGTATCTGCCAATTTTTATTTTCAGGGACAGGAAGATTCAGAAGACTTCTATCAGAAAGACTAACTTCACTCTCCTGATGTGTTCAACATGAATCAGAGCAGAAACCCTCCTTCTACACGCAAAGCCAAGGCAGCTAAAAATACATGCCCTTCGTACAACCCAGTCACCAAATGCACATCTATTTTCAAACTTACTTACCATGGAACTGAAACAAAGCTTTGCTTCATCTCATAATATTCCAGCAGTATAGGCTGGAATAAGGATGGAAAAAGGATGTCAGATATATTTACTACACTTTGAGTAACTGCAAGACAACCACTAACATGCTCTCTCCTTAGCTCAGATTAAACTTGCGAGGGCTAGAGAGAGGACACAGCACACCAGGAGGTGCAAAACAGTTCCCAGAGTTGTACATGAGACACTAGCTGTCACCAGCTGTGATTACACAGAAACCTGAAAGCCCACTTCAGATATTTGACTCATAATCAGTTGTCAAGAAACCATTATCATGGTGAAATAAGTTGTCCCACCCTACATGCCTTGAAAATGAACAGCAAGACAGTGCAAGCTGAGGAACAGGCTCAAGCTAACCCTCTCCAGTTACTCAAATAATAGCTGTTGAGTAGACAGCCTGGCTTGGAAAGTGGGATTCTTGGTTATACTATTTCCTAACAGAGTACTTGAAAACAGCTTAGAAAAAAGTAATGAAATGTAGGCTATATTACATTGTACTAATTCAGTGTTTTGAAACATCTGTGGATGAAAATATTTCTGTATGTATGAGTACATGTGCTGAACAACCACAATTATAAAGAAAAACAATAATAGAGAAATGCAGCTCCCGAATAATAAAAATGAAAAAATGGAAACATCAATGTGGGAAAAAAACTCTTCAATTCACACCAGTTCAGAACCTTAAAAGGAATGTTAGTGTTTTAACTACTTTTAATAAACTTTTACAAATACAATTCAATAAAGAAAAAAATTAAGCAAAATTAAAGATAGTAATAACTATCACACTAACATTTTTGTAGGCAAAACTGAATTTCAGAAAAATATTAATAGTTTCTTGGGTAGCTATATTCTGAGTAACATTACTTTTTCATTTCCTCTTATATTTCAAAATTATTTACGTATAGTAAAATGGCTGTAAATGGAATGAGATAAGGGAAAGTATGTCCAGATAATAACCTTTATAAACACTTTGATTTAGTTATTTGTTTGATACTTAAATTATTCACTTAGGTTTCAGACATTATTAGTGTACTAGGAGAGACCTGTTAATTTTCCACAAGGACTTGCACCAGGTCTCCTCACCAAGGTATACATTCACCTCACCAATGGTAACGCATTTATTCCCAGAAACCAGAAATCATCAAGATTTCAATGGTAGCTGCGTTCAATGGTGGCTGTCTCACCTTTCAGCATGGTGTTGGCATGTCACTTACTCAACCCCTTTCTGTATTTTTTGCTTACCACACTAATATATTTCTTCATGTCCATGTTTCTACAGTATGGTAAAGTAACATTTAAAAACTCTTTAAAAGCCCACGGTATCTGTATGAAAATCATTGGACTGACTTACAAACATGCAAGGAAGATCATTGTTATTTTTGGTATTTATTTAATATTTAGTATGTTCTTTCTCTTCTATTTTTTAAGTTTTTACCACTTGTAAAACCTGGGCTGCACTTGCAATCTTTCACCTATCAACAGTAAAAAATTAACTGACAACCCATAGAAGTTCAACATAAAAATGATGGAATTTTCTTCTTTGAAATAGTGTGCAATTAAATCTACTGCTGCAGTGTAATACTGAGCTCAAGTGTTAAAAAAGGCTCAGAAAGAATCTTTCATGTAAGATTTTTTCATCATTGTTTCCTTTTTATTTATTTATTTATTTATTTGTAGCAATCATCTATTTAATTAGATTTATTTTTTTTAATGCACTGAAACAGGAGAATCACTGGCAATTAATGTTTAATTAACAGACAAAAATATATAAATCCCTTAATTTGCTCTGGTTTAGACAAAACTGAAAAGAAATTCTCATTTAGATTTGGATGCTATAGAGTTAAAGAAAAAGCAATATACAATGACGAGTTAAATTTTTCTAATTTTTGTCACAGGTATAAAAAAATAGGCTGTTTCTAAATAAATAGTGTTCTAAATTTCTTTAAAACTATAGTGGTTGAGTCCTTTAGCTTTCTCATACAAACTTTTTAAAAGTAACTGTGTTCCTGAAATGGAAAATAAAGAATGACAATAAATTATTCATGATACTCATACAATATAATTTAATATCCAGTTGTTACTGTGTCTTAAATAAAAATATACAACAAATTTTGTGACTCAAATATAAGGAACTTCAGGCTTTGTGGGAAAAAAAAAAAAAAAAAAGCCTACTAATTTGGGGCTCTAGATGTATGTGAACATTTTTCTTTCTCTTTTGTTCAACATTTAAAAGGTCTGTAGTAAACAAAAGAAACACATTTTTAAACAACTTTATTATTTTTAATGATAGCTACCTGAATTACCTAGAAATTCTTATCTGTAACAACATGTCTGTTCCACTTTTAACTGACTAAATAATTTTGCTCTCTAAATGACATAAACAGACCTTGAAGTAGATTTGATTTTTTAAATTACGTAATACAACTTCACTTATTTTCCTAATAACAAAACATCTATAACAATTTCTTCTGTGTTTCTAGCTGCCAAATACAAACCGTAACATTTCATAGCAAATCAGTATTCTTAAAAGTGATAATTTCCACTATCCATTTCAGATTATTCTAATTTGCCATAAAATATTTTAATAGAACATTAAAATTATTTTTGCCCAAGCCCACTACTATAGCGTCAGCAAGCACTAAGCTAAAAAGGTTCGCTGTCACTCAGGTTTGGAGATGTAGGACACATTACAGCTCTCGTTAAAGTGAATGAACAAATTCTTATTGATTGTAATGAGTTGGCCATGTCCCCCAAGTGGGTTGAGATTAATATTACTCATTTTACAAGGAGATTATTGCTGAAAATTTTGTAGGTCTAAACAGGATTTTTCCTGTAAATGTTCTGTGCTAAGGTATTTAAATTAGCTCTTTGTTTCATAATGTATAGTTTATTTCTGTAGATGTACTCAGAATTCTAAAAACATGCATTACTCCTAAAACTTGGCATTGTTTTACATATACTGAATAGCAATTCCTTACCTGATGACAAACACAGTCTTATCAGGTCAGTGGATTTGAAAATACAGAGCAATCAAAAATCACTAGATTTTATTGACAACCTTTGTGCTATAGCAATAGATGTTGTGGTTCTGAAATAATAATAATACAAAGAAAAACTCATACATATCAAGTACTTAAGCATGAGTATTCTTCTAAAGTTAAACTGAATAACTATTACTGAATGGAAATACTCTAATCCCACATGGAAACCTATTTCCTGACAAATAAAGCTACTTCTGTTAGGAATATTTCTATCAAAGGTCCAGATTCAATGAGATGCCTACACTTGGCTTCTGTTTAAGCACTGAAATCAATAAATGCAATAGACTGGTCGTGTGTTTGAAGTTTATCACACAGTTAAGCACTTTAGTGAAACAGAACATCAGTTTAGAAAAATAAATGAGATTTCTCTAGACCTTTGCAGGAAACCAATTCACCTATATGAGAATTCAAGTTGACAGCAAGAGTTTCCACAGACAAATAAGCAAGCTGACAATAACCTGAAGCACTGGTGTTGCTGATTTTCAGCCACATTGTCACAATGGAGGGGGAAAGATATAAATAAATAAATAGATAAATGAAAGCTTAGTAGTAATCTCTGTTTCCTCACGAAATTCTCTGTTAAAATGATTAATCTAGAAAATAGAAATGTATTTATCAGAATTTATTTTTTTTCCTGAATATCTTACATAAAAATAAAGACAATGTATTCTTAAAGTGTCCAAGTAAAAGGTCATGTCTTTATGCCTTCAAATATCCATCTACTAAAGAATTCAGGGTTTACTCAATATAACTTTAAGATTTCAAAATATACTGAATTTATTGAAATAAAAATAGAGCAATCCAGGCTGAATTAAATGAATAGACAACTGCACATTCTGTAAGACTTCTGAATATGTTAAAAAACAAACAAACAAACAAACAACAAAAAGGTAAGGTAAGGTAAGGTAAGGTAAGGTAAGGTAAGGTAAGGTAAGGTAAGGTAAGGTAAGGTAATTCACTTGTTTGCTAGCTTTCATATCCAAAAGCAAACAAGCAAGAATGTGCTGAAGGTCCACAGAAAGAAAGGCAAAAGCATTTGTGTTAAAGGACAGAGTAACCACCATCCAACATTAATACAAATTTCACTGTACAAAGGTTTATGTGACAGTCTATTAAAACAGACCCTGGGAAGAGAGAGAAAACATGAAGGTCATGGCACCAAGGGGTATTTTTATCATCATAAAATGCCATGAGGATGTGACCTAGCAAACTAAGCAGAAGCCCAAGGCACTCTGGTAATAGAAGATAAAGTCCAAGAATTTCCAAAGAGATGAATTGAGCCTGAACAATCCAGGTCATTCATATTTTTAAACTTTTCATTTTCAAAATTTTCAAAAATACTCTCTGAAAGTACTGAATGCTTCAAGTACAGAAAGGTAGAAAAATTCTGCCAATGGAAAAAAAAAAAAAAAGGCAAAAAAAAAAACCTGAAAATTACCTCAGTTTAACCACAGTTTAACCACAGTAGAATTTCTTGATATTTAGAAAAAGATCAACTATATTTTTTATATATATATATATGTATATATATATATATATTTATATATATAGTATATATATTTATTTTTATATATTTATATATTATATATTATTATATAAATATATATTTATATTTATATATATATATATTTATATATATTTTTATATATTTTGCTACCATTTTTTATTATTATTTTGAATAATAATAAATGAATAATTTCTGAATAATATAAACATTAAACAATATAATATTTCTGAATAATATAAACAAAATAATATCATGTAAAGAGGTAAATATTACAGGTAACCTGATCAAACTTTTCTGTTACTTAAAAAATATATACATGCCTGTTTACCGACTGGCAGTCCCAATTCCTCATCCCACTGCTCTGCCTGGGGAAAAGAGGAAGCTAGTGGAGCTGGAAATGAAGAATTGAAGCTGAGCCCAGGAAAAGGGATGTGGGGTGAAGGTATTGTTTTAATGATTTTTCTTCTCACTATCCAAATTATTTAATTGGCAATAAACTAATTTTCCCAAAGTCAATCTCTGTTTTGCCCATGATAGTAATTGGTAAATGATCTCCCCATCTTTACCTTGACCAACATTTTTTTTTGTTGTTTGTTTGTTTGTTTGTTTGTTTCCATTTACTTTCTCCCTATGTGTTGTTGAAAGGGAGAGCTGAGAAATTACCAGACTAGGTGTCTGGAGCTAGCTGAAGGCAACCCACCACAACCTTTTAAACAGAAACTCTTTTAACAAATTATCATGATTAGATTGGACTATTAGATGTTTCTGTACAGCTAGGAGAGCTCTTTATGGATTGTTGTCAAATATATCTATGGCACATAAAAATACATATATGAACTTAGCTGCAATAATATATATATTTAAAAAAATACTTATCACAACTCTTGATTGGTCATAATATACAACTATCTGAGGAGCAAAGATCAATCACAGGTTATTTCTTAGAACTGTCCCATTTATTGCATAATATTTGTCCATTGGAAGCAGCATTTTATCTTTTGCTACTGTAAAATATCACACTCTTTCCCAGAAAGAGAAACAGATGTGTTTCTCTTCTTGGTGTCAGTACAGGGAACATTGTTCCTGTAACTTTATGCCATTAGGTAGAATGCTTTCCTGCTTTGTGCATCATGTCACATATTACTCACCCAAAGGACCAAAATAATAATAATAATAAATAATAATATATATATATATAAAAACACTAACATTAACATACATAGACACTCTAACTTCTCTATTTATTTCATGCTAAGAGAGTTTTAGGTCAAGACCAAAGAAATAGAAGGGCCTTTGAGTGGAGGGCCTGTATAACAGCTCAGTTATCTTCTGAAATATCAGTTACACCCAGATAGCTTTCATTCAGTCTGAGCAACCTTGGTATTCCCAAAGGACATTGGCTTTCAGTCTTCTGTTCCCCATTCATCCTCAACAAGTAAGATTATTATACACAGATTACACACAGTACTGCAGCCTATTGTTGTTCACTATATATATTCATCTATGGTACCCTGTTTAGGTAGCTTATGCTTAATGCCACATACCTGATGCCATATCAAAAAGTTGTCAAGTGTACATAGCTCACAAAACTAAGACAAGATCACGTTTGTATATGCAACCTTCCAGTTGAATAGAAGCCAACTATTTCTCTGTTAGAGCACTTCTACATTCACACAATCACAGAATCATCTAAGTTGGAAGAGACCTCTAAGATCCAGCCTCTGACCTAACACTAACAAGTCCTCCACTAAACCGTATCACTAAGCTCTACATCTAAACGTCTTTTAAAGACCTCCAGGGATGGTGACTCAACAACTTTCCTGGGCAGCCTATTACAATGCCTAACAACCCTTTCAGTAAAGAAGTTCTTCCTAATATCCAACCTAAACCTCCCCTGGCACAACTTTAACCCATTCCCATTATTGCATAATGGTGGAACTGCTGTGTGGTTAAATATGGAATTGATTAGATGAGTCTAGATTGACAAATATATATATATATAAATATTATTCAGGGTAGGGGGGAAGACTTGCCCAAAAGGTCAGAGTATCAGAGGCAAGGTTTTATCAGAGACCAGTTTTTATGAAGGGTGACTACGCTTTCTATCCATAAAATAGCTCATGAACAAATTGATCAAATTGTCTGTTGTTTCAAGTCAGATAAGTGGTATCATAAAATGATCTAAGACATACATCAGAGTTATACAAAATGACACAACCTCAACCAAATCAAGTTATGGATGAAGAGTAAAAGTATTATTATATGAAGACAATTTCCTGACACTGCAAACAAGACTGAGATTCTGAAAGATACTGGGTCCATAAAACAGTTAGACCTGTGACAAAATACCCACTGAGATCAAAAACAAAACTACTGAATTGACCAGATCCACTAAAGGCACATATATTCCTGATGTTGCTGTAGAAAACCTGTAGGTTTAACTTTCTCAAAACACTGCTTGATGACAGGATAAGTTAAACCAGCTTCTTAAGTATTGGAATGGTGTTGCACTCAGGCCGTAGCAGAAAGGAAATTCTGTAGGAAATAAGTTCAGTGAATCAAAGTAGTTAATGCTTCCAATTAATGATCAAGCAGAACTGAAAGAAAATGCTGAAATTATTCTAACAAATATAAGATTCAAACCACTTTTCAAGAATACAGGAAACACTCTACTTGATAAACCTTGCTAAAGCAAGGTTTTAAACCCTACGTGAGAAGGTCTCTTGCTTGCTCCAATAGTGTTAAATTTGAAATCTTAAATTATTTTCTATAAACACAACAGCTTCTAACACAATTATTTTATAGATAATTGAGACCTCAAGAACTGAAAATCCAAAAATATTTTTAGAATAAAATAATTTCTTTTTAATTTGCATCTTCCATGCCATAACTCTAGAAGTATACTTGTTGCTAAATTTTGCTCTTTGAGATCTCTGTCTTGTTTCAGTTTTCACCATCTTCAAGTAATCCACAAATACACCCAAACATTCCACCCTTCCAGCAAGAGAGAATTTGTATTCAGGCACACATCATAAGGAAGTCAGATATTTCTATAGCAGCCCTCCAGCCCAGCAGTCAGCTAACTGAAAGTTGAAGCAAGAAGAGGGATAATTGAGAGATTGAAGCAGTGAAGATATGGATCCCTTCATTTTATGAGTCTCAGAAGCAATTTTGTAAATATTTTATAATTTGAGTCTCCTGTCTACTGAATACAGTCTCTTACCAATATTACAGTTCCATTTAAAGTCAGCTATGCTAATACACAGATACAGAGGACCATGACACTGATCTAGCATAATAGGTATAAATCATGCATAGCTCTGTTTTAAATCCAATCAGAAAAAAATAATTTGGGGAAGAGAATACCTTACTCATTTTTATTTTTTTTTTTCCTGTGGTATGAAAGCAGTTACCTAGATAGAAGAATTAGGAATAATCTTAGAGGGGATAGCTAGAGAAAAACTTAAAGGTGCCTTTGCCACCCCCTACCCAAAATCTTGGTTTTGAATTTGCAGAGAAAGATATGATGCACGCACAAATTCAAACACTGATAAACGTAACTGGGTGGCATTAATGCAAATCTTCTATCATCTTTATTAATGTTGTATTAATCCAATGATGATGTAGGCAAGTATCGCAAATTGCAGAGTAGGATGAATAAGTGCATCTTAATACATTAAAATATCAATGTTAGAATAAATGTTGATAGAGACAAATGAGCTACCTATTTCACTCAATATAAAACAGAATCTTTCTCTTTCAAAAAAGCAGCCATGCACAAAAATTCAGAAACACAGATAGTTAGTCCTAGACATGATACAGCTCCAGAAGAGTTTTACAGTTCTATAATAAGATATTTATTTATTTTTCACGCAGTACAAACATCATGTGTTTGCTACAGTTTTCTTCTTATACAATGGTATTCTACCCTGCTGGTTGTTCCATTTTATTAATTTTGGAAAAATAAAGTTGACTTTAATACATCAATGTATATACCCTGTTTTGCATGTTTCTTGTTTTGAAAACTTTATGGATTAAGGAAACAACCAGTTGAAAACACAAAGGAGATCATTCCAAAGACCAGTTTTTGTTGAAAAGGACAGGGATACTGTTAGAGTCAAACTGACACAGTCAACAGATTTTTCCTGAAGTAGTAAAGTACTGGAAATGTTTTGTTTGTTTGTTTGCTTGTTTGTTTTCTTTTTAACATAGCTGAAATACCTGAACTTTAAACCTCTCTTAAGAGCTAACTTAGAGTAATATCTAACATCCCATAAAGGTGGTTTAGTCAGCTTTTAGACGTGTTTTTTATTATCTTTATTTTTTCTCACTCGTTTATCCCTCACTTTATCTTTTGCTGTCCAACTGAGAATCAGCCATTAGTGGTAAAGAATCTATGCTGATTCTAGTTACCAGACTGCTTATAATAGCTTCCCAACTGGCACCTCACAGAGGGCCATATGCCATTTCAACTGAAGAGGATGGCAACATGCCTACTGACATTATTAGAACTAAAATTAATTTTAGATGTCCAAAACTCGGAAAATCCATTGCTCCAATTGACTTATTTTATTTTATTATTTTTTGTTTTTTCTTTTCAAAATCTGCCACCATATCTTCCTTCCAGCTTCTTAGAGCTAATTAGAAGGCTAGAACTTCTGTGCAGCTGCTAGGTTATTTTCAAGCTGGTGAAGGAGGAATGGTGATGTAACTAGAGCTGCATTTACAAAGAAAAGAGTCTCATCTCAGAGGAATTCAGGCTCCTCAGAGTCTGCATCTAGGGAACTTTTTTTCACCTACTGGCATAAGATTAATATGAATTGATACACTGTGATTTGATTTTGATTTTCCTTGTCATATTACGTTATCCATTTACACCACTTTGAAATAAACAATGACATAAACAATGAAATATTCACATTATTGCCAATATCATACAGTTAGCACTCCAGTTTGAACGTGATCAGTTGAAACTACATTCTGCTCCCATTGGAGAGAGGAAAAAAATTAAATTTAATTTGTTCTTTTAAGATTAAGTTACTTGCAACTGAATATTGACTGGAAAGATATTCTTATTGTCTTCCATCTGGAACTAATTTTTCATGACATTCCCAATTTTTCATGTCTGTATTAGGCATATAAGAAAGTTTAAAATGATGGCTTAGGAATCAGTCATGACTGGTCTACTGTAATGAAGAATTCTGAAGCTTTAATTTTTACCAAATTCTGATAATTCATCTCTGATTATGGAGCAAGAGCAAGTCAATCCAACTGTGTTGTAGTGCAACACAGTAGTTGTGCAGTGTCACAGAATCACACAATTGTAGAGATTGGAAGGGACCTCAAGGGACCATCGGGTCCAACCCCCTGCCAAAGCAGGTTCCCTAGAACAGGCTGCCCAAGTAGGCATCCAGACAGGCCTTGAATATCTCCAGAGAAGGAGACTCTTAATTCTTAATACTGCCCCGTAACAAGTTTCTGAGCATCACATTAAGAGAGTGAAAATAAGGCAAGAATATTGTTGCTTCTCATCCACCATGCTAGTATTTTTCAGACTTATGAAGTGTTGGTATACTGTGCTGTAGCTTCAAGTAATAAAAAACAGAAATATTTGCAAACAACACCATTCTCATAGACTTTGGAATATTTGCAAGTTATTTGCTAAGTTACAGAGCAGATATTTGAGGACTAAAATTTTATATTCATAGAATTTTACTTTAGGTAATAGTATTATGTTTGAAAGCTTTCCGTGTATGTGAAACATTTCTTGTATAAAACTCTAGTACTGAAATACTTTAACTCCAAGCTTGGCACACAAATGCACTCATGGTGAGGTTAAAACCATTAATAGGATCAAAAAAGTTAGAGGTACTGAGAAGGAAGTTGAGTTTTGGCAGCTATATCTGTATTAGCTCAAAATTCTTCTTTCCTTGCAATCACAAGACTAAAGACTATGAAACTATCACTAGGCTGAAACATTAATAAGACACCAAGGTTCTAATCAAGATTGCTTGTTGTCTGAAGAAAAAAAAAAAAAAAAAAAAATTAAAAGTGTCTTCTCACTGGCAGAAAGAGGCTTCTCTTAATAACTTCACAGCTCTCAGCATATAAATTTATAACCTAGGCTTTGGATTTTGGATTTTGGTGATATGTAGGTGGCTGTGTGTGGGGGTCTCTGCCAACTGAAGTCATTATGTCTATTGTTGCATTATTAGAAAGCTGCCATTAAGCAGATCTGAGTACTATCATACTTGTGGAGCCCAAGTACAAAATTATATGCTCTCTGATTCCTAAACTTAGATGATTGTGTCAGGAAGAGATCACTAAACCACCAAAAGCTTAAGTATATGGCATTCGGAAAGCCTGATTTTTCCAAACAGGAGGGCTATCAATATTCTGTGTCAGAAGTAAGAACAGGTTAAATTGTACTTCCTCCTCTTCTACATTACTCTGAAAGAGAACGCTTGGAAAAACTCTTTGTATACTTACAGAAGCTGTAAAATGTTTTAATAGGCATTTATATGTCCGTTGTTTTTCTTATTAAAGTGTGAGATATCATTTATAAGGTCCACTTTTCAACAGAAGCTTTATGCTGAATGTACACCTTTCCTTACTTGTTCTCTGAACTAAGCAATAGGCTACTTACTGAACAGTATCTTGACCTCGTAAATGCAGGCATCACAAGCTTTACAACAGTGTAAAGCCAGTTTTCATCAGAATGAAGAGGTCAGATTGCAATACCTGTAACTGCAATGACCGGACTCTTGCACCCTGGGAGGAAGTTAGTAGCACCACTGACACCATCCTTCACCAAATTCCATCCAACAAATGCAGGACATTTGGATCTGCTACTTCCTGTTGCTAACAATGTCTGGACTATACTAATCAGCTCCAAGCTCAAGGTGGAGCAAGACTGGTCCTTTCTTCATATTATGTTATGATTCTGCAGCCTGAATTCAAGTTGTCCCAGGAGAATTATTCCACTTTTATTATTAGGGAGTTTCTATTATATTCATGTCTCATATAAGAGCACTTAGAATAATAGCATTGCTTTATTTATTGGGACAGTGATAGTTTAAATGAATAATTAGTAACTGCTAAAACAAGGTTATTAAAGAGTCTATGAATACACAAATGTGGGTAGTGTGCTGTTGGTTCTCTCCTAGCCACTACCGTCTATCTGAAGCTGGCTTTTCTCTCCAGTCCTGCACTTTCACCAGCTGCCAACAGTGATTCTGGCAGTAGCGTTGTCAGTTATAAGAAGGGACTTCAGTCCTAATGAGGTAATAAGTATCAAGAAAAAAGCAACAAGCCTAACTAACAAAGAATTTGTTTCTGATTACTACTAACCCTTTGTGACTTGAAAATTCAACCAGCTATACAGTTTAATTATTTGAATTAGTGACCTCCAGAGAAAAAAAAAAAAAAAAAAAAAAAAAAAGCATGTTTTTAAGAAGGACTAAGTAGATGACCATCTACTACTCCTACATACACTAAGAAAAGGTGCTAGGACTAAAAAGGTGCTAAGTGGTTTCACTCTTTTTGTTTTACTAGTTTCCAAAGGACATAGCCTTATTGGAAAAACTGAAGAAAAGGAAACGAAATATCTTCAAAGAGCAGAAGCATTAACTTTATTCTGACTAAATTACTGCTGTATAATTAAATACTGTCTGCTTAAGCCCACTTGTTGAAAGAGGCCCACTTGTTTAAATAGCTACAATCTTTCCCACTGTATGTCCTAGAAAGCTGTGCACTCTGCTGCTGTGAATAAATAGTTGTTTGTTCCATCTAAAAGATGACTATTTCACAGAGAAATTTCAGTATTCATGAATCAAACTGCTATTTCTAGAGTAGTCAACAGTTAATAAATGTAGCTCCTGTGTCAAAAGAAACAACTCTTTAGTTGACTCAGAAATTGTTAATACAATGATGAAAAAAGGTATGTGCAAGGAAAACAAGATGCCAGGTTCTCTGCAATGGATTGCACGCTGAGATTGCCAGTGGTGCCTGGCAACTGATGGGAGGTGTAGCAGACACCAAAAATGGCTGAAAAGAACATATAGGAATCTGTATTTGTGATGGCACTATCTTTCTGTGAAGCTGCTGTTTTTGCAGATAGGATAGGTCATAAACACACTCTTTTGGTTTACTTGCTGCTTTTATAATGAAAACTAGGCAACAGAATTCAAACAAGCCTACAAGATTACACTAAATATAGTTAAATGAGATTCTGAATCTCTAGATTAAAAATGTCTTATTTTCCAATTTTTCAGAGCAACAAAATCTAGACTTTAATTTTCTTATGAAAATTCATGAAGAAATTAAAAGCTCATTGGTTCAGAAGACACTGTTGGAAAAATCCTTTTACTGGTACATTCCAGACAGCTATAATTTTAAACCATGAAAATATGATGATGAAAAACCTGAAGCATGCACAGTGTTCTGACCTGAGTTCTTACCGATGTCGCTCACTGCACATCCATCTAGGGTACCCATCGGAGAAGCCAAAATAATTTACTTCTCAGGAGTGCCTTCATTTTAGAAATCACTTCAGAGCTATGTGCATAGCCAGAAGTGAACTACATAGTCCACACAGTGCTCTCATTATGTTCAAGAAGTTAATTTGTGTAAATCATTTAAAATATTTATTTAGTTATATATACCCACTATGACTGCCCTTTGGGAATAACAAAGGTTCCACTTCTCATCAAGCTTTTCTATTGGCATCTGAACAACTATGAAAAGTCTAAAAGCTGACCCAAATTTAACATCTGTCTTGAAAGGCGTGGAGGAAATACTCTCTCAGTAAGGACATAACCAAGCTAAAACAGGCTTGGCTGACCATTCTGTACATAAGAGCTCACACAAGACATCAGACTGCATTCTGTAAAGCCTCTTCTGCAGATGGAATGCACTTGCCCTTTTAGAAGGCTTATGACAGCAGAAGATTCTGAAGAGGAATGCCATTTAATTTGGCTTATTTCCTTTTCATGCTTGGAGCTTATAGTAACACGCAGAGTAAGTTGCACATAATTAAAAGGCATCATGATAAATAGATGAAGAAAATTAACTTAAGTAGCAAATGGATCTCTTACTGTCCATTGTTGTTCTTCAGATTTCAGGTTACACAGTCAAGAGAGATTTCTGAAAGTAACTTTATTCTGATCCTAATTATTTTGCAAAATTAATTCTCTCTCTAAACTCCACCCAGAAGGAATGAGCTCTCGGGCTGTATTTTAAAATGAACCACACTAATGCCATTTATGGTCTTCAGTTTATTAATTTGAATCAGGTCCCTAGTTCAAGATATTATTCCCTATTACTACCATCTTCCCAAATTAAATCATTAAGCATCATGTCAGATACTAATTTACATTAAACACCACATAGCATATATCGAGGCCAGGACTTCTTGATTGCTTTGATAAATTGAAAGTTTTATTTCAATCACTTTTTCACCTAAGATAAAAATCTCTTGGCATTGTCACCAGTGATATAGAAAGATATTTACCAGGGTTTGATTAATATGTAATATTAATGTTTAAGTTTAGTCAATGGTTTTATTATTATTATTTCCTTTTTTTATATGTCAGAATTCTAAATATCAATACTTAGCATCTGAGTAATGTTTTACATCTTCTAGGTGTCCAGCTATGGACATTACATTCACATTTTTGAAAGTCTCAGTTAATTTTAATGCCTAAATTAGATTTCGGGGTTTTGGAAGCTAGATTTTGACAAATTCCAACTTTTATGTTTTTGTTTGTTTGTTTTTTGTTTTTCCCCAGATAAAGGATTATATGCTTAGCACCAGAATGATCATCTTCTAATCAAATTTTTATTGTTTTGTAACAGGGAAATTCTGGATCTACCTATTGAAACACTTTAATTAATTAAGATACCCAAACAATGTGGTACTCATTGTAATCTCATTTTGGGAATGACTGAAACATTTTAAATAGAAATTATTATGAACTATGAAACAGAGACACCTAGAAAGTCTATCTAATTTGACAGTGTACAGGGTGATGATTAATTTGGTCCAGTAGTTTCTATTTATTCTGGATATAGATATATGCCTGTACATTTGACAGCTGCATTTAGAGGGTGAGGTTAGCTCAGGGAAATTGGGTTAAAAAAGAAAAAAAAAAGAAAAAAAAAAAAAAAAAAGAAAGTAAATATAATTGTTCTGAATATATATACATACAAAATCTTACTTTAGAGTATTTCTTTCAGTACTAAAAATAAACAGAATAATTAGAATTTTGGACTGTAAAATAATTTATGCAAAGAAGAAATTACATTTGAGATTAAGATGTAAAAGTTATTTTGTCCCAACAGGAAATGTACCACAGAAGTTACATGCCCTATCAATAACAGTAACATCATAAACAGTAGATGTAATATACCTGAATTTATATTTGCAGAGCATACAAGGAAGTCCTTCTAAAATAGTCCCTGCATGGAAAATTTAACAAAGGTGTTTATCGAATTATGTTTATATATTTATTAAATAAAATATTTTTGACAAATGGCTAAGAAACAAAGAAGATGGATACCTGAAGAGAACCTGGGACAGTTTTTCTAATCAAGATGTAAGTGAGCGTAAATGCCACATCACAGTATTATTTTCTGGTTTGTCAATTAACTGGCTTTAGTCAAATGCAGGCTTGTCTGCAAATACTGACAAACAAATGTTAACTTTTGAACTTAAATAAATTTTGTTCTCAAGTGAAGAAGTGAAAATGTAAGAAGTCAGGACAAAAATGTGCTTTTACTGATTTTCTGTGTAATATACATATATGTTTTATTTTCTTTACCTCTCACAGAAATAGAGAGGGTCAAAAAGAACAATTACTAGCCAGCAAGCATAAAGAACAGTGATGCAAGATACCATTCTTGGTACCATTCTTTATTTTATGTGTATTTGGACATACTACTTAAGGATCTCGTAATCAAGCGATTACAGATAAAATGTGTTTGACTGAAAACATTGAGAGAGACAAGTCATATGTGAAGAGAAAAGAATCACAGTATATTTACCTCTGCCATTCTGATTCTGTCATCATTCACAATGCCAAACCACTATTTTCCATGTAACTATTCAAAACTAATTGTATCTTAATGGATAAAATGAAGGCTTAATATATAAAGCTAAGCTACAGCATTTATATTTTTCACATATAGAATTATGAAAGATCTGTTACATTTGGGGTAAAAGATTTCACAGTTTTTTCAAAAGATTTCAACTTTTCATATAGCTTCCTACATTTTTACTGACCATTATTTGTACTACATTTTTTTAGTTTAGTTTTTAAAATGCTTGTCTGTCTTCTCTGTTTCTTCTCTGCCTCTCTTTCTCTGTTTTCCAAATTTATTTATCTATTTATTTATTTTTCCTGAGCTCTACAATGAGCTAAAGTTAAAAAAAAATGCTGGTCATTATGCACCTAGCAGGTGCTTATAAGAAGCCATGGAGAGTTCAACAGTAAGATCTGTTACAAGAGTGCGTATTTTAATCCTACTTTTTCCAAGCAAAGATATGCTATTTCAGTGGTCTTTATAAAGAATGGAGCAAGAAAACTGAAGGGAGAAAGGCACCAGAGCACATCAATATAAAGTAAGTAAGTAATTACAATAACTTTACAAAGAGAAAAAAGTGAAAGGTCTATTCTATTACCTCTATTTTTAATGGAACCTGTAAAAGAAACAGTCTGAGACTATCAGTGTCAGAAAAGGGGCCTTAAAACTATTTGTTATTTGCTGACCAAGTCAGAACAACTGATGTTGTTTTCAGTGTTGTACCAATGGCAATGTCCTTCAGAGTATTGTATCTCCAATGGAAGATTGTGAACTCAGTGCTCTGTGCTTCTGTTTAAATCTGAACGTTTGAGGCCACTCATTACATACTAGGAAGCATGGAGCACCTCTTAAGAACAGAACCAAATATTTCACTCACTCATTCACTTGCAGCAACGTTACTGGAGTTACAGTAGATGTGTGTCTGCATAAATACTAGACCAATTACATTAAACTCTTGCATTGCTTTAGAAAACTCAGCTTGTGTTTACAGCTGGGACCAGGGTTTCCAAACTATGACTTAGCATGCTAGGGAAGTGACTGTTTCTTTGTACATGGCATTGGTGAGACCTCACCTCAAGTCTTGTGTTCAGTTTTGGGCCCTTCACTGTAAGAAGGATATTGAGCTGCTCAAGCATGTGCAGAAAAGAGCAAAAAAGACTGTGAAGGGACTGAAAAACAAGAGTTATGAGGCAAAACTGAGGGATTTGGAATTGTTTAGCTGAGAGAAAAGGAGGCTGAGAGGAGAACTCATCATTCTCCACAAATACCTGAACAGAGGTTGCAGCGAGGAATGCCAGTCATTTTCTCAGGTGACAAATGATAGGATGGAAGGGAACTGTCTCAAGTTGCATCAGGGGAGGATTAGATTGGACTTTAGGAAGATCTTCTTCATGGACAGCTGGTGAAGCATTGGACCAGGCTGCCCAAGACAGTGGTGGAGTCCCCATTCCTGAAGGTATTTAAGAAATGTGTGGATGTGGCATTTAAGGGTCATGTTTCAGTGATAGGACTTAGTAGGTCAGGTTGATGGTTGGGCTTGATGATCTTGAAGATCTTTTCCAACCTAGATAGTTTTATGATTTTGTGATTCCTAAAATATAATAAAGAGACAGCTACAAAGTATGAGAAATTAAGTAATTCCTGGGATGTGTATACAGAACAACAGGATGTGTGCTAAAGTTCCAAGCTAGACTTGAGCTAGATGGAATTGGAAGTAATACATACAAATTCTTGTAGCTGAATACATTACTTCTACTAAGAGGATCTAAAAAAATGCCAGGCGCTCTAGCTCATAGGATCAGGGTTCTCAGAGACATAGAATGTTTTCCCATTTGGTGTCTCTGTACGATACTGTATTTCAGCAGATCATGGTGTCAGCTTGCTTGTACTCAGCTAGGAGGCTCTTCATAGTATAAGTATGGGTGATATTGGTAGTAGGGTGATAGTTGGACCAGATGATCTTGGACTGTTGTTATACGTTATTTATTTGTTGTATAAGTATCCTCATAAACAAAAGAACTTTTTTTTTTTTCTTTTTTTTTTTTTTCAGCTATGCAATATCAGGGGTACCTTTTTTAAAGACTTATATTTGTTGTACATATATTTTTAAGGGTTACAGACTGAAAATCCCTTAAGGCTCTTTGCAATTTAGACTACCAGCTTTTTAAGAATACAACCTAATATGATTTGTCAGTGAAATGCAGATTTGTACACAATTGCAATTGGATGGCTGATTTTCTCAGCTGTCAATTAAAGCAGAAAACAGAAAACTGCAAAACCCAATCTCATCAGCTTTCTGTAGCCTGATTTATTGGGTTTCTCTTAGCCCATTTTTCATGGAGTTGTGAGATGTAAACTATGCTATACTTGATGACAAATCAGAATTTATAATACGGAAATCCAATTAAACATGCACATTAAATTAAAAGCTGGATCACTTTAAAAGATCTTGACTTAATCCACAAACAGCTAAAGATATGATTTGATGTGTGACTTCCATCTTGAAAACAGTGTTTGATAAATAAGAATGCCAATTATCTAAGAAGAAATTATTGCATTATCAATACAAGCAGTTATGTTTTATAAATATTACTTTATGTGAAGTAGCATATAACTTCATTTACTGTCTCTGCTGCAGATAAATGTGTTTCTTCAAAGTGCTACAAACATTCCTGTTGGTGAAATTTTAGCTGCGATAAATGCATGATTCTTTTAATTGTAAAAAAACAAACAAACAAAAACAACAAAAAAAACTATATTTTTGCCATAATGTAAGGAGTGCTCAAACTGTCACAAATACATAAATTGAAATAAAATAAAATTTTAAAAAATCAGACAGGTGACCTTCCAGCTCTTCCATTAACTATGATACAAGCAACACACGCAGTTACTCATCACCAAATTAAAAATATTATTTTAATGGAATACTTGTACAATGTAGGCCTTCTCATCATCTCCATCACACAAGTACTCTTTTCTTATTTAAGTAAATTACAGTGGATCAATTTCAGAAGAAATGTTTTAGTCACACAGAAACATGATATACCTGAAAAAAAAACATAACACATTTACAGTATAGATTATTTGAAGTTCTCACTTACATAGCGATTTATACGTATAGACATTTTGGAGATATTAAGTAATGTATATTTGTATATATACGGGTTAGAAGAAGATTTTTTTCCTCTCACTTAGAGACTGAGAAATTATCAATAGTGATTAAAATGGGAACTCAGACATGCATGGTAAACAGTGACCTCACAGACTATTACCTCTTTACATGGGCAAATGCAAGCTATTTAACACAGGCATAACTGAAGTATGTTTTGTGTGCATATGAATTCCTTCTGCTTCTGAAAAGAATATTTATGACTATGCTCCAGGAAATTGTTCTTCTGTAATTTATGATTGTAAAATTACTTTAGCAAATTTACATTTTGTTAATTGATAACATATGTTGTAATTTTATCTTCATAACTATTAAACAGCTTGACAAAAAGCACTTTGCCTCTGTAACCACAGAGTCTCAGCAACTGTTTTCACATATCTTGGAAACACATCTATTTTCTCTGAACATGTATTTTGCATTAGTCACGTTACTTGCTACGGGTTGTATTCCTGTGACTTTTGTTTCCTTTGTAATCACCTCTGGAACAAGAAGTCAATTTCAGAGTCATGGAAAGGTTTTAATGTTAGCATGCTGGGACTGAGTCACAACTTTTATATTGATATTAATGTGCACTAAATTCCTCATGTGATGTGAGTATTGTTGCCTCTAGCAGCACTTTAAAAACATGGTACCTCTAAACTGGCAGGTTCATTAATGACGGAAAGTACTTTAACTCAGTCTATGCTAAGAATAAGACAGAATACTCTTTGTTGGCATATAGGCTGCATAAGTGGTGAAATTCAGATATTATCTAGAAATATTTATTTCAAAACCTTTTAACACTACACTCATAAAATCAAGGAAACCGAAAAGTTCTATACACAGCTATCCTGAGGCAGATTTTTTTTGCAGTAATTTCAAGTAGTATTAGATATCTTTATCCAAAAGTATGTTCCTTTTCTAAAAAATTGTAGCCTATGTCATCGCAGGGTAAAGCTTTCACTGAATGAAGAGATCCCAGCATGTCCTGCAAACCACATTCATTTGTACAGTACAAAATGCCTCAGATGTTCAGGAAACAACGGCATACATCATGACAATGGTAATACTCGAACACTTTCATGACAATGACAATGAAAGATACAAAACCTCTTTAAGCCATGAAAGAGTAGAAAAGCTTATAAGTGGCAAAGTCCCTCACCCCACCAACACACATTGTTCAGTCCATGGTGCCACTGACATGTAAAACAGCAAAACAGAGGACCACACTTGTAGCCAAGAGGCACTGCAATTGCTTGCCAGTTCTTAGTTCTGGCAAGCCAGACCAATATGGAAGCATGAAGTGTAAGAGAAGTAAGACTCTGGAGAATGAAACACAAAAGGCTGCCACTATAGTCAATACTTCACCTACATAAGCAGACAGGCTAGTTTTCACTTGAGATAATAGAGATCAGATCGATATACTTTTATGGCTAGGGAAGAGAGCTTAAATCTTTTACAGCCTGATGTTTTCATCATATCAGCCAGATAACAGCCTTTTATTTTGTACAGCCTAGAGCTAGAAAAGTGAGATTCCTCTTCTTCTGTTATGGCTTATTCACTTTGTTATACAAGGATGCTTATTCAGAACTGCTGTTGACACTAGACTCCACTAAAATGCACGCTGATACTCTTTCACTCATCCCTATTCACTGTGGAGTCTCCATACCTACAACAAAAGGGCTGTTATTTTTCATATCTACTTTACTAAATGCGATGCTCTTCCATAAATAGACATCATTTAGCATTTATAGTATTCTAATTTGTGTCTATTGTCAAGCTAGCATTGTTATGAAGTTAACATTATTAACATTGTTATGAAATTAACATTATTATGAAGTTAACATTATTATGAAGGGAGAATTGCACCACAAGCCTATCCAAGAAGATAAAATAAGTTCAATATAAACAAAATAAATGGCACAACTTCACATTATTATGGTGCATTCCCAAGGATTATCTGTTCCTAAAAAATTCCCTGTTTTTGAAGGCATCTTAGCCACCAGGAAAAAAAAAAAAAAGGGCAGTTAATCTTCTATTTAATATATTTCAGTAAGTTCAAAAGACATTGTGACTGGAGTAGAAACATCTGAAAAAATTGGTAAACTGCATCACAGTACATCTGACCAAATATGTAACGAATAGCCTTAAATCAATGCAGTAATTTGTGAACCACCATAGATGTGATACAGCACAAGTGACAAGCAACAGAGCATAGATAGGAGTTTATGAAACATGCTGATTATCAAAGATTACAGTACATGCATAAGCTGCCTAACTCCCAGGCTTTCTGCAGCTATCCCAAAACAAGGAAGTTGTAAAGAACATAAGGAGCATAACCATTGTGGTTTTCACTTTGACAGGGGGCACTTTCCATGCAGAAAATAGCTTGCCAATCACTTATTACATAAATGATTTTTATCCTGCTTTTCTTAAAGAAACAGGGAAGTAACACAGTTTAGTGATGCCATTTTATCACAGCTAAAAACCTTAGCTATTTTAGAGCCAGCACATATTAAAATGAACTGTGCATACCTTACAAGGTTTCCAAATAATACTGTTTTTGAACTGAACCAGTAATAGCCCCAGAAATTTAATTACAGTTACACATTTAGTTTCCACATTTTAACATGGAAAGCTTAGAAAAAATATGGTTTATTATAGTGTCAAAAAACTGCAACTCATTGTCTGTGCAAGCTATGACAGGAAAACACAATCATACTGGGGTTCTGCCAGATGTCTGTATGCTGTTCCAAAATGCAAGTGACTTCACAAATTAATGGAATGATAAAATCCAAAGAAGGAGAAAAGTAAATGGGTCATATTTAAAGAAGAAAAGCCAGCGGCACCTGATGATCTATGTCTATTTCCTTACATGGTTCAACCAAAAATGATCAGGAGCAGTCACTGGGCAACTAATTTACAAAAGCTCTATGTGCACAGAAAGAGTCAAAAAAAAAAAAAAAAGTGATGAAAAAGAGGATGATTAATCATTTATTAAACAGAATCAAAACTTCATCCACACAAAAGGACCTGTAGGCAAACATAGTGATTATAAAAAAAATAAGCATAAGAGAGAAAATTCTGGCTCTGCTAAATATAAGGAGGCTCTCTATTCAGTAATGTAAACATGAGCATTTAGAACCACTTAAGCTGCACTGCCATATCCAAAGCAGCTCACAGATATGGCAGAGGAAGAAAAGGAAAACTTCACCTTTCTTGAGAAGAACATGGAAGCCAGGTGGAATACCCTAGGGTATTTCAAACATCACTAGATGCCTATGTTTATAAAACTGAGTCAGAGAATGAAGGTAGAATGATGGTATCATCTGCATTTGGCATAATTGTTACAGCTTTCCAAGAAAAAGACCTTCATTTTAGGCAATCTATGCTTCAGAGTAGAACTTCAGTGTCATTAACAAGTGTCTTAACTGTAAAGACAATATGTCAGGAGTAAAAGCCCTTTCCAGACAGGAATGTAAGATTACAGGGTCAAAAAGCAAGCAAGCACACAATGGAGTGAAAGCTTTGTCTAGGTTGGCCACAAGGGTCATAATTTCTGATCTATGATCTCTTATTCCTTCATGACTGTCCAACCCCTGCAGTTAAGCACTGCAGCTAGTTCACATCACCTTGGCAGGAAGGAGACAAGCTCTTACCTCCCAGTGCAGGGGTCTTCTGTGCATGCACAGATCTTTATTCTCTCACATCTGTAGCACAATAGCATCATGCTGGTTGGCCAGGCACCTAACATATTAGATATATTGCTGGGAAGTAGGTGATCTGGAGTGCTGTCTGGGTCTTAGACATCTAGACTGCATCTGTACTGTTAAACTAAATGTATCCAGGAACAATTCTGAGCCATCTGTATACAGAACAACTGCATCTACATGAGGAAAACATCAGTCTTCAAAGCAGGGTAAGTGTAATCAAACTGCCTGCTGGGAGTATCTCCTAAAATATTCTGGCTTCCAAACCATGCCTAGGAATTCCCTGGGAAAGATGTGGTTACCAAAAAGCAAAAGCTAACCATGGACAATTTTAAAAAAAGTACAGACTACTGAATGCCAGCGCCCAAGATATTCCTAGATATTATTTATTTTGACATAGCTGTAACCAAAAATACACACAAGCCACAATTTTGGTGAATGTAATAGAACTTGTCCAAAGACTTTTCGGTGATTGTTCATTCATGTGTGACAGTAATCTGTCTTAACATACCTACCCAGCACCAAGAGCATGCAGCGAGAAAAATGCAGCATGAAATTGTGAATAGCACAGTGAGCCATTTAAAGGAAAATCACCTACACAGTCTCTGTGTGCCTCTTTGCCTCACTAACCCTCACGATGGGATTTATACCATGAACATAACCCAGACAAACAGTATTATTCCACATCTAGTTTCATGCAAGAATTGAGATTTTGACTGCATTTCTGTGCTCACAGAAATTATGATATAGTATTTGCTCAATTCCTTGTAGACAGTATTGTCACGTGCAATTGATACAAAAAAAAAAAAAAAAAAAAAAAAAAAAAAAAAAAAAAAAAAAAAAAACTTATTACAAATGGAAACATGCATTTGCAAAAGAATATGAGGAAATATCACAAGGATTTAATCACTTATAATGAAAATGTTAACAAGAAGACTGGAAACACAAGAACACTACTTTATTTT
The DNA here is from genome assembly GCF_011077185.1 of Oxyura jamaicensis. Taxonomy (NCBI): domain Eukaryota; kingdom Metazoa; phylum Chordata; class Aves; order Anseriformes; family Anatidae; genus Oxyura; species Oxyura jamaicensis. The sequence continues at coordinate 95,106,118 of NC_048895.1, read as the reverse complement.
CACCAAAAAATCAGTGTTTCTGGAATATAAGGTTGTGCCCTTGAGGGGCACTAACATTCCTCCTCCTGCTAACATTCTGTTTCAAGAACAAAGACTTGTTTGTTCTGAATTTCTGATTCATGATTATTCATGTGATGACACAATGTGCAATTGAAAGATCATTGTTTTTGCCATTGTTATTTTTTTCAAAAGCTAGGTTCCAATAAAATGATCTGGTTTTGAAAAGCAAGACTAAATAAAAGTGACTAAAGAGTACAGAACATTTGAATTTGGATTTTGGGTTGTGCCTAAATATTCTTAGAAGCTCACGTGCAAAAACAATGTAAATATACACAGCACAGTGGAAACACACAGAAAAAGAACAGCAAATCATGTAAGTAGTTGAAATGAAGAAGAAAAACCTACATGACAATAGTACAGCTCATAATTAGCAGATAAATTTGTTATAGTGATTAGACTTATTAAATAATATATACGCTTACAAAGTGTATTTAGAGAATATTTTATACTTCCAAAAGCTGTTTGAACATTGACTAAAGGATTCTCACAGGACTGATAAAATGTAGGTAGGCAATGTGCTTATTTTAAGAAAAAACAAAATGACAGTTAAGACTCAGAGAGTTGGTTTAGCTGATTTCCACTGCAAGAAGGCTAAGAATTATGGCTTGGTCTGGGTTACTGAATGACATGTGGGGGACAGTATAACAACACATACAGGCTCAAGTGACTCCTGAAACCTTCCTTTAGCTCCTAGGAGGGTTGGATCCATGGGCTTCATCTCCAGGAAGAAAGGCAGCCAGTTCAATGTCTCACTAGGCCTCCATGGCTTCCAAGGGTGCCTGAAGAAGGAATGCCAGTAGGCTTCCTGCCAAAGAATTAGTCAGGGCCAAGATTTAACTGGGTTTACTCATTCAGCTCAGCTTTCCTCAAGAGATTTCCTCAGATTCTTATTTGTGTTCAGCTGTGACAGAGCACCTAAGTTCAGCTGAAAGGGCAGGCTGTTAATACATGTCCTCGGCCAACTGGCAGGAGCATCTTTTGTTTCTCAGAGAATAAGCATAATCACTTCTACAAAGCACTAAGTATACCAGATCTTGAACCACACAAGTATGAACCGGTTTTCTGAACATGAGTCACTCAAGAGGAAGTCAAAAAGGCAGCCTGGCTGAATGATCAGAAAGCTGAGTGACACAAAATCAGCAAGCTTTTAAGAAAAGTAGCATTAAAATTATGAACACTGAAATGATCATTGCATGTTTATTTATCTCATGCAGAAGCAAAATAAACATACTTTAAAAATAAAATGAGAGAGAGATTACCTATCTGTTGGTAATTCTGAAGGTAATTTCCAATAGGTATTGGTATTTTATTTCCTTTCTTCTAGGTGGCTATATGAGCATACAGCTCTTGAAGCCAGTTTGATGTGTTCAGCCACAACCCCACCAACACATAAACCAATGAAACTGTTTTCAGTCAGAATGTTATGGCACATACATGAGAAATAAATATTTGGGATCGCAGAGCAGGAGAAAATTTCACAGTCCCATAGCCACAAATGGTTTCTTGGGAAAAGAAATGCAGTGATGACCTTGCTCATTAAAAATAAGTTTTAAAAAATCATTAGTAATTTGGCAGTTCCTACTTGTTAGAACTCTTACCCTCCAGTTCACTAGATAGGTGAAGATAGCACACTTCAAAGCAAATGTGCTTGGTTGCAAGATTATTTAATGCTTAAAACATAGCAGCTGCCTCTGGATGTAAGAAAATTAGAAGAAAATATCCCAGGCCAGTCCCACTGTTGGTAGTGACTTCAGCATGACAGCTACCGGAGTGTTTCTCACCCGTTTCAAGAATGTCTTAGTGCAGTCTAACATGATAATGTTATGTCCCCCCCTCCACTACTTTTGAGGGACTGTAAAGTAATGGTTTTGAAGGGCAAAAAAACACTCTTGGAGGTATCTTAGCAGTATCAATAAGCACTGTATAAAAATCTTTCATTATAAATTACCGCTATTCAAAACAATGAGAAGGTTGCTGCTGTAAACACACTTCTGTACCAATTCCACACCATGTAATTATCTCTCACAATGTAGTCACTAACAGCAGGAATTAAAAACTGGCATTACAAATTGAATGCCTACTTTTGGAGATAGAAAGAATCCCTCGTAGACAAAGATCGGCAATATATTCCAGATAACACGCTATGTCTTGCAACAGAATAGAAAGAAAATAGAAAAAATAGAAAGAAAATTTGTCTTTGCCACAAAATATGCTTTTCTTTTAAAGATCTTAAAGCTTTTTTGACTATGATCTTCTTGCAAGGAAGAATTTCCAAAGACGGTTTTGAGATATGTTTACACAACAGCTGTATGTTCACAATACACTTAGGAAAATTCAACAAACTTTTCTGTCAAGGAAGTATTTTGTCTATTCCCTGTCAAAGACACTAATTCCTGACAAAGCTAAAGTTAACAACAGGAAAAAATAAAAATAAAAAAAGTAAAAAGAAAGAGAGAGGGAGAGAGAGAAAGAAAAGGAAGGAAGGAAGGAAGGAAGGAAGGAAGGAAGGAAGGAAGGAAG
>NC_048895.1:95022284-95103528 GCF_011077185.1 Oxyura jamaicensis | reverse complement strand
GAAGGAAGGAAGGAAGGAAGGAAGGAAGGAAGGAAGGAAGGAAGGAAAGACATTAAAGACAGAAAAGTATTCAGAAAAAAAAAATAACCACATAAGTGTATATGTAAAATTAGTTATATATCTGTGTAGGTGTCTGCACAAAGTGAATTATGTGGGGCAGTTAAAATTGGACAATACTACAACCATTTAAATAGATGCTGAAAAAGTCAATTTTTCACAGTAACTCAGTAGCTTGGCAACACCAGCAGAAATGTAAGAAGGATTTACATTTCAGGAGCTGCATGATTTTATGCCTTTGTTCCCTGAACTCAACATTAATGCAGCATCTATCTATTTTCTCTGTAACTACTAGTTCAAATTTCATGATACTCTTAGCTGTTGCAGAGTTCGACTTGCATGAGAAGTTTACACAAAGCTAGAATATTCCCCAATTCCTATCTTGCTAAAAAATTATAATAATAATAAAAAAAAATACTAAGCTATCAATAACTGCATGACAAGGTACAAGCAGGTTCTTACCATTATCTTTACAGACAAGAAAGGATGAAATTCTGTCCTAAGAACCCAGGACTCTGATTGCCATTCCTTAGGTTCAGGTTGATTGTGAGAGATTTGCAGTGCCATCTAATAAACTTGCATGAAGGAGAAGTTCTGCAAATTTTTCTCCAAATGCTAGGGAAGAGAAAGCCTCGTAAGGACACAGCTTAACCACCAGAGCTACCAGTAGAAAAGTATTTGTAAAAGAAGTTTAGGGAGGTCTCTGTATTTACCTTTTGGAAAAACAGTAGGTGTATACAGACCTAAACAAATTGCAGCAAACTGTTTTGGCATCAAGCTCCCTTACAAGAAATGTTTTGAAAACAATTTGGGTGATTTTATTAACTCAAATTAACCTGTGTTAATCTCTTTATGATCTTTTATGCCTAACATTTTCCTTCAGTTTGTGAAATGTAAAATATTCCTAAGATTTTAATTTATATTAATGATTGTTAAAAACAGCTTAAAAGTCGCATAATTTTACATTTTACAAAAAATGCCTTCTTCGTATACATTTCAATAGGAAGCTCTGTTCTTGTATATGACTTGTTTCTTTAATTTATGAGCTTCAAGCTCTTAGAATCTAAAACTGATCAAAAAGATGAAACACAGGTTTCATCAGCACTTTGCTGTTCCCTACATTCTCCTTTGCTTAGGCCACTAAGAGTTGCTATTTACCTTCCCAGCTTCTGGTTTACAGACTTTTGACTTAATGGTCAAAGCAACAAACACATCAAGTGTCATTTGTATCAAAACCCAGGTTAGGAGCTATTAATTATAACCTAAGGAACTGCCTCTGGGTGTGCGCAGATAGCATTCACATACTATGATAATGCACCATGTTCTGAAACACCGGGATTAAAGAAAGACATATTCTGATATTTTGTGTTTTTCTCAACTTCCAAAATATTTTGTTTTATCTGGGAAGTAAAATGTGGCCTTTAAGTTGAAATAATTCAATTTTCCTTTTATACGTATGAAAGAAATGCCACAAAGGGCTAAAATATTGTTTCAGCACAACTGAGCAGCACTATGTCAATAAAAAACTGGAAAGAATAAGAAATACATTCAGAGCTATACAGAATGTTGCAATGAAACCAAACCAGGAAAACCTGAAGTGGAAACATTGGATTTTCTCATTCCCTTGAAAAGCCTTGAGAAACACAGCCATGGTTCTTGGAGAAGAGGATGAGGAAATTACCCTAGGAAAAAGTCTGGGAAAAGCTGGAGTAGAGCAGGTTTCTGGACAGACACTGCAGAAAGGACCGCTGTGGAAGTGACTGCAGTGTTCAGTTATTCACACCATGTTGCAAAAAGAAGTGCCAATATGGACAGGACACATAGTTTAATACTTCAGGAATAATATCTTAAAATCAATCAGTTAAAATGCTGATTCAGATTCTATAAAATGGACAACTCAAATTCTCGTTCATAAGACAAGGAATACGTCAGATAAGCTAAACAAGGCATGTGTAGCAGTGGTGGCTTACATTTAAATATGCTCTTTATCTAACTGTTGTCATATATTTTGGCCCTCTAAATATTAATCTCCCAATCTCCTCCTCCTACTTCAACTGATTAACTGATTATTGATCTATTAGCTGTTGATATTAAATGCATATAAAAATCTTTTAATTTTTTTTTTTTTTAAAAAAAAGAAATTACCATTCTACACAAACAGATACAATTCTCATGCTGATCACATCTATCTGACCCAAATAATTATCTTTGACAGAACAGAATCTCTCTGGTAGAGGATGTAAACTATTTCAAACAGTAGTTAACCCCTTTTTATATTTATTTTAATTACTCTCATATCCTACTCTAAAGCAACAGTAATGCTATGTAAGAGAACAAAAAAGAGGAAGATGAAAGAGAATTCCAACTGTGTTTATATATATAAAAAGGGTCTGAGTTTCTTGTATCAGTTGTATCTTTAACAGAACAAAAATGGGACACCGCTACAGTTTATCATGTGAAGAGTTTTCCATAAAAGTAATACTTACAGTATTATTTTTTACCATGTTGACAAGTATCAAGTGCAAGATAACAGAAACACTGCAGTAGCTAGGATGACATGTACTGCTGAAAACCGGGAACCCATAAAGGCAATAGAAATTACAGATAGTACAGCATCAAAATGTGTTATCAAGGAGAAGAGAAGCAGGATATTTATCTGAAAAGCTTATTTCATTGAAACTCTTTGTCCCTGTGGTTGTCCCAAGGAGCAGGCACATGGGCCAGAGCATAAACGGAATCTTCAAAATGCTACTAGCTTTAGATAGATGTTAAGTACATATCACTGCTCACACAGTATAGTTAAGGATTGTTTGCTCACTGCTCACTTAATAGATAAACTCTTCTACTTAATAGAAAATGCTGGATAAAAAAGCTGTTTAACAGTTTGAAAGCTTAGTCTTACAGAAATGAACATTATGCTTAACACATACAGTGGGACTTCTTACAGGGTGAATGGGAGTGTGGCTAGACAGGTATAAATCTGTTTATGCAATTACTGAGTTAGCCAGCTGTGTAACCTCTTCTGTGTTTACAAACACTTTGAGGATGATATGGTCTTTGTTTTTTTGACACAGGGATTCAAACACAGGGAGAAAGTTTTCTTACAATTTCAACTATTTGAACTAAGTACATATTCATGACTTTTAAAGCCAGAAGGAATCAATGCCATCCCATTTATATACAGTTGACATACTAATGTCAGCCTGCAGCCCAAAAGCTCTGTTTAGATGCAGTATCTTCAAGAAAGACCTTCAGGAGATTGCAAAGATGAATCTACTTACTGCTTGAAAATTTGTTCCTATGCTTAGACTCACTGTAATTTAAAACAATCCAAAATTAATAAAAAACAGCATCCCCACATCTCTTATCTGTACTTTTTGGCTTCAAATCACTGTAGTCCTCTATTCCATTTTCCTTACTCTAAAGAGAAATCTGAAGAACCACAACTTTTGTCTTCACGTAGATACTCCTTGATCATTCTGTCAAGAAATATCAAATCTCTTCTTAGATAAAAGACACCAATTTAACCTAAGGCTTTCTGACAGACAAAAAAAGTACATGTGGATTTCTCTTTGAAAAAGGTGTCCTGTTACCCTCTTCAAAATTGCTTCATATCAGTTCTTCATGAAGTAAATGTTCATGGTCCTAGTTCTTACATATATATGCTTTCCTGAAAGCAAAACAAAGCATTCTCATTCCAAATGGTTCCTGATATTCTCTGTCCAAAGCTTCACCAGCTCCCATGCTTAGAATAGCTCTGTGCTTCTACTCCAATACATATTACAGCAACTTAATGCAGAATCCCTCATTTCTTCAAACTGGAAAATTTCCTTGTACTCTGGGAAAGAACAAGAAATGATGCAAGGAGAAGTTCTATGTTTGTAAAGCGCACAGTTAATTTCATCATTACAGTGGGAACACACCTCAGTTCAGAAGACAAAACCAAGAATATTTTAAAAACCGTCAAAACCCACACCTCTAAAAGTTTTCCTCTGATTTTTGCTGAATGTTACTTTTCTTATTTTAATGAAAATGTCATTATGACCTTAGCTGATGTATACAGCAAGAGATTATTATCCTTATATTAAGGAACTACATACAATATTTATCATTATCATCTGTGTAACCCAGAAAAATGAAAACTACAGCCCTGCACCTTTTGATGTTTGAAGTGATAAAAATCTATGTGCAAACACCCTTTAGGAGGTGCCCATTCCTGTCTACAAGAGACAACAGGTGTGTTAGTGAAATTTTTAGTGCAATTCTGCTTATTAAACCATGTTAGTGCTCACCCTATATTTGATACATATTTAAATACATACTTAATTACCTTTTAGCATTTTAACAGGTTTGACTACTCCCAAGCCAGGTATTGACAACAAAATGAACACCCAATATAAATGATATCTACTTGCCCACATATTTCAAATGTGTTATGTAAGTGCAATTTTATTTTTTCAAATTCACCTAAGAACTCACAGTCCAAAGTATACTTTTAATTAAAATAATAAAAACTAACAACAAGGAAAGTCTGCATCTTGAATTCAATTTTGAAAGTTCATATATACATTTAAAATGTTAATAATTATGTAGTTGTCATGTATATATATACATATATTCAGAATATATTTAAAAGTTATATAAAAACATATATTAAAAAGTTTGATAGAATAAAGCCTTAGATTTATTAAACTGCTCTCCAGCTGGGTTGTCTCAGGGAGAGAATTACCAATGAAAGTACCTTAGCAGTAGCATAAAATATCTGCAGATTAGAACAAATGCTTTGGAATCCACCTGTTCATGGACACACAGTGCAGCAGGTTTTAAGACTATGAACACAGTCTAGTGAATAGAAATGGTTGATATCTACAGGAGCTAATTTTAGATGCTTATAACTATACTGAAGAATGCATCATCTCTGAAGCAAAAGGAAAAGACTGGTTGCAAAAGTGAACAGAATAAGTGTGTCCATCCCCTGAAGATAAACAAACAGAATTTTCTCTTATACTTAGGAAATAGAATAAAATAAATTAAAATATGCATAGCAATGTAAAATAAAATAAAATAATGAAAAGAGACCAACTAACAGGATAGAATTAAATCATACTTGCTGAAGAAGAAAAAAAATATATATGATTTTTTTTTTTCAGTTCATGGAAGTAGCTAAGTGACATTTTTTTTTAGAGTTGCAAACTGAGAAAATACTTTAACATATCTTCACAGAATCACAGAATGTTAGGGATTGGAAGGGACCTTGAAAGATCATCTTGTCCAATCCCCCTGACGGAGCAGGAAAACTTATTATTCCACCAAACACTTAAGTTTGAGAATGTTCTAAGCATTTGAAAACCATGAAAGCAAACGAATTGTAACATGTTGTAAAGCCTTAGCAACAACAGTAACCACTCAGGTAACCTTTGTAATAATTCTGTACTAAAGTTATTACATGTGCATTTATTTATGAAGTGTATACAAGCAGCCAACATTTTTATCACTTTGAATAGAATTGTATAATATGTGCACTGCTAGTGAACCCAAAGATTCTGAATGCAATTTCAGTTAGCACACAAAATTAACCTTTCATATGAGTGCCTACGTTTCCCCAGAGACATCTTTCCCACCATATTTCACAAGCGGTTTGGGCAATGCTTAGTGTTTTAGCCCATCTGAATTATGCATACACCTACACATTCCATAATGTAACTAAAGAATGTTTGCAGTATTCAGGCATGATGCAAATTTATTATAAATAATTGTAAAAACCAACCAACTGTACAGAAATAAAACACAGTTACTGAAGTTAATCCCACACATTCTTTCTTCCACTGTCTCAATACATCAAACAGTAATTATATCGTATTTAACATCAGAGGACCCGGGATATTTAGCCCGAGAGTACTCAAAACAGTTAAATATAGATAAACATACATGATATGGTGAGAAAAATCAGCTTTCTTCGTTAAAGGTCAATGAGTAGTAACTATTTCAGTGTCATTAGCAAAAAAAAAAAAAGCTACAGACCAGAGCCAACTCCATATGGACTATGACTGAACTTAAACAGCATTAGCGCATTAGCTTTGTCCTATGGTGAGTTCAAATTAAAATGGGGATTCCTGCAGTTTTGGGGGGAAGGGTTTGTTTGTTTCTTTGCATAGCAAGAACATGGGAGAAGAAAGTGGGAAAGGAGGAAAAGGAGATTGTATTTTATAGTTACTAGCAGGAATGTTTTTAATCTTGGTCTGAGATACCTATTTAGTTCCTATTTATATACCTTGATGATTTCCAGTACCTGTATCATTCCACTATGATATAAAGAGGAACAATAAGACCTTAAAATGTTGGAAAAATCCATTTCCCATATATACTAAGACAGTGTACTAACTGTAACAAGGCCTCAGCCTTATGTTACTAAGTACTTCCAACTTCAGTCTACTTTTTCCTGAAAATGTCACTGAAAATGTTTATAAGCCCTACATCAACTGTGAACTTTTGAGAAGGATTTAATGGCAGACTGCTAATGAAAAATTTACATGGAATTTCCATTCCACAGACTTTTCTACCAAAAACCTAATTCCATCTATTTACTGTGAAAGCATAGTCTTTGATGGAATTATGCTACTTGTTAGAACTAGGTAATTAAAACTGACCAAAATTTGAAATACCAGAAAACTTTCTTGAGGATTATCAGCTTATTTTTTAACATAATGGATGCACTTGTTAAATAATAACCAGCCCCTGAAATTCTTACAAATATAAGCATTAAAAAAAAATAAATTAAAAAAATAAGTTGTCTATTAATTCTAATTTTTAACATTAGATATTCTATAGAGCTTATGCTCTTATGGAACAATACACACACTTATGACAAAGTTGGTTTAAAAAGAATAAAAAAATAAAATTTTCTTTTACTTTTTTTCCCATACCTCAGTAAATATATAACCTGGAAATTGAGTGACAAATTATTATACAATATATACTTCCCTATATAACTCATACCATTTGCAGTATGATTGTCTTGCTTCCTCACATCAGTTTGAGTTTTCTCCCATTAGACAGATATTTCAATAAAAAGCTTTCAGCGAGGAAGGGAGGCCGGTTGTTTTCTCCCTCCTGCCCAGCTGGTGATTTGGTCTCTGTCAAGCATTTGGTCTGCCTCTCCAATGACCAAAGCAAGATTTGTAAAATCCTACCTCTCACTGCCCACTAAATACGAATCTTTGGTGAGGCAACAGAATAGCATGCATTACTTAAGAACTGCCTCGTGGGTGTGATCGTGCTTGGCTTTTCTGTCCAGTAAATCATCCAGAATTATTCTTTGGAGCAACAAACCTGTATAAAGAATAGAGTCCCCATAACATATTTGGTCCATAGGACCAAACAGACCACACTAATCACTATTCTGTGAATGACCCTTAATTCAAAGCAGAGGAATGCACAATGCTATTAACTATTGCTGCAAATACTGAAAAGTGGCCTTCCAAGTACAGCCAGCTTTTTTGTATATGTGAACATCAACCCCATAATTTTCTCTGCAAGTAGATGAGCATGACAGCAACAAACACTCCTTTATTTTATCTGTCGATTGCACTTCCAAAATTTCTGGGGACAAAAAAGCTTGGCAGGCTTGTTTACGTGAACAGAAATGCAACTCCTCCCTATGCTGCCTGTCTAGAGTGTAACGAGGTCTTGAAATGGTTGTAACGCTAAATCCATATTCCAGTCACTTCCACCCAAGCCACTTTATTATGCAGATCTATGTGATCTGAAGGTTTGGGTATATATCATATGATGTGGCATGAGCTATGAAGCAAGTTGCTAATATGAAATTCAAGTTTGTCCGATGGTTAGAATGGCATAGTTGAATTTCAGGGCTGTGCCTGTGTGCACATCCATGCGCTTGAGTCATAAATTCACCAGTGGCCCAGGAATCCACAGCTAGATGGAAACTGGACTGATCTGAAACATCACACTGACTAGAGACAAGGGGACTGACTCAGCTCCCAGCCTCCTCCACAGCAATACACATAATTAGGGCAGGAGTCTGCAGGTGGGAATTTCAGGCATTCCCCAATGCAGCTCCTGCTGCGTATAGACCAATTTGTATGTCCCATTGTGCAGATTAACATCCTGTGTGGGGCATCTGCCCATGCCAGTCAGTCCCCAGACATGTGGAGCTGAAACACTGATCAAATTGTATGTAGGTACTTTAAACAGTCAGTAGAAACTATTCCTGCAGATGCAAAAACAGTCTCACATAAGAGAGTCTTCTGCACACAGTTGAGACGTTCTGTATGTAGTTTATGACAATCAGTGGCAATGATTTGTATGTATACAGAAGCGGTCACACATGAACAAGGACCAGCCACATCACAGGAATTCAAAAGAACAAGTTCAGTGAGGCTCTTTCCCTACGCAGCCTGAGATACCTTTGCAAGGACCCTTGCAATGCAGATTCCAGCAACCAACCTTATTGTACGAAAGAGCTAATTCCCCACAGGAACATTACCCCATGCTACATTTCCAACACTTTGTTTATGAGTGTCTGTGCAAGAACCAGGTACTCGGTGTGTACAGGACAAACTTACATTGTTCTTGTAACTGAAAAAAAATCCATGCCTTTTCACCCTGAGCTAATTTTTCCCTTTTCAAAATATCTCACTAAGTACATCCTCCCACAGTGTTTCAGCAAGTAGGAAAGTGGTGCAGCAGCCTAGCATCTAACAGTAACACGGTTATCAGAATATAATGTTCATAGTGCTGCTATGAAGTAAGCTCTGTAGGTTGTAATTATTGAAGTGCTAGGCAGCGAATGCTGTAGAAGTAAACTCATTTTATAAGTGATACAAAGCTAAGTTCCTTTGGAAAGCACTAATAACTGACAAGCAAGTCAAGCTCAGCAGATTACTGATCTTTCCCTTCTAACTAGTGGACTACCACCTTCTACTGCCAAACTGTAGCCTTTTGAGTTGTCATGAATGAATAAAAGACCATTCAAATGAGTAAGGATTGAGAAGGTCAGAATCAACCCGAGAATCAGTTACAGCAGATTATCAAATATCATGAGTCAGATCTATAAATTGTTTCCAGCAGGCGTCATAATGAAAAGTCCCTTGGTGCATGCCCTGGGCTGGATTGAGAGATCATTTCTCTAAGGAGATTTTTTTTTTTTTTCAATTATTTTGTCTGGTTCTCATGCTCACAATAAGACTGATCACCAGAGAATGAATTGGGAATGCATCTTTTCTTGCATCTAATTATGAAAGCTAATACAGATGGGAAGGAGAAGGAGAAGAGAGAAGGAGCACAACCTCCTCAACCTACTAGGATTATGTGACTCTATCAACTTATATTTCCTTGGTGATTTTAGAGTCTTTTAAATTACAAAATTTGTTCACATCTGTTTTCCTCTCTGGCATTCTGTATAATAAGGACTTAAGTTGAAATAAAATCTGAATTTAATTCAGAAATAGGTGGGTAAGGTTTAAGGATCTTCTGTTACACACACACACACATATATATATATATATATACACAGAGATGTGAACAAAGGGTCAATTTTTGCTTTAAACTATTAAATTGCACTTCAATATAAGGCAAAAAGGCATTTTCTGCTATGAATATTTTATCTTTAACCTTCTACATTGCACTCGAAACGTGCTGATTAGAGACACCCACTATCCATTTTACCCCGTTGCTAATGAAAATAAGCCCTGCATTCAAAGCTATTTTTACTCTTTAGATTTGCATAATATAGCTGTGCTCTGACTCAGATTTCTGCAGATGAAGTAACTTTTTCCTTCTTCATAAAATTTTCTAATTTGAGGGCTAACCACTAAGATGTTTCAAAAACAGTTTTAAGATCCCAGCTCAATTCTTCTTCTTAGTTAGCAGAATTTAATACAATGAAATCACAGAGCTGTAGCTCTAGCCAGTTCATCCTGTTTCATAAGCACAAGTTATGTTTATATCATGGGTTCTCAGAAAACTCCCTTATGAGAGAGATCTAAAGAATACAAGATTTGAATATACATTTTTTTTTCAATAAAATTGACGTGATAATTACTTTCTTTTAATTAAATCTCCTTATTCCTAAAAGGACATGAGAGAGAAACTTCAAAGCAAGATAATACATCTGTTCTTCTCTTGTACATACGTACATTAAAATAGTGAACATAGATATACACACTTCTTAGCAGATCTCAGTTTGCAAAGACAGAGAAATCAAATCCCTCTTTTTATCTGCAGAAGTTTTCTTGTGACAACACATACTTCCACTCCCTAATTCTTTAAAAATGGGATAGCAGTAAGGACGTTGATCAAAGACTAATCTTAACAGAAACTGATACAGTAGAAAATTCATGCAGTGAAATTCTGTCAAAGGCTATTAAATTCAAAAAATAGTGTCTTTGGCTCAAGAAGTCATAAGCAAAAATAGTTGAAGACTGGCAGGAAATCAGAAAAATATGTGCATGTGGTTTCCCAGTTCTGTGCTCTGCTCGAAGCATTAGATCTTTGAACCAACACAACACTGCCACCCTTTTTGTTTGATGTTTTGATGATTTAGACATTTCTACTCAAGTTCACAAAAGCAAGGAAGAAAAATGACAACATCTTGAGTTTTCAGAATACCTTCAACCCTTCTTCTACCATACAGCAAAAAGACAGAGCCCTGTTTTCAGTACAGGTCAGAAAGCAGTATCAGACACAATTTGATTCAACATACAATCAGCATTCAGCATCTTAACAGTGACTTCAGCAACACTTGTGTAGCACTGATCTGATTGTTTGAAAGCATATGTTGTTTCAACACTGTATCATTTCACAGAAACTGATAAAATTTAAGACACCATTCAAATTCAAAATATGTTGTCTTTGCATTAGTTTGATCTATAAAAAACAAATAATCATTAAGATTAAAGTTTGGCCTTACAGACTGCCCAAGTATTACTTCAAAATATCTGTCAAAACCTGTTAAGCACCAGGAAAAAAAAAAAAAAAAAAAAAAAAGTTCAAATGTCTTACTATTAATGACTTTGTATATGGCAATTTATTTCTCAAAATGCCATAAATAATTTTATCAGCAGTTCAAATTTTGATAAATATTGATCCGCTAGGACAAAGTTTATCTTTAATAATGTACATTTCAGAATACCTGAAGAGTAGCAGTATTAAATCACAGCAGTAATAAGCAGTAACCAAATAAACTACATGGCCCCCTCTCTGCACTTTTTTTCCCTGTCTTCTGCTTGGCAAAAGTGCTGCAGTGTGATTTTTTAATGAAAGTTTCTAGAACAGTTATCAGGATTTTGGGGGTTCTCCAATGTCCACACAAATACTTCACTGAAAATGCTGTAGGTGTACTAATTGAAGACACCTCACAATGTATTTACTATAGGATCATTTTATGAATGCATTTTAATGTGAATTTTCTTCACATAGTAAATTTATAGATAGCTAAAGAATCTGAGGCAGAAGTGCTGAGTTACATGATATTTCCTCAGAAGTGTAACGTGCTGGACTACTGTACTAATATAACATTAGGTGTCTGAAAATAAAGAGGGATTAGAGCTAATCAAATAGACTAATGCTTAACTATTATCTACATTAATTACTAGGACAACATTTAATATTAACTCTTTCCCTCTTCATGGAATATGTATATTTTGTAACAGTTACACTACGCATTTAATAGCCTTTACCTTTACCCATATTATGTTTGCCCATCAGGTTGCCCAAAGAAGCTGTGGATGCCCCATCCCTGGAAGTGCTCAAAGCCAGGCTGGTCTGGTGGGAGGTGTCCCTGCTGTACTGGGTCTGGCTGGGATGTTAACTTTCCCTGCAGCAGCCCATACAGTGCTGTGGTCTGCACTTGTAGCTAGAACAGCAGTGGTATCACACCAGTGTTGTGTCTGCTGCTAAGTGCTGGCACAGCAGGAGGACTCTCTCTAACCCTCCTAGTGGGTGGGCAAAAAAGTGAGAAAGAAACATCACCAGGGCAGCTGACTTAAACCAACCAAAGGGATATTCCATACCAATGATGTCACACTCAGCAATAAAAGGCGGAAAAAGGAAGAAGACGATAGGGGTGGGCTCTCGTTGCGAAAACGTCTGTCCTCCTCCCGAACACCAGCTACGTGCGTTGAGGCCCTGCTTCAAGGACGTGGTCAAGCATCGCTCATTTGTGGGAAGTAGAGAGTAATTTCTTTCCTCTGCACTTCCACATACCCTTTACTTGTTTTGTTTTGTTATTCCCTTTCCCCCTCCCTCTTCCCCTTTCCTTTTTTTCTCTTTAGTTGAATTGTTTAATTAATAATAACATTTCCTTAATTATATATATATATATATTTTTCTCTTTAATTAAATTATCCTTATCTCAACCCATGAGTTGTTCTTTCCTTTACTTCTTCCCCTCCTCATCTGAGGAGGGGGAGTGAGAGAGCGGTTGTGGTGTTCAGCTGCCTAGCACGGTAAAACCACCACACCTGCCCATGGCAGGGGGGTAGGGACAGGGTGGTCTTTAAGGTCCCTTCCAAGTCAAACCATTCTGTGATTCTATGACTCTATGATTAAAAAATTTCCCCTGACAGTACTACTTTGAAGAGAAGAGATACACAAGATTACATTATCTACTCTAGTGGAAATATATTTTTTTTTCCTGAAAAAAAAAAAAAATCAACGACCACAAACAAAAAAAAAGAACTAAAAAAAGATGGATCTGCAACAAAGGCAGAACTATAGTTTTACAAGTTGTCCTTTATCCATTGGACAGGAAAAAACAAAAAGCCCAACACTGCACTTGCAACAGGAAATGAGGGCAGCTTTAACTGTTTTAAAAAGAGAGCAGATAAATAATGATAATAAAAAATAGGGTAACAGCAAATTAAAAAAATAAAATGGTGACCTGTTGATCACATGGAACCATGTCATGAATACACATGAAAAAAAGGAGAACAGGAATGTTTGTTAAAATGAACAACGCTGTTAGTAATGTTAGTAATATATGCAAGCATATATTCCTTGAGTGTCACAATATGTCCATTGGTTTTGGCCATATCTGACATGAAAGTACGTCAGGAGGTGAGGTGAACTATCTGTCACGCTCAACTTTCTTTTTACAATCTGATTTATAGGGGTTTGGTGGTTTTACTTGGGTGAGTGGCCAAGCTCCACCACAACCACTCTCCCACTCCCCCTCCTCAAAGAGGAGTGGGGAGAAAATATGAAGAAAAGGGCTCAAGGGTTGAGATAAGGACGAGGAGATCACGCAGTAATTATTGTGACGGGCAAAACAGACTCAGCATAGGGAGAGAGTAAGATTTATTACCTATTACTAACAAGCTAGAGAAGTGAGAAACAAAGAAAAGAAACCAAAAGCACCTTCCCCCCCATCCACCCTCTTCCACCTCCTCCCCACAGTGGTTCAGGGGAATGGGGGAGTGGGGGTTATGGTCAGTCTATAGCGCTTCTTCACTGCGGCTCCTTCTCAGTCACTCTCATCCCCTGTGCTGCCTCCCACGGGATGCAATCCTTGCCGAACTGATCCGGCGTGGGCTTCCCACAGGCAGCAGCTCTCCAAGAACTGCTCCAGATATGGGTCCGTACCACGGGGTCCATCCCTCAGGAGAAAAATGCTCCAGCCTGGATCCCCCACGGGCAGCAGCTCCTGCCAGGTCACCTGCTCCTGCATGGTCTCCTCTCCACGGGCTGCAGGTCCGGCCTGGAATCTGCTCCGGCAGGGGTCTTCCACAGGCCGCAGTCTCTGTTGGTGCAGGTCCACCTGCTCCACCGTGGTCTCCTCCATGGGTTGCAGTGTGGAACCCTGCTCCACCGTGGCACTCCATGGGCTGCAGGGGGACATCCTGCTTCACCATGGTCCTCACCACAGGCCGCAGGGGACTTCTGCTCCGGCGCCTGAAGCACCTCTCCCCCTCATTCTTCGCTGACCTTGGCGCCTGCAAGGCTGTTCCTCACTCCTCTCACTCTCCCAGCTGCAGTGTGGAGCAACGTTTTTTTTTTTTTTTCCCTGTGTTAAATATGCTCTCACAGAGGCACAAACAACATCACTTGTTGGCTCAGCCCTGGTCAGCAGTGGGGCCCTTACCAAACATGGGGCAGCTTCGAGATCCTTCTCACAGAAGCCACCCCTATTGCCTCCTGCTACCAAAACCTTGCCACGTAAACCCACTACAAGGGGAGGCCTTTTATTCTCATTATCCATAGCAGAATTACTGTAACTTGTAACTTAACTGAAGGTATGATGAAATTATCTGAAGCTACAGAACTCAGGTAGTTTATTTATGTATTTATCTATTTATTATTTAATCAGAAAGCATTAACTGTTGTAAAAATTCTAATTACTCTCTCTGTATGCTTGACTTCAATTGAACACTTTAATATTCCTTCTGATAAAGCTTTTCTGGTACAATATCTGCACAAATCAACTCTACACAAGAGAATACATGATCATACACAGCCTTATACTTTGTTCACATTATGATTTCTAGGTCTACTCTAAGAGAGGAAATAATCATGCTAACTATTATAATTGGTTTTGAATTTTTCCATTGTATAGAACAGAATGCGTTAAAGCCTATGGGATAGCCTTTTTGTTTGTTTTCTAGTATCTGGCTACCTGAGATGGCTACATCAAGAATGAGGAAAGGCCAAAAAAATTATATAATTAATCAATAACAACTATTCATCAAAAACAGCTATTCATCAATAACAATTCAGCAAACCTATTAGCATAAATAAAGTGTTCTGTATATATATTTATTTCACTGTCAATTAAGAAGTCCTTTCCCCTGTTTTGAAAGATTGAAAATAAGATTAATTTTAGGAGTTTTTGCCATGTATCATCAGGTATAGAGATAATTTTCTTTTTTGCAGCATGATGGACTTCTGAACCTCTTGTCATAAAGTTATCTATCTGAAAGGGAGGCTGTTCAAGATATTTCTACTTTTTCCTATGCCAATAAAAGCTCTGTAAGAGCCTCAACAGCTTTACTAACAACTGCTATGAGATCAAGCTGAACATTAAACAGATGGAACCTATTACTAATAAAATTGTTTACCAGATAATTGTTCAAGGATTTCTGTTGAATCCAACCACGATGCAGGTTTGCTGTAACTGGTAATGAGAACCAAGAGCCTCCTCTTCAATTAAAAATAAATAAAAATAAATCTTCTAACTAAAGTAAATCAAAGTTCAAAGAGGTACAAGGGTAATTTTGCTCAGTAAGATATCAGTGACTACAAGGTTGAGTCATCACATAAATTAGTAATGTCTGTCCTGAAAACTGCAACTTACAAATGACTTTACAGAGTTTGTGTATTTTAAATACCTCTTGAAAGAAAATGTGACTTCTTTTAATCTGTATGATAGCAGATCAACCTGTATTTTTGCTAACCAAGGACCACTCACTTGTAAATTACTAAAGTAGATGTGATTCTGAAAGTTTCAAGTTGTACTGCAACTTTTCATAATACGTGATGTTTTTCACTGTCATCTCCTAGCTATGATGTTTATAGAATATTCATAGGACAAATGCAAATACCAAAAATTCAGAAAACACAGCATTTCCATTAAAATATTGGCAAATTAATAAATATCTCTATGTTGTTTTTCTACATAAAAAGCATTTCAAGTCATTAAATGGTAGTATTTGTTCAAATGTGTTGACTCAATTGCTGAAGCCAGGCCTTAAATTAACATGACTTTTTTTTAATATTCAAGACTTGGAATTAAAACTGCATGTTTTTGTTTGTTTGTTTGTTTGTTTTAATTCTGTTATTTGGAAGATCTGCAAACATTATTACTGTATTATATAAATGAATAGCTATGTCTCTTTTAGATTGGCTGTCTACAAAACAGTAAAATAAACTAAACTAATAGGGAAAGACATGCTAGTGAGAAAAAAAAAGAGCCAGAAGTTTTCAAAGGGGGGGAGGAGGGGCAAGGAGTTGGGGGGGGGCACGCGGGACAACATTCCTCTATGGATTAATTTACAGGGCTAGATCTCCATGGCAAGATAAACACAGTGCAGACGTAATTCAGTAAAAACACTTTACAAACCTTTGAAGTTTGTGCCTGATGAGAAATAGGATGGTGATTCTGAATGATGAACCTTAACACAAAGATTTCATTAAGACTAAGTCTTAGTCTAAAGCTTTAGCTGGCTAAAGATAGACAGGGTAAATCCCACCTTAAACGAGCATTTAAATCTCAGCTAAAAGCTATTCAAATCCACATATGTTCCCCACATGCACAAGACAGTATTGAAGAGCTGAAGAAAACAGAAGTCAGTCAGCATCATTACAACTGCATCAACTGATTGTTGATGATTTTGAACATAAATCCATGCTAAAATGTTGCTTCAAAACAAATGGAGCTGTGCTACTGAATTCTGGACTGACAGCTGGCAGAGAAAGCAAGCCTACCTCAAGTTCACACCCTAAATTCACCAGGATTAAATGACAAGGAAACTTAGTATGCAGTTTCTTCTACAATTACTACTACTATAAATTTCAGTGTTATTTAGATAACAGCCTTTGGACACTCTCAGAAAAGCTTAAAAATTGTTAAGTTTGTAGGTAGAAATGGATTTGGATCTGTTTTCTTGTACCAAATATTGCCCTTCCCTGACAATGAACAGCATGCTATGAAGTTCTCCTTCAGCCTAAATACCCATTGAAACCAAAGTGACTGCCCTAAATACCGACTGAAACCAAAGTGATTTGATTGTACAGAGGGTTCAACACCAGCATAAAGAACTTCTTGCCTTTACTTACTCCCAACACTGCTATCTGCTCTTTCACCACTTCTCTGTGTCATCAAATGAATTACCTGGTTCTGTTCATGTTGCCAATTCTGTTGCAGATGTTGTCCAAACATCTGCATTGGCACAAAATGATCAGTGAGCTGAAGCACAGAAGTAAGAATTTCAATGCCAGGCACGTTATGGGTTTAGTCCTTTAGATTCTGGGTGCAAGTAAGTAATCTGCAACTGCAGATTACATTTTTTCAAGAGGCATAATCTTCAACAAGGAACGGCAAAGACACAAGATACCATTTTAGGTGCAGAAGATAAGCCTCAGAAGTTCCTCAGTACAAAGAGATGTTTTCCTCCTGATTTCCTCATCCGTACTGACACAAAAATAAGTTGGTAACAATTTAGAGAAACTTTTGCTACAACACTGATTTAGTATTGCCTTCAGAGGCAATAAAATTATTCTTAAAAGTTGTTTTGCTAAAAGCATGCAAACTGAATTATAACCTTGTCCTATTGTTGACTGTGGGAGAGAAAGAATATTGGCAAAAGCTGAAATGCCCTTTAACAAAATCCACGATTAAAACATGCTTTTATGGAATGGACTTTTTAAAGTTTTCAGATCTACTGAAATCTGGTTTTCTTTCTCCGTGAAGCTGGGGACACTTGTGCCCAACAAGTAGATGAAGCTGAAACTATAGCACAATATACAGCTTGCATCTGTATTTCCAGAGCTCTGCCCAATTACTAAAGCATTACTGAGGCAAGTTACCACTGAGATCTGTCTAATGCAATAATGTATGTATCTACAAACAAATTTCAGAGCAGTAATTTGGCACTAGAGAAAGTCTTTTAAGTGCTGATGCTTTTTTGATAAAGGCAATCAGCATATGTTTTCAAGTGTATAATTTGTCTGTGTTCATAATCTGTGACTTTATTTTGCATAATCCTCCACTTCAACCCCTTTTGAATATACTACCCCATAAACCAAATGTAAGGTTCAACATATATCCAAAATATATTGGTAACTTTACTCACATGAGTATTGTCTCACATGAGTAGCTACAGTGGAACATTACAGAAGAGAGGCCCTATGATTAGCTAGACTATGATTAGCTCTTTCTGCAACCCTTTCATATCTTGCATCTCCTTCTCCCTCTAATTTTAATAGCAGAGGGAAATAACACCAATTTTAATTAATAAAATTATGTTTTTCTCTTTATGCTTCAGTAACATAAATGACACTGCTTTTTTTCTGTTTGGTCCTATGAACCTTATATACATTTCTAAACTGACAGCTTGACAAATTAAACATAGCCAGGGACAAACTTGACTCTTCTTATTCACCTACTCATGTAAGAACATTTTAATCCTATATATATGCATTTAATATATTTTAATATTTTCCTACATTACTATGTAGAACTCAACAAACAGCAACTGAATTGCATCATGTTGTACCACATGGTGCCAGCCATTGAGTGATACTGGCTCACACCATTACACAATATTATTAGATGGTTGTCTCTAACACGTAGTGGAAGTCATTCTGGCTCTCATCCAAACTTTAATAGGGACTTTAACCTTCCAGACAGCACTGACTGCTGCTAGCAAGAAACAGACTGCTGGAGATCCTCTAATTTAGACACATAATGTTGTGTAGTCACTTTTAGAGAGTGAAGATCCTGAGGCTATTTTTCATTGAAAAAAAAGTACACAGACAATTAATATGGAAGGCAGAATGAAAAACACTCCAAGTCCTCCTCAGGAAGGATGTGGATTATACATGGGTTCCCAGCAGAACCTCAAAATTGCCATTACCCAGAAGAAATCAGTGAAGTTATTCAGTAATAACACAGAAATGATATTCAGAAAGGGATTTTTTTCCCCACTCTATCTAGTATAGCAGCATTTTTGAATTCTAATTGCAATTAGTATGAGACAAAACCAGTCCGAAGGCTATCTAACTATAATAATGCCATACTTCTGCCTCAGTGTTTCTGTGTCAACAAGACAGGGCTAGAGACTGTTTGTGCCAAGCACATCCTCTCCAAACCAAATGGTTACCAGCTTCATTGACACTAGAGCTTAACCCCATTCACTACATCTTTAACCAATACATTCAATGTATGGAACACAGTATCTCTATATATTTGGATGTGTTTTTAATTCTGATATGTCAGTATGGGAACATCTCATGCACTCATTTGCAAAATGGTCAAGAACCAGGCTAGCCATTCAGTTTTTATTTAGCAGCCGAGAAACAGCTGTTTCTAGTCCCTCCTAAAGGACCTCAGGACTTCTACAATCCAGTGGGAAGTGCTAAATACCAAGACAGAATAATGAGTCTGTGAATTTCAGGAAACTCCTGGGATAAAGTCTGACATTGAATGGAGCCTCCAGAGATCAAATAAATACAAAAGGACAGGTTTGTCTTCAGATCAGGGTACTTACACATTGAAAGGCACATCCATCACAGTGGACATGTTAACAAATTTTCTCACAACAACAAGGACTGTACAAACACCCTGACGGCTCACTGGTCAAACACAGAAACGACATTTTATAACTTAACTATTGTGGCTGCATGAATGTTTAAGGCTTGAGGGTTCACAGGAGGATTTTTGTAATATCAGCCTCTATTTAGAGTGATCATTTCAATAGTCTCTACAAAATAATAATAATAATAATAGATAAATAAATAAACACATTTTTTTATCTTAACATTTGTCTCATTACACTTAAGAAATGTAAAGGGTGAATCTGACAACATCTGTTTTCTGTCCAGATTTGCTGGGAAACCTCAAAGGGACCAGAAATCCACAAATGAGGGTACTGGAATCCCACCAGTACCTGCACACTCAATACCCACATAAAGGTATACAATAGACCACAGAGTGCTCCCTGCCTGGTGCATCTGACCATTTTGGGAGCTGCCAGTGTACTCTGAGGGAAATGTTTGTCTTTAACAACATCCGGCTCTGGTATTCTGGTATTCAACATGACTGAGAGGAGCACCTTGACATCAAAGGTTTTTGGGAGAGGGTTTTTTGTTTTGTTTTGTTTTGTTTTGTTTTGTTTTTTTTCCTAATCTGAAAAAAATACTTCTGTGATGTTTTTGGAAGAGGTTAGCATACACGGCTTTGTTGGTGGGAATGTTTTGTTAGGCAAAAAAGTTGATGCAGTCAAGAGGTCACATCAGCATCAGACATCTGACAGAAGGGATGATGATCCTACATGAGGCTCCCTGAATTCCAGCCTTTGGGCTGGAAGCTCCTTGAGGCAAAGACAGACTGTCTTTTGTGTTTCATACAGCACTGAGCACACCAAGTTTATAATAAAGAAATAAAACAAATCACATCCTACACAAAAACTCAGTCACATGCAATATCACAGCACTGAAGAAACACATTCTGTTGCTACAGCATTATCTGATTTGAAACCTATATTGGCAGCAAAGAGATAAATTTGACAATATCGCACAATTTGACCTCAAGCCATAGCCAAAGTCTTCACAGTACAATATGATTGAGGGAGAAGCTGCGGCATTTTACAGAGACTTCACATTTGATAGCTTAAACCATTGTAAAATTCCTACACAGCTGGACAAAATGTAGTGGATAAGAGCTGAAAATTTTCCTTCTATGAAGTACACTTTCTCTTCCTTGTGTGTAAATGAGATAAACACAGCTGTCTCTTCACTGCCTTTTTTATATCTTTGACTGTGATGCTTATCTCATTTCAAGACTGGTATACACAGATGAGCAACTCAGAACCTCCCACAGCTTTTTTTTTATTATTATTTTTTTGGATTCTGCAGAAGGGAGACATGCACCTGTTATCATATATTTTACTTATAGAAGATTTTTTCTAACATAAATTTCTTAAATTCTTTAAACCTTCATAGTTCATAATTCAAACTGTTTATGCAGTGTCTGACTTGATTTTCTGAGACCATTTTAAGTTAAGACACAAAACAAGCCAAAGAAAAGTTGCCTCCTGAAAAAAAAAAAAAATACTATATAGAGAGAATGCATAACACAAATTAAGAACAACTTTTTTTCTTTTTCTTTTTTAAGAGGAAATTATGTCTCAAAAAGATGTAAGCATTCCACAGTTTCCAGTCGAGTCTCTGACAAGGATATGTTAGCAGTTTATCTTATCTTATAAACTCCTTATGATGCATACAACATTGTTTCTATCCCCTCAAATGAATGAATAAATAAATAAAATTTCTGGCAATACTCATAGCATGCTAGGTCTTCTAAACAATAACATGATATTTTTCATCCCCAGGAAACCTTGCCCCAGTATTACCAAAACAAACAAACAAATGCCATTAACTCAATAGTGAAAACCTGGTGGTTTTCTTAGAAATGTGATAGTTTTCAAAGAGCTGTAGTTACCTCAGAACTAGAAACCATCAAATGTTTCAAATCACTGCACTTTACAGCAAATTGTTTTGTTTACATCAAAACAAGACTGTTTAAATAATAACAATAATAATATTTCTATAACCAACTCTGGGTAATAAACAGCAGATTACTTAAATTATGTGATGATGAAAAAGGTAATCATGATCTGATGAAACAATTGCTGAACTCTCATCTATTAACATTGCTGCTTCTATTTTAGAATATGAAGCTAAAGCTGGACAAGGAATAACCAAGTCACTGGATAGTCCTAAGGTTCCAAGCACTCCATTTCCTTAGGTTCTTCCTTTTCTATCTCTTTTCCAGTTCACATCAGTACTGCCTCTTGTTCCCAACTGACCGGACAGAGATAAAGGTCGTACTATGTCTGGCTGGGATGAGTTCCCTTTCTTTGCAACAGAAAAAGAATAAAAAATCATTGTTCAGGTATGGATAGATTTTTCTTCTGCAGACTGCTTCCAGTGAGCTAGAGGATTCGAAGGCATTCTCTCCCACTGAGTTGTGCTACACTGTGTGCATTACACAAGTCCCATCCTCCCACCTTCCAACTCAAGGAACTCATGACTCAGAGCAGTCTCTACAGAGATGCATCAACACCTAGGTAATTTAAAAGTTGTAATTTAATGGTCTTAATGCTTAGACATCATTAGCTTAAGCCAAATCCCTTCCTCTCAGTATTTTCTTTCTCTCTACATTAGGAACTGTATTTTCAACCACATTCAAGATCTTGGTTTCAGCTTCGGCCATTAAGCATTGATGTTATCAGAAGTAATTCTCCCATTTTCCTATACAATGGCAGTTCATTCCAGCTGGATATAGCTTTTTTAGCAATGTGGAAAATTCCAGAGTCACAAAGAGATAATATTTATAAGAAGTTGACCTGTTTGATATCATTCACAGCAGGAAGAACATGGTAATCCACATGGAAAACTCTTGCTAAGCTTATGAAAAGATTGAAAAAAACTTAGTAAAGGAATCGTCTCTTTCTTGGTGGTGTGTTCTTGTCTTGAAGCCTTCCATGAGAAATTACATATAATTTGTTCACTGAATTTGATGAAGGTATAGTAATGTTAACCCTCTTCCTTCCTAGACTGTCATTTTTATCTCCTTCATTTTATGTTAGAGAATTAGAACAGGTCTCAATTTTATCATTATACTATTTATTGTAGATGTACTTTTTCCTTTTTCTTTTCTTGCCCTCAGTTAAACAGCTGAGTCTCTAATTCCAAATAATGATAAATTACATCCAAATGGAAATGCATTTGCCAGATTTTCCAAATGAGTGTAGAGGAGGAGCTTGCGAATCAGCATCCCAATCTCCAAAGAACATCTTGCTGTAGCACTGAAAGATTCCTGATCCTTTTATACCTTAGATTTCCACATTGCAAAGCAAATCAGTGGGATTTCACCTACATTGCTGTCAGATCTGTATCAGATACTACACATTAATCTTACTCTATTTCTGATAGGAATGATGAGATCAGCAGAGAGCTTCACCTTTCAAAGACTCAGGCTGGCTCTTCTCCTCTACAAAATCCTACTTCATAATCAGTCCTGAGAATTTTTTTCCTATGGCGAGCTTTTCCTCCAGATTCCATTAAGTTTCCGGTGATCAGCAAACATCACTTGTCTTTAAATTTTTGAAGGAACTATGATATACAAGGATGCTGAACAGCTTGCCAAAGCTCATCTTTACTAAAAATCACATCAAAGACCATCAAGGAAGAAGTCTTTTACCTCCTGCATGTAATAGAAATGCGGTCCCTTTCCTGAGTATGATCTATGAGTACCTGGTCAATGGCAAATACAGAGTAGTCTTTTAAGAAATAAAAATATTTTTTTATATTTTATGGCTGTGTAACTTACTTTGGCTTTGAAGGGGGAAAAAGAATGGAAGGCAGAAAGATGTTAGGCCTCCTAAGAAGACAGTTACTTATATATTGTAGCAGATACATGAAGATTTCATTAATACTGAATGGGTCATATGAAGTAAGTTAGTCCAGTTGCCAGTGAACAGACACAATTTTGCAAGCCTTCTCTCCCATCATGGAAGTGCAAATGACTTTGATTTTCAATTGGTGAACTTAAATAATTGGCCTCAGCTTGAGGAATTGAGTTTAATTTCATAAGGATGTATTTCAGTGGCAGTTTCTTACTATCTGTAATTGCAGCACTTCAATCTATGAGGTAGCATAACAACATAATTTTCTACCTTGAAAAGAAATGCAGTGAGAAATAAGTTTACCAGGGATCTGTCTCACCATTAAGTAAGCAGTAGCAATTACATCAGAAATATGTTTCCAAGTGCAGAGTTAAAGATTCACCTCATAAAGTATCTCATAATGGAAGAATAGAACAGTAATAATTTATTATTATTTTTTTTTGAGCAGTGAAGATTTATAAAATTATTCTTTTACTTTTGTTTCCCAAATCATCTAATTTGTGAGAAAAGTATTTTTCTGTGCTGTACTGTTGCTAGAAAATTTTTCATAAATAACCATGTTTAAAACAGCTCATGGATGAAGTACAGTATCAGCAATATCTTTATGGCAGCATGAAGAGTTCTACAACCATTATGGTTTTCCAGTATATAATCAAAAGAAAAAATACATTTGAGATTTTGTAAGAACAGCTAAAAATTCTAACAAAAAACCTTCTTACTTTGATAGTTAATATTTATTAACATAACAGTTCAATAGTGGCCAAGTGAATAATGCACATCTTTAAACGCTTTATTTCCATTGGGATATTTAAACAAAGATGAAAGAAACGAGCTCTTAAGAGCCTGAATATTGCTTTTAAATTACAGGCAACTCTTTTGAGGCCTGAGTTAGAAACACCAGATGCTACTTTGAACCTTCACAAATAAAATTGGTAGGATTATTACTGTTATGAAAGCTAATATGCAGTTAAATACGAATGGTACCAATGTCAGCAGACAACAGGCCATAACCACAGTTCTGAACCCAAAATATAATTAATAGGAAAGAATCACCACAATGATCACTTAAGCTATAAAGAACTTTCCACTGCCTACCTTCTACCATTAGAAATTCTTTCTTATCAGTTAAAGGCCTGTTTCTGTTACCTTGAATAAAAAGTAAAATCTTGCCCCCATGGAAATTAAGTTCAAATGACTTCAGTGTGGGACTGCAGTACATTTGTGGATTCAAATTTTCATTCACCAGTTCTAATAATCTTTAATTACAATATTTACTGCCTTTAGCATTCAAAACTAATGACTTTAAAGCTTCTGAAATCATGCAATTGGCCTTAAATAATTGCAAGATTTAAAGGAAAGAATATTTTGAATAGTCTCATTTAAGCTTTCAAAAATCATTTTTTAAGCTCTTCTCTACAGCCACTAAAGAATGATAGTCTATATTAATAACAACCTG
This sequence comes from Oxyura jamaicensis, assembly GCF_011077185.1. Taxonomy (NCBI): domain Eukaryota; kingdom Metazoa; phylum Chordata; class Aves; order Anseriformes; family Anatidae; genus Oxyura; species Oxyura jamaicensis. Next base: position 95,078,871 of record NC_048895.1, on the reverse strand, counting down.
GTTTTTGGAAATGTTTGTTCATTTTTGTTTGTTTGTTTTGTTTTGTTTTTGAAAAAAAACAACTATAGTGAATTAGCTACATCTGCAAACAGTATGTTATACCAGTACGATATGATACCAGTTACGAAACATCACTATGTCCTGAAGACCCTGATTAAAGTTAGGAGGTACAAATAGCTCTACAAATTTAAAAGCAAGCAAATAAACACACAAATGAAAAATCAAAGGATAGATGCCTTTCTCTTAAGAAAAAAAAATACAAACAGGAAATTGTTTCACACATATACCACAAAACTGTAAAGAAAATAAATTCTTTATTCCATTTTTGTCTTACGATACTGGTCTTGCCTGTTACTTCCAACATTCAGAAAATTTCTGCTGCGTACTATGGTAAATGCACAGAACAGATTTTTTTTGATTGCCTAACAGGAACTATCACTAACCCATTTTCTTAACAGCCATTGATTTGCTCAGTAGATCTCCAAATCTTTCTTCACCACCACCATCTTTCTTCATTCTAGCTTCTCCACTCTGTCTAAGGCAGCTGGAGGACAGCCACAGGGACTTATTCTCTCTTTTTCTTCCAGATTTGTTCAGGACTGTGTCAGGAGGAAGATAAGATGGCCTTACACCAGTGCTTCCCATCAGGCTTGTAGGTGGGAGAAGAAAACAGAAAGTCTTCTGATTTTGATGGGATGGTGTGGTGGTTTTACCGTGCTAGGCAGCTGAACACCACAACCGCTCTCTCACTCCCCCTCCTCAGATGAGGAGGGGAAGAAGTAAAGGAAAGAATAACTCATGGGCTGAGATAAGGATAATTTAATTTAAAAAAAAAAAAAAAAAAAAAAGGAGAAATGGATGAGCAAATGGATCAACACAGATTTACCTCAGAAACCTGACACATTTTGACTTAAAAGGAGAGAGGAGAAAGGATGGGGAAGCATTGGGAAGCATTCTCTATTTCTCTTAGCTGTACTGACTGGGAGATCAGTTTTAGGAGGTGGGTCAATGGGAAAACCTGCCAACTGGAAGGCAGCACCCATCTCCTTCAGGCATCGGGGAACTGCAGATTTCCAGGCCATTCCGAGACAGACCGAGGTATGCCGGAAGATCAACACTTGTGCATACACAGAAAATCAGTGAAATATAATATTGGAGCTAATACACAGATAATGGCTATTCTGAATTAGATGCTGCCTCGGAAAACAGAGGCAGAGGTAACTGAGAGAAAAAAATGGAGAGCAATTTTAGCATGATAGCGTGATTGGCATACTATCTAAAAACATGCAAAAACAAGCAAAGGCCAAAGCAGAATGCCACTTCAGCTGCTGAATGCAAAACGTTGCATTTCCTTGAATGTGCATTTTAACAGACTTCAGACTACAGTACTAAAGTAACAAAGTAATCCCTCTGCACTACCTTATTAATCCATCATATGACTGCATAGAACTTGGAATAGCAGCATTTTTCTTTACTCATTTTTGCTAGAAACAGCCATTGAAAGCCCTCCAGCAATAGCAATGAAAGTTAACTAAGCTGGAAGCAATCCAGTCCAAGCAGACAAAGAGCCTGATCTGGCACCTCTCAAACAAACAGTAAGAAAGGAGTGTCTAAAAACATGCATCAAGATTTGATCCTCTGATGGATATGGATGTTCTCTCAATTCTTCTCCTTCTTTGGTTTTAGAGTTACATAACTTCTATTCTACAAAATTGTTGTGAAAATTATCTTGGTAATTACATGTAATTTAAGTACTCTTTGTAAGTATTAATCTAATTGCATTAGAATTTAAATTTTCCTCCAGAAAAAGACTAGGGATTGCTTGTTTGTTTCTTCTTTTAAAGATGCTCTCTGTGCATACAATAATAATAATAAAAAAAAAAAAAAAAGTAACTACATTTTGCAGAAAATACTCTGATTTTACATCAAAAAACTAGGTAAGAGCAGGTTTCCTTTCCAAAGATTAGAGAGATGCCTATTTCAGTCAAAATGATAGCTTTAACCAAATAATTCAATAGATAAATTAAATCTATTGATTTTTTCCCAAGGTAAATGCTGAAATACTAATTAGCTGACATTAAGCTATATTTAATATTGTTTTTGTTTACAGTAGGATCGATATCATTTAAGTCATTAAACAGATTAGGTACTGTCAACATATGTACAGTTAAATTACTAGTAACAGCATATTTTGCTCACGACTGTGCTATCACCTGGTGAAAGTCTTTAAGATGGTTAATTCTTTAGCTGGCTTAGTCAGACCACTAGGAACTCAGTCTTCTATTGAAATTCAGCAAATGTTTTATCCCTGCTGTTTATATAACATTATTGAATGTCATCTTAGCACAGACTCATTCCTCTTTGTATTCTATCCCAGTTCATAAGATCAAATTTGTTCTGTAACTTTTAAAACAGATCTGTTTTTCATGGTTACAGAAAAGGATAACAAAAAGGAGAACACTGTGCAAAATATATTCAGATTTTTCTGTTCAGACAGGTGTTACAACATTCGTTGTAAAATTATACAGCAATATGTACAATTTTGGAATATGTGTACAATATGTAGAATTTTGGAATACTTCCTGGTGTTCAACGTAATTGCTGTTCTCTAAAACAAACAAAAATCAAGTACTAAATTCTCTGGACATGTTCAAGAATGACTGCATAAGAAAAGAAGCATCTACCCTTACAAAACTGATGGCAAACATGGCCTCACCCTGCATCTGTGTAAAATGCAAGCACAGTCTGATCAGTCACAGATCGATTTCAGTCACCATCAGACATCTTGAATGATCACTTGAAAATCTCACCTGTGTGTGTCCCTGGACCATCACAGAGGTGTCTGAGGTTCTGACACAGGCCTTCTTTGTTAGGGCATGTGTTAACAAAATTTTGAAACATTGGACAATTCAGCTGACCTAACTATAGGAATCTCCTTTATTGATCGTCACAGATAAGATATTCATCCTGCAATTGTTGAGAGAGGAATGGAAATGGTGCAAATGACCTTTTTTGAACATAAAAATGAGGTGATGTTTATTCAAGTAGCACCTACTCTTCCTAGTGGCTTCACAGGGATCTTATGATTCAGAAACAAAGTTCTGTGCTTAGTCTCACCAATACTCCCTTTCAAGAAAATCATATATGAAAAACCAATAAAAATCTTCATTTTCAAGCTAAATAATAGGATCTCTCACTGAAATTAACATTAACAGGAATATAAAATTATCTGCTTTTTATACTAGTATCTGTGCTGTTTAGATTGACATTTTATATGTCTATGTTACATGTCTATGTTATAAAGCCATGTGTAAGATTCAAAACCTCAGTGTGTAAGTTTCATGTATGTTGTAAGTCCTGCAAGAACAACTGAGCTTGCATGAAATAAGTAAGGAATAAAATAACAAAAACAGTTTTCACTTGGCTCTGTTTTATATGTAGGATTTTAGGAATGTTATCAAAACATTTTTTTATGAAAGTTATAAAACCATTTGTTTTCATCATGATTCCCTTTAAGTGCCTTTACTATATGGCCCATGGAATTTTAACAATAAATATCAAAATAAATAAAATATCAAAATAAATAAATACTTTTTCAATGCACATTATAAGTACCTTTACATTCTAGGCAACTTCAGCATTTTTAAAGTAAATGTTCAAAAGTTCATCACCCAAATGCATGAGGAAGCACTGAATTTTCTTAGTGCTAACAGTAAATAATAAAGCATTAGCACTTTTCAAAAACAGGTTATTTACTTAAAAAACAAACAAACAAACAAACAAAAAATTCTAGGAACCTAAATTTGAAGACCTCTGACTTGCTTTCGAAGCAAGCAAATTGCATGGGTGACAAACTGGCTTTGATCAGCTGACAGTATTTGGAGACTGTTTTCTCCACTGAAAGTAGACTTATCCACAACAAATATATATATATATATATATATGACACATTTTTCAGGACATATGAAGCAACTTAAACATCTGAATATTATCACAAACGTAAATGCAAGACCTAACTAAGAATTTCTCACACAAAAACAGATCAGGAATTGCCTGAACCACCACTACAAAAGACACTGTAATGTAGTCAAGGCCTACATTACAATGCTACATCAAGAGCTGTGTTATAAATCAAAGATCAAAAAATAGCAGATACTGTTTAAAATGGCAGAGACTCTTTAAAATCACTATGGGTAAGATCTAGCTTGTACACTATAATACTTCAGTCTCACTGCAGGTTACAAAATATTTCTAATGAAGCACTAAGTCACTTTTCAGAAGATTCTAAATGCTAAATATTAAATATTTTTATAAGTAGCTTTTAATGTGTCAAATAACTTTTTTTTTTTTTCATTAAGAATGAAAGCAAGGCTTTGAATGTCACAATTTTCAGTCAAAGATTTATTTCACATTTTTATGAGATTCAGTATGAGCTAAAAATATATTTACACACTGAATTTACATCTTTTATTGAGCTAACGGGCATTGCTGGAAGTTAAAAATGGGTCTTTCAGATTTGGGTTTATTAGCTTGAACTGGTTTTCACTATGTACATTTTTTAATGTTGAGGACATTAAACAGAAAATAAGATGCCTTGTCCTGAAGGATGAAAAACAATTAGGATCTGAATATATTCTCTGGGAATGTTTTTCTCCAGTTGCAGAGGACTGAGAAAGATGTCAATAAGTGATTCTCATGAGAATATAAATAAACATTTATGTAATGCTTTTTTTGTTATAACTTTGTTGAGGTATGATGATTGATTCTATTGTAACCATTGCATATTTTTGCATTTGCATTATCATGTTCACCTTCTCCAGTCTTATTTTCTCAACATGTTATTGCAACTGGAAATGCATCAGTCTCTTCCCTGTTATACTTCAACCTCTATGTTTGAAAAATATTTTTTTTGCCTTTTGTTGTTGTTGGGTTATTATAGTTTTATCCTTTTGTGCACTTAGCCATAGTTTTGTTATAATTGTATGTTCAAAGAATACGGCAAAGGATTGTTTGCCATTATCTGCTACACCATGGAAAGAATGTGCATAGTTCTTCATTCAGATACCATATTTAGTAAGTCTCTATTGGTTTGGAAATATTTTTATTTTTCAAGTTGATGTATGATGAGAAATAGTTTCTCATAATATCCCACATGTCCCAGAAAGACTCCACAGGTGATTTGTGGCAATAATTTAATCTGAATCCGTCTCCAGTAGACCTAGCTAATAATTTGTGAATTTCGTAGTTTAATTCCTTATCACAAACACATATTCCATGGAAATATTTCTACTATTTACACAAACATCTGTGTGTCAAGTTTTTGTTAGTAGCAGTTGGTTTATGCTCCAAAACAGATCATAAATGCTGAGGTCTGGATTAATTGGTTTAGAACCAAGCATCTCAAAATGACCTTTAATTAGATGCATGTCAAGGTTTTTGCTGAAGCACCCCTAAGCATTTAAAATTTTAGTGTTCCAGGTCTCTGAGATCAGGTTTCAGTAAAAAAAAAAAAATGAAAAACTAAATCTCAAAATGTATTAGATCTGTAGAGTTAAGGGACAAATGACAGTACTATTCATTATTAGGTCAGGAATGTTGAGTCAGAAGATTATTTCTGAGTTGCAAATGATTACTCAATTATTATAAATTCTGTCTTTTACTTTACATATTGTAAGACATCTTGAATTTCTATTTTTAGAGCTTTATTATAAACATCTCAGAGAACTTTGAGCTTTCTTTGCTGTACAAGATTAGAGAGGCTGCTTTTTGACTTTTTGGATACAACATAAGATTCATACTGTTCACAGCTGTTGTTTTAAACAACAATAACAAAAATAAAACAAAAAGGGAAGAACAGGGCATTGTTTTGATTGATTTATCTGGCTTGCTGATTTAGATCAGGTGGGAAGGCAAAGAGCTTCTGAAGGTGAATCATAGATGAGGTAAGTACCTTTGAGAAGGTGGTTTTTGTGTGTGTGTGTGGTTGTTTTAAAACTTATTTGAAAACAGTAAGCCTAATGGGAAAGAAAACAGGTCTACAACCTGTTGAAGTTTCTCAACAGCCTTGGTTTTAACAAGCAAGTTGTTTCTTCTTGATCTTTTCCACATGACATGGGAAACAGACTTGAAAGCCTCTGAGAGAATCCATATTGATTTTCTCTTTAGGGTGGATTTGAGGAATGGGAGCCTTGAGGAAAACAGCTGCCATTTCTCTACAGTGTATTTTAAAAGCAAAAAAAAAAAAAAAATGCTTTGTGTCTCTACTAGTTGATTACAGCATCAGTGAGTAATAACCCCAAAATGCCTCTCAACACTTACAACGGAACGAGACAGGGCACTCCCCTTGGTCATGCTGTGTATCTTTGTTTTACTAGCACTGACCTATCTGGATATTAACAATGTTGATGTTAGCAAATGCTGGGACATTTACACTCCTGATGTCATAGATTACTTGCTCAGTTGCTGAAGAATTACAATCACCACCTTATGGGAATACTTGTATACTTCCTTACCTATCTTGCCAAACATTTTGCGTCATGTTGTATAAGTATGGTTTCAGAAATCCCCACTGTGAAAACAGTGAATGAGCTAAGTGCCTGAACCAGTCATCCACTAAAATTGGGAGAGTAGTCCTTTTTTAATTATCATTTGTGAGATAACATCATATTAATAGCATCTATCTGCTATATAACAATAACTGTTGTTTGTCTTAATACGGTCATTAGGGACATTCCTATCTAGGTGAGAAATTGAGATAGAAATGCAATTTAGTGGTTAAACATCTGGTTTGAAATAACTCAGTTCCCTGGGAACAAAGATTTCAAATCACAGCAAAGCAGCCTCAGATCTTAGGCTTTCAAAGTAGTCAAACTAAATACCATGCAATTTACTCTGTGGGGATAATTAGACTAGTATTTAAGAATGAAGCTCAATCTGCTCTGCAGGGTTACTAAAGATCCAGTGATACTATCCATGGGAGAAATCTTAATCACTCATATGGGTCCATATTGAAACTTCTACATTGGTCAGGCAAATAACTGCACCAAGCACAGCCACAAATGTATTCAATTGTATGGCAGGCACAAAGTGCCTAATACATCTTGGATCCAATTACCTGAATGATTCTGTGTAAAAATGCAAAATTCTGTGTACCTTTGAAATCTACTCTGCCTGATACAACACTGAACAGATTCAGAAATGAACCTGTCTACAGTTAAGCTCTCAAACTTCTGGAACGTTTTCAAATGGCCAGTGGCACAGCAGCAGACTCACTCTGAAGCAAAGACTCTCTATGCAGTGATCCTAGCTATGCCTTTGTTCTTACCTATTTTCATCATAGCTATCAACATGATTTCATCTACTAGAAAGGAATTTAGCAAGCAAATTCCCAGTTTCACATGGAATTTTCCAAACTTCCTGTTCCAACCTTTCCCATGTTTCTTCTCTCGTTTTTGACCTAATCCCACAAGGCCTAACTCACACATACAAAGCCACCTCAAATGCATCTAGCAGTAAGAAGGGCTACTATCGGCCTACCCACAGGCTCCAAAGCCTGTTTATTGTTCCTTTCCTTCTCTCACCTACAGCAGTTCCCGGTCCAGTAAACAAGATCAGTGCCTATATCAGTGTGTTGGGTCTGTCTGGGATGGAGTCACCTTTCCCTGCAGCAGCCCACACAGTGCTGTGCTCCACACTCATAGCTGGAACAGCACTGGTATCACTCCAGTGTTGTGTCTATTGCCGCACAGTGCTGGCACATCATCAGGACTCCCTCTAACCCCCAAGAGCCTGCAGGCTGGGGGTGGGCAATTGATGGGGAGGGGACATCACCAGGGCAGCTGACCTAAACCAACCAAAGGGATATCCCATAACACCTGATGTCACACTCAGCAGTAAAAGGGGGGCTCTCGTAGGGGAGGGTGGTCCTCCTGAACAACTGGTACGCGTTTTGAGGCTCTGCTTTCCAGGACATGGCTGAACATCGCTCGTTGATGGGAAGTAGAGAATAACTTTTTTTTTTCCTTTCTCTCTGTGCTTCCGCACGGCCTTGTTGTTTCTTTTGTTTCTTTTTCTCCCCATTCCCTTTCCCTTTAATTAAATCATTCTAATCTCAAACTTCGAGCTCTTTGTGTTGACTTTTCTCCCCCTTCCTCTTTGAGGAGGGGAGGAGTGAGAGCGCGGTTGTGGTGGAGCTCGGCTGCCCACTGGAGTGAAACCACCACAATCTGTTTTAAAATACACAAAGAAAACATTGGAAAAGAGTTCTTAGCATGACTCAGAAAAATGAAGCAAGTAATCCAGTACTCAAAAACTTCTCTTTGCACTGACACTAAAGAACAGTAAAGAAACCAAAACACATTTTTTTTTTCTGTTTTGGGAGTTCACTCGATACCATTATCACGAATGGTGATCCAAATATCTAGGCATAGATTTTGGGTGATTTTAAAATAATATCAGAGCTCTGGTGATTTAATTGGCTAAATTGGCATTTGGTGAGGACAAATCATGAATATCTGCAATCACTACTACATTTTTACTGGAAGATAAAATTCTTTATTTCATTTTGGTGGGTGGGTGAAATAATGCTTTATTTCATTTTGGTGGTGCACATAAAGAATGTGCAAGTAATACCTAGCCAAAGTTATTTTGTCAGTAAAAATGTTTGAAATATTTTTCCAAGATCATTTTTGTTGATCGCTTTTTAAGCTAGACCACTGATATAGCAGCCCGAAGTCTTCAGCACATTTTCACAGAATGCAGTGATATCTTTTTCTTCTAGTATAGTGTAATTGTGGTAGTTTACACACCATTACAATTATCAGGTATTTACAATTGCTATGCAAAACTACAGTTTTAATCCTTAAATTGAGAAATTTTAAAACCTGTGTAACATCAAAATTCTGGCTGTAAGACTAAGATAGTATTAACTATGGAAATAGAGAAGCACATTGAAAATTGACTTATTTTAATAAACAGAAAGCAAAGAAGAATGAAATTGCCTTGTATTTGCTGTGCACTGTCTTACTTGTTGGGGTAGTGTGGTAGGGCTACAAACAACAGAAACTGAACAGTTGTATGATCCTTTTTGTTTGAATAAAAGTCAAACAGGTAATAAAAAATAGGAAAATAACTTATTTATAAATAAATGTATCAATATATTACCTGTTAGTATATCTTGTTAAGCCTTAAGTACATCTATAGTTCAGTGACATAACTAAGAATTTATGAAGGAATACATAAATCTCAGTGAAATAATGTTCAATAAACTCTATCTCCTGTTGCTGTCATCTTCCAAAAAATAAAATCCTATTAAGTTCTTTAACAAATCCATTGGAACTGCTATCTGATGACATTGATAAGAAATCATCAATTTCACTTTTGAGACTTTAACTATAAGCAGTGCTTCGTGGTAGGGCACGTCCTACAATTGTGCCCTAATTTGAATACTGGGTAAATTAAAAGATTTAAGTGCAAAGCAAGAGTAATCTGGCCAAAAAGTTCACAATTCCTGTACTTCCAGTACATGAGTATTTTACATGTACAGCCAGGTGTTTTCAGAAATTAGTGTAAGAAAAATTGATCACATCTAATTTCAGCATGTAATTCCGAGCAGACAGCATTAGGCTCTGTATAGTCAATACACATAGGTACCTGCAGAAAGCAATTGGCCTGACCCTTCTTAGACATCTCTGGGGATGCCTGTTTCTATCCTTGATTATGAATAGAACCACACCAACTTATACAAGTACTGTCAAGCAAAAGAGGCAAATTCCATCTGAACACACTTACAATGCATTGTACAGTCTGTGCAAATTCCATGTCATTTATGTTGCACCTAGGGATCAATATTATTTAATTTGGTGACTTTATCTCATATAAATATATAAATCTCATATAAATATCTCATATAAATATATAAATCTCATATAAATATCTCATATATATCTCATGTTGGACTTGATGATCCTTAAGGGTCCCTTCCAACTCAGGATATTCTATGATTCTATGATTCTAAATCTATCTCGTATGAATTACATTTGAATTAGAACTTGCATAGTGCAGTTGTCTAGGTCAGTACTTCATACTGTGTGCCATTTACATATGTCTTTTATGTTGTTAAATAGAAAAGAGCCCATGTATTTCCTTCTCTTTTGAAACTAAAATTCCACACATTCCCATCTGATTTATTTTCTCTAATAGCTTGATTCAACATTATTCAGTGCTGAGATATGGTAAGAGATGTAGACCCTCCAAAAATCTGACTATTTTATTAAAAATAGTCATTCTTAAAAACAAAACTTTTACAATTAAAAAATGCTGGATGACTTGCTACAGGGACTAACAGAAGAATACAGACAAATGCAGGTTTGGTTTGTTCCCATTTACCCTGTTTGTCATTTGACAGTATTTGTCTGTGTTCATATATAAAGACATACATATATACACATATAGAATTACACTGTATTTTACTTGCACATAAACTAAAGCATTTTAATGAGATACATATTTTAAACAAATACACTTACTTTTGAAAATAAACTTTGCAAAGCAGAATAATAACACAGTTCAACAAAAACAAAAGCAAAGTCTTATGCTGGGGACAGAGTAACTCTGTGCAATAGCTGGAGCCCTGGAAAATAAGTTGAATCCTAATCAGCAGTGTGCCCTTGCAGCAGAGAAGGCCAACCACCTGCTGAGCTGTATTAGAGTCAGCAGGTTGAGGAAAGTTATTATTTCCCTTCTATTCTGCACTTGAGAGATCAAATCTGAAGTACTGTAAGCAGCTTTGGGCTCCAGAGTACAAGAAAAACATAGAAGTACACGAAAAGTGCTGTGAAAAGCCAAGATGATCAGGAAGTAGAGCATGAAGTGTACAAAGAGAGGTTGTTAGAATGAGGTTTAAGGAGTTTTAAGATTAAAAGTTTAAGGGAAGACATTCTCACTGTCTTCAGCTACCTAACGAGAGGCTCACCAAAAGACACAATCAGACTCTTATGGAGGTACACCTTGAGAGGATGGAAGAAAACAGGCACAATACAATGTGAAAAATTCCAGTTAGGTATTAGGAAATTACTTTTCCATCATGAGGTTAGCCCATCAATGAAGCAAGTTGCCCAGACAGTTTGTGGAATGGGTATCCCTTAGAGATACTCGAAACTCAGCTGGACAATGCCTTGAGCAACCAAATCTAACTAGGCCATGTTTTGAGAAGGTCATTGGACTGCAAGACCTCCAGCAGCCCTTTCAAACTAAATTAATCTACAATTCTGTGAAACAGTAATAATACAGTAGCCATGTTAATTCTCTCCATTTTCAGAGAGACAGAATCTCTTAACTCTGCAGAATTACAGAAAAGCTGGACTAAAACCCTGAAAACTTTCTCAAATTTTAACATATTGTATCTGTTTTTTAATAGATATGTTTTACAGTAATTTGTAAAGGATGCAATGAACTACACTAAGTAATAATTATACTTTTGGGACAAAAAAATATGGATAACCAGGACTATGAAGTTAATTTTTCCTCAATAAGCTCTGTGCAGGTGGTACATGCGTAAGCCCAATAATACCAAACAACAGAGTCAGTTCTGCTCACTACCTTTAGTCCAAAAAGGAATTGTGTAAAGAAAGCCCTTGACAATGAAGCTCTGGAAATTAGGAAATACAAATATTAATGTTAAAGCATGTGTTATTTTATTTATTTTTAATATACAATCCCATGACATATCATTTTCTGTCTATGAATCAAGTAGCCAATGACCAGCAAACAAGCCATGTATTTTACTAGAGTAGATAGGATGAACCAAAACAGAAAATATAAAAGATTTCAATTTACCTGCTTTTTCCTTGCAGCCCTGAAATCAAAGCACTATTTCAAAGCTTTGAGCATGGACTTCCCAGGCAGAAGTAGTGTTGCAAACCATGACATTTACATTACAGTAGCACATTTAAAGCCAAAACATTTCATCAGAATGACAGGTCATCTCAGTTCAAGATTATCATCTGGGCCCAACCTAATGCTTATTCATATTTGCCAGCCCATAATCTTGAGGCATCTACAAATCCACAACTTGCCCTATAAGGAATTTCTATCAACTACTGAAAAATTGTCTTCTTTTGTTCCATTCAAATACCTATATTAAATGCAAGAACAGTGTTGATAGTAGACTTTTAGAATACCCAAATCCCTTCTGAAAGCATGAACTTCACACTACATTCTGTAGTATGGTTTACAGATGGTGTATAGATGATTAAAATGCTTTCTTTCTGTAAATGTAGAAGAAAAAAGTTTTTCATTTGTGATTTCTTCATTTTTGTTTATTTCATTTCATTCACAAGTGTCCTTTATTACCTGACAGCATCAGCAATCCTCATAATATGTTTTGTACATTATAAATATAAGGGAATGTTAACATGTTGATGTTTTCTATGGCTCCTTGATATTTCATTAGTTCTGCAAAAAAAAACAGAATGGCAATAAGAGAAACAAGCTTTTTCTGCAATGTGGAAGACTCTTCCCTACAAGACTAATGGACCTTTATATAAATCCATCTGTTGATAATCATCTTTCCATAAAGCAGTGAACTTCTCTAGCAAGTAAACAGGCAAACATAATGTATCCTATATTATGTAAAAACATAAGTAAAATTATGCTTTTAAAAAAAACAAAAACAAAAACAACAACAAAAAATAAAAAAAAAAAAAAACACAAATAATTATGTAAAAATACTAGAGAAAAGAGCAAGTGGAGATGGCAAGAAAAGTATGGAGAAAGCAGAGCCCATCATATTGAAACAAGTGGGGAAGCAGAAGGTCAAAGATAGTGATCTGCTAAATGTCCCATTGTTAGCTAAGACAAGACCTCGCAATAGTCACTCAACATACAGGAATACTCAGAAGTCAGCAAGCCTCCTGCACTCACTCTGGCTTGGACTAATACATATGTCTTCAGTCTCAGTCAGCATACTGAAGATGAAATTCTGAACAAATTTTGCATGGAGAATTTTCTTCCTTCAAAACCTTAAGCAAGGTTAACACAGTGTGTAAATCTCATCATGCTTAATTTCAAAGCTACACTACTAGTGCCACATATTACAGTGGAAAAGTTTGTAGTTCTTAAAAAAAAATAGTAATTTCATAGTGTATGCAATCTACCCTTCAATTTTAACTATCCTTTTTCCATTCACTTTCACTTTGGCTGAGCTACAACATTACATAAAGTAGGAATAAAACTGAGCATAAAAAACAACTTCTTGCCCTTGTATTCTGATATGTAGTCACAGAGGCAACACCCTATACCAAAAATCAAAGGGAAGAGATGCATAATATCAGTATACTGAAAGAACTGTGAGCAGAAAAAAGTGACACCCCATACTTTCCTTTCCTCAGAATGAAGTGAGAAAATGGATTAAAGAAAAATCATATTGGGTATATATAAACTCAAAATTGGATGAAGTTTACCCATGTGCTAAACGTATATGTATGTATGAAAGATAGGAAGGGTTAAAGACCCTTCATGGACAGCTTTCATTTTCCTATGTAAACAAAATATGTCAAATGTAAAGCAAGTGAGTAAAAGTGAAGGTATTGCTGAAGTAGACTATTTCTTATGTTTTACTTCATGGTTAATATACTTTCACATTTCCAAACTGCTATGTATTATCTTAGACAGTATTTTAGTTACTCCAAGTAAAATCCTAAAGCCACCACTAATGAAAATTCTCATTAATTAGAATGGCATTTTTCCCAGGAGAAGACAAATTAAAAATTTTATGTGACTGTTTAAAATCTGACAGATTTTTTTATATTTATTTTTAGAATATTCATAATTGGTATGTTTTTCTTTCCTGTTCCTCTCCCCATTGTGTTCTAATTGCTTGTAATTCAACAAAATGTCTCTGTGTTCACTATTTCTTTATTTGTTCCTTATGAAATTAATAAGAACTTTTTAAGGAGGACACATTTCAGAAATGAATTTAAAGCAGATGGAGAAGACAGCAGGAGAGCAACACCAATAGGCACCAGGTGAACTACCCAGTAGGAGAAATTTTGTTTCATTGATTTTTGTTTCATGAAAGAAGAAGAAAATGTTTCCTTGATTTTTGTTTCACTGAAGAAGAAAAAATATGCAAAGAAGATACGTAAACTCAACATCCTAATATTCTTCAGTGTGTAATTTCTTTAGTACTGGCTACTCTTAGCAACTCCAGAAGAGTTACTGAAAAGCAACGGTTACTTCTCATGCTTGTTTTAAATGGTTTTGCCACTAGAATGCCTAATACCTCTATTGCTGTCAACTGTATGGTTTATTTGTTGGCTTTGACAGCCAATGGTTTCCTGCTTGGTGGGTTGTGTAGCTTTCTCCTGTCCTCACAGCAGTAGCTGCGTGTGGGTGTTGGTATCTCACTTACCTTGACTTTCACGTTTTACCCTGTGTTCCTTAGAAAATCATTTTCTGTCTGCACTGCCCACTGGACTCCTGTTTTTACAGCCTAGACATCTGGACAAGCTGGTTTTGATGACACATTGTCTGGCTTAAGGTGACTAAAGTTGTTCCTTGCCTGCTTCTACTTGTAAGTTCTGATTTCACATCTGGTCACAAAGCATTCTGGTTGCTCTCAAAGAGAGAAACCTCAGTATGGTGTCTGGTTTCTTTTTCTCTATAGCTAAGTATGCTACTGTGCATGATCCATACACCCTGAAAACTCACAGAGACATTTTTTTCCAAACCTGCTGTTCGAAATCAGCAGGGGAGATTTCTGTACATGCAAGCTGAATTAAGCTGAATCCCAGCAAGTGGGGATGTTTTCACATACTGAAAACCAGTGCCTAACTTGCGGTGGAGACCTTTTAAAGACTAAAGGTATAAAATTGCTTATATCTTATACAGTCCAAGGAGTTTGGGATGTTATTTGAATAAATAAATAAATAAATAAATAAATAAATTCCAGACCCTTAGAAGAATTCTGTGTTTTTAGCTAGCTAATGCATCAAAAGGATGTCATTTGGCAAATGAGCTTTCACACACATGCCAGTACTCTGATTTACTGCTCCCATGGCACTCAGAATATCAACAGTAAACAAGAATTCGCTGAACTTCCATATACTCAGAGCACTGTGCAGGCATATCTTAAAGCCCTTCCATTCCCTTTCACCAATCTCAAAATGTAAAATTATTGCACAAATTAAAACTATTTAAAACTACTAAACTATTAAAACTATTATCTTACATCCTATATATTTAGGGTTTAGCCTCCTATTTAAGTTTTTCTACAGTCATTAAACACCAAAACAGAGAGACAGCTGTAAGAAGACATTCACAATCATTTGTAGACTGATTGTTATAGAGCAAGTTTTAGCTACACTTTTTTCAAAAAATTGACTTTCTCCAGTTTGGTTTGATTCACAGTTATTTCACTCATCCATTCTTAATGATACTATGAAAACTTTTGAAAAGATGTTCTCATATTACTTGTCATCTTCTATTAAAAAAAAAATAATAATAATATTTCTGCTGTATGTGCTGTTGTAGCTGTTAATCAAATGCTGTAAGAAATACAAAGCTTCTCCAGAAAGTTGTATCCTATGCTCATACATACACACGGCACTAAAGTAGGGACCCTTGGGACGCAACTTAACTGTAACACTAAATTTAAAAGGTTAATATTATGTCATAGCAAGTTGCTAAGTTTATGACACCTTAATGGCTCCCTGCCTGCAGGCACTATCAATAATGGTAGCAATCTAACTGCCACCACTAATTCACAGTGAGTGGAATTATGTCATACCAAACTGCTAGGTTTATGACATCAGCATAAGAGCTGTATGAGGAATGAAGCCGCAGTTTCAGAAAAGATGAAAAAGATGCATAGGAAACTCTTACAATCAGCTTGCTTTTCTTTCAGCTTCGTGAGGGTTCCTGCATGTGCAGAAAATACTTGGAGGTCACTGCAATCTTCCCAAATCTGATGCACAGTAGCCACTTTGTTTTCTGAACATTGACTTGAAGTGCTCATTTTCAATAGGCATTCCTCACAGTAATACTAAAACTTATGTTTTGATTTGAGCAGATGATTAGAATAGACAGGAACAAACACCCATGGTTGGATTTAAAAGGAGGCTGTATGCATCTAAGTTGCATATAGCCTATACATGCCTGTTCCAAATTTCATCCCATATCCAGTAGGAGTTAGCTATCAGCTTCAGTATTTAAAAACACCTTCAGGCACATACAGATACAGTTCTCAGTTAAATACTTGTACATTCTGTTCTATTATTCTACACAACCATTGTAAAGATACAAATGAATGCTGAAATCTTTTACAGTAGACATGCCTAGGAAACATGTCCAAACCTCTGTAGGGAAGTGCTACTCAGCCTGAAGTCCCACTGTTACTTCTGCCAGGTAAATAACATTTGTGCTGCATAAGATCAAATCACCATTTAATTGAGCTTTTGTGAAACCAGTTTAAAAAGGAACCTGATGGTTCTCTAACCTCTCCTTTTTCAAGAACACATATCTCAAACTGTGGGAAACAAATAACCAGAACTAGACGCTGTTTCTCATGTGAGTATTAGTTGCATAGGCAGAGCTACCACACTGAGGGAAGTGGGTACTGCCATGTCCATTAAAATTCCTCCTGGCATTGCCTATTCCTACATTCTGTTGTTATGCTTGTGTACCTGGCACAACAAGGGTACACAGGAGACAATCACTGTGATGATTTTGCATTACAGTGATCCAAACGCTGACAAAACTCCTCAGCTGCTTTTTGTTCCTTCCCCTGTATCAATATAGCACAGAGCATAAATGTTTCATCTAGTTTGTGGAGAAGGGGAATTTTGGTAATTAGGAGAAAGAGCATCTTTCTCCCTGTCATTCAACACTAAAGTAATTATTTTAAGATAGTAACTATATAGGACTTAACTATAAATTACTTGTACATTTCTGAAAACCGTAACACAAACAAACCTAATCTTCAGCTGAAAAGAGAAGACAAGACACAGTCAGTGGAAGCAAACAGCTGCACAAGCACTCCACAGCCCTTCCTGCAAACACACAGGAAAACTAACCCAGCACCCAGAGAAGACAGCAAATATTTTTGCAAGGAGCTGCAGGAAACACAGAGCTTCCAGGAGGCCTAGTCCCTGCCTCTGCACCTCCGAGCAACAGCTGAGCTGGCGGGGCCCACACACAGCTCCCTGCAGATGACACCGAGCAGAGCCCCCTGAGTTCAGTCAGATGGGACAGGGGCAATGCTTGTGTTCAGTACCTGTGATCAGACACAAGCATTCTTCCCAGCTCTCACTCCAGGACAAAGGGATATATTTGAAAGATTTTTCTTACCTAGCTGTTTTATCTGTGTTTCTCACAGATTTGAGAGAAAACTATGTTGCTGCTGACTTTAATGGTTACCACCAAAAAATAAAACAAAACAAAACAAAACAAACAAAACAAAAAAACACGAGATTTAGCATTGGAAGTATGTGTAGTGCCATATATTTATTTGGCAATGAAGCCTATACCACAGCAATTCCATTGCTATCAGGAGCCAAGACAGATAAATTAGAGCTAGCTGGAGTTACAGGTGACACCATCACCTTCTCAGTGCAAATGCAGTCAGCCACTGAAAATCAGGAACAAATCATCTCCTTGACACTCACTTGCAGATGTACCCAGATTAGTGCCATATTTTTTTTCTTATTAAAAAAGCCTAGATATTATTTGCAAACTTTGCACCATTTTAGGAATAAGGTAATGACCTATGCCATTACTGCAGTTAACTGGTTGATGACTGATGTTTTAAAAAATAGTATTAAAGAGCTCTAGCTGCAAAATTTTCCAAAGGATCATTTATGTTAAATGCCATAAAAATTATAGAATTTCACATTTTAAGCAAATACATCTAGCAGCTATGCCAGGTTTTTAAAAACCTTTTTGTCTTCAAATGTTTACCAAAAACAGAAACCATGAAAAAAAAATCTGAACATATACAGAAATAAATTTAAATAAAACTTATAACCCACCTTTTTCCTTACCAAGAGTTTTATGAGAGTAAAACTCTTTTTTTTTTTTTTCTTATTTTTTTGGCATAACAATGATCCAAACATTTAAAAAGAGTTAGTAATATGACCTCATAAATAGAAATCAACAGTATACAGCTATAGTTGTAAAATAAATAAATAAATACTATGTGATTCTGCATGCCATACTTTCTCATATACATTAATAACCTCTTGGGAAAGAGAAATTACTGTTACACAGTTTAACTGTTAGAATTAAAATATAGTTCATAAAAATACTGTAATGAGGCCCTTGAAAGAAGAATAAAAAGTAAACCTGAACTCACTTAAACAAACTTATTTTATAATATACAGACCTATAATAACCAATATTAAAAAGCTAATATTCAGTTTCAGTGTTATTAAACAAGGCTGTGATTTTGCAGAGTTTGCTCTAAAAATATAAATCTATATGCTAATGAAACTACATTTCACATTCACATTTCATTTAAGTGAAAACTGAGGTTTCTGAATGCAGGTTTGATGTCCTCCTATTGTTAGAGACTGAATATTCAGAACTCTACATAGTTCCTTTTGCTCACTTTGACAGGTTATGTTAAAGTAGCTTCTACCTGCCAGCTGCTATTTAGGGGGGGGTAAATGACACTGGGATCTTACTTGGACAAGTAATTGCTAATGAAAGAGGGTCCAGTAAACACAGATCTACTAAGATCTGTTCTATAGACAATGCCCAGATACATTTTTAAGAACTGTTGTGCAACCTTGATCAGATCAAGGTCATACAGAGTGATTAAAACTGCCTGAGCTCTATCTATACTATATCTTACAAAAACATTACTACCAGAACAGCACTATTGGGAATTGCCGGTTCAAACAATCCTAGTCCAGGCTTGAATCATTTATCAACCTCTGTCTTGGGAGCTCCAGTACTGTGCTTGCATATAGATTCACAATAACAAATGTAATTTTATGGTTTCCTGCTCTACTCCATCCACATTTTCAAGCATTCTCTCAAGATGCACTTTATTATTTATTTTTTTTGCAACCGAAAGCTGTACTGCTCTCATAGCATCAAGTCACAAGCCCTAGAGAGCCTACAAAACAATAATTACTTTGAATCTCACATTGTGTCATAGTTTCTAAGTATTTTATTATCTTTTTAATGCATTAATATTTCAGGGCATGTTAGAAAGTCATGTTAACGCAGTGTAACATAGACAATTTGAAGAAGTTTGAAGTTATCTGCAAAAGGTACTGGTAATGATCTGTTCATAACAGCGCACCACTTCATGTCATGGTTGAAAAAGAGGTTACCCTGTGTGGAACCACACACATCCTAAACTGGGTCTGGGTCTGCAGCAAAGCGCTTCTCCACTGTTTCAGGTATCCTACTGTGGTCTTCCTGCATAAGGAAGTAACCAGATTCACAAATGAGCGGTTCTCAATGAAGTTTTCTTTTGACACGTTTTCACACCTAACGTGCCATAGCTATTTATCTGGGGAAGTGTAAGTCACTTCAAGGTATCTGTGTGTATCCAACCCAATGCCCATAAGCCTCTGTGAAAATAAATTTCACCCTCTTTACTAGGCCTTCTCAAAGATCTTTGTTTTCTAATTAAGTTATTTTTTTAATCTGGCCATGAACATCCAGTGACCCCCTCTATAAAATACATTTTTCAGGTAAATCATCTTCCTTCTTTTTTAAGAAACATCTGTTAAGAACATTTAATATTCCTCTGCACCATTTATATAGTGAAATATATGTAAACCTGTACAAGTGCCCTGCAATTAACAAGAAATACTAGATGGCATGCTGCCAGAGATGTATAACTTGAATGGAATGGATATATTATTATACAGACTCCATCCTCACCTACTGAAGTATGAAAAAAAAAAAAAAAAAAGCAAGAACATATATCAGTGTGATATTAAGGATGCAATTTTGTACACATTAAGTCAGGAAGCTGCATGTTACAGTTTCCATAGCAACCATAATTCAATCTCCTTTTGCATTTGTGGTAATTTTGAGCAATGTATTTGATATAATTGTCATGTGGGTACCAGTTTACTTGAAAAAATGGTGTAATTGCACATTTGATTATCTTTGCACCCAGTGCACAGCTCTGCAGTCTCTACAAGCACAGAACTCAAGGAGGATTCCTTTATGCTCGTGTCAGTACATCCCATGCATGGGGCAGGGGGGAGGCAAGTGGGTGCCATATGGGATATGTGGCTGTAGGTGATGTGCCCCAGATTTAACCATTCCAAACATCTGCCTTTCCAAAGCTAAGGAACGCTCCTGTCGATTTTTCTGGAGACACCTGATCAGGTAAATGTATTCTCACATCACTATAGCTTGCACTTTCAATCTTTTGTAAGTACTTCATGAAAACATATTTGAGAATACAATTCTTTAGAAGAGTATTCTCAAGAAATTTTCTTATCTAAAAATTATTTCCTAATTAAAATACCATGTGAGCATTTCTCTTACTAAATAAAGCCAGCATTCTGATAGCACAAGAACAGTTGTTTGTTTTTGTGTTTGTTGTTGTTTTTTTTTTTTTTTTTTTCCCAAGGTAGAAGCAAAAGGTTCATGGGAGTGCAAGAGACACTATTTTTCTCTCGTTGAGCTATTATAAAGTGTAAGCACTGCTTTTCAAAGCTCAGTAACTCTACTGCTTTATCACTTACTAAAAATACATACATGGATATATAAAAATAACCCAAAGTACAACTCCCATTATGTACTAACAACCTACATTTTTATATTGAATATTTTTAAGCTATAGAGGAATTGCGTCTGAATCCAGAGTTTCATAATTTTTGCCTGTTTTACTTAAAAGCAGCCGATAAATATGAACTAAATTGTATAACGAACATTAAAAGTAACTCATCCTGATTTGGAAAGCAATACACCGAGTTTGATTGCAGACTAAAACTTGATGACTTTGCTATAAATTTTTAAAATGGGATTTGTAATTGTAGAAGAAATGTGATATTGCTGTAAATGACCATGATGACTTATTTTAAAATGATAACTTTTGACCACCCTTATATAACATCAAGATTCCAGGCACACTACTGTAGCCCTGAAGCCCAAGAAACATGGTATTGCCATTACTAGTAAAAGGCAAGATTTACATCAATTTAATACTGCAAGTCTCAGGACTTTTCAGGCTGTCACAGTTTCTCTTGGCTTTACATTGCTTGCTTCAGCTTTAACAGGTAATTGCCCAATGATCAGGTGGCTAGAGCTTAATTTGCTTTTACTTTTAGTGCAATCATGTAGTGTAATGACTATAAACATAATAAATGTGATATATTTCTTCTTTGTAGGGTGATCTGATGTACTGCAATGATAAAGTAGTTTATTGGGGTATGAACACAGGATGATAGCAGAGACCTTGAAGATACTGGCACAGATTGACTCTATGGACCCACTGACTCCAAACACATAATCAATCAGCAATTACTGTTTACTTAAGTAATTCAACTTTGGGCACTATTAAAAACAATTTTGGAGGATGAAAACAAACAAAAACAACAAAAAACAAGTATTCAACATATATAAGGAGAACTTTGAGCCAATGAAGCAAGAAAAACCAAGTATGCAATATTAGCAGAAGTATAAAAATAATCCAAGATGACCAAGAGCAGAGAGGAAGAAACCTCCACTCTCAGCATTGTATTTCTTCAGGCGAGGAACCTGGGATGCTGAAGTCCTGCCATAACAACACATTGCAAAGGAGAGCCTAGCACCAGGAAACGGGTAGGACAGTAATGTGTAATGCGTATAGTGTATATATAGTAATAAAACTTAGTAATATCAATTGGGCTACTTTGATAATTAGATAATTTGGGCTATGAGTGTTAGCCTGATTGTAACTGGAATAATAATAGCTTTGTGATTAGACTGTTAAGATTTCAATTAAAGTAACACATTCTAACCACATCCATTATGTAAAACACAGATTCCACACAAGAGGCAGGTTTTCTTTGCCCACATAAACTGGACAGTGCCAACACAACACTGGTGGGCCAACAAAGTTTAAAACAAAGTAGGGAAAAAAGAAAGTTTGCTGCAGCTAAATATTATTTTTCATATATTCCAGAGACTGGAATTGCACAAAAGCACTTCAAACTTAAAATATGCACCTTGCTATTGGACTGTCATTTACAGATTTGCTGGATCTGAACTTAGATTTAGAAAGACTAATAATAAAAAAATCCAAATTATTTTCTGTGTATAAGAAATGATCCAGAGAGGCTTTCATGACTTTAAACTTAAGCCATGTTTATTCCATTACCATACCAGATTGAACCAGGTTGGTTTTTCTGACCTCTGAATATTTCAAGTCTATAGCCACTTGAAAGATCAACATGTACAAGTTGTATGCATAAAAGGGAGGAACGATATGCACAACTGAGAAAAGTAAAAGGACAGTCTGAGTTATCTCATAATGAGTTAAGCACCTTTCATTTAGAGTTTTATTGGTTTATAAGTAGGTCAACATCCTCTAGAAGAGGCTGATGATTTCTGGAAGAATGTAGGCAAAACTCACATAGAATCAGCTTTCAAGAGGAAGATAAAAATAATATTGCACTTGACTGAAAGTGTGTTCAAATTCTCCTTGCAATATGATTATGAAAAACAACACTTGCAGAAAGAACAGAGGAAGAACTACTTCCATACTGAAACGAGAAAGAGAAAGGAGGAAGGAAGAAAGATTCCAGAATTAGATATCGAAAGAGGAATCAGGACACCTTGGCTCTTTTCCAACCCACGGGAAAAGTCAATCAATCTTAAAAGAACATCCACAAAATTTTCTACTTGTTTATCTTCAGTGTTAGGGAGAGCAGAACCTGCATGATAGATGGGATAGAGGAGAATTTACTTTGTACATGGAACACACTTGAAACATTTCAGAGCTGTTGTTCCTTTCTAGCAAAAAGCACAACACACTAGCTCAAAGAACTGTTGTAGAGAATTCATCAGTGTCTCAGAGCAACAATATCATCTTTCATCAGTGTACTTCATACAGATGTAGTACCTGGTAGTGTTTGCTTGCTCCAAGACATAAATCACCTTAGGCTAAATCAAAATAATTGAATGTGAGTGCTGTACATACAACCTTCACTCTGGCTTCCGAGTTGTTCAGCCAAAAGATTTGGTCAAAATATACTGTTCCAGGGTGGATATACAAAATGATCCTGCCCTACATCTCAACTCAAAATAGCAAAGGTGTGCATTTGGATTTGAGCCCAGAATCAACTCACATATTCTACAGTTCTTTAACAAATTTTGCTGTCTGGAACTAAGCAGGAAAACTTTCCCTTGCAGAAAACTGTACAAAATTTTCACATGACTTTAGAAGGCTGCCTGTTAGTAATGTCCAATAGTAACATGAAGAAAACTGTGGCTGATTTCATAAAATAAAGTATGTCATGCTTTGTCCACCATTTCTCCATCAAGTCTAAATTGCATGAAACTGTATATTAGTACAAGAAAACAGAGAAACATAACATTGCTATTTGGCATTTGATTGGAAGTATTCAGGGCACCATACAGACAAACAGAGAGTTTATCAACATCAGCAGACCTCTTTTTTTTTTCACGTAACATCAGTGCTTACAAGGAGAATTGAAAGATTCTGATGCTTCAAGGCAAGCCTGTGGAGTAAATATTGTAAATTCTGTAATGATTGCCCTTTAAAGATATTCAATACCAATAGGAATAAAAGCTTACTCAGTGTGGTTAGAACACCCTGCAGAACAGGGCTAGCTCTAAGGACTGCTCAGTGTTAAGGAAATGCATGATTTCCATGTGATTTTTAAGAGGCAAAAAATATGTAGCTAAATATAAGTTTTCCAGTACCTTGAACAACTGGGAAATTTGCAGTTTCTCATCCCTCTGTCTTATTTTATTTCAAATGAGCAATCACATAAATGGTAAAGCACAGGTGCAATGTTTTCATTAAAAATAAGGTAAAATCTCTGATGAACATCCTTTTTCTATAGTTTCATATTTTCAGAAGCTGCTTACATACCAGTAAGAAGGGAGCCTGTACATGGGACTGTTCACTTGCTCCCTTCTTACATTCTTTGCATCTCAGACTGGGATTCATGAGAAATTTTCCTGGCTACGAATCACCATTCAAAGTTACAGTTACTATTCCATTTACCCAATGGGCAAGGCACTTATTAGCTGCAGTTGTCTCTTTCTACTGTTTTAATAAACTGTGTTTAATCTGCAC
Source organism: Oxyura jamaicensis (assembly GCF_011077185.1). NCBI lineage: Eukaryota > Metazoa > Chordata > Aves > Anseriformes > Anatidae > Oxyura > Oxyura jamaicensis. The sequence continues at coordinate 95,054,594 of NC_048895.1, read as the reverse complement.
TTTTCTACAAGCATTTCCCACAGAATTTGCTGCACCTGGTCCAGGTGCTGAAGATGATCGATACCGCCTCTATTATAATTAATGCACATACACTGGCTAAATCATACATCACTGAAAATCCTACTTAGAATAAATCTTAAATCTCCTCACAAAACAGTTCAGCATAAAAATTTATCCTTACAGTAGGACAGAGAAATGACATGACTAATATTACAATGTTTTTCTAAGGAATTATTAAGGTGTTATATAAAAGACACCATCATATATACTTTTAAGTCTGCTCATGTTCTAGTTGCAAGCCTTCCAGGCAAGTCATGTCTGCAACTGTTGGATTTAACACAAAATCTGGGGAAATCTGATTTTCTTTCTTTCTTTTTTTCTTTCTTTCTTTCTTCCTTCCTTCCTTCCTGTCTTCCTTCCTTCCTTCCCCCCCCCCCCCCCCCCCCAAAAAAAAAAAAAAAAAAAAAAAGTCTCTATCATTTTAACTACGATTCCTATTTGTCCAAACTGTAGCCAAGTTTAGGCTGCTTCTTATTAAGGCAGAGTATTAGAAATTATCTAATCACTTTATCTAGCTCAGGAGGTACAGCAGATGTCATATTACCTTTTCCTCATGTACCTCTCTCTCCTACAATTCTTCATCTGCAATATAGCTACTTTTAAAGCTTGATTGTGTAAGGGACCTTTCCATTAGGTAATGCTGATGGTTATCATACTTGGCATTATGCAGCACTAATAGATTAGTAACTTGCCCACAAAAAGTATCATGTAATGTAAATTAGAGTCGTAATAAATCAGCATGTTAAAGAATATCAATTTTACAGCTATGACTTGCATTCCTTCCTCCCTCTCATCTTTATATGCACAGTTTCCTTTTCTGATAAATGATTGCTGAAATGATTTAAGAAAAAACTTATTTAGAGGAAGGCTGTTCAAATACACTTCTTTCATTTTAATGTTTTATCAGAGAAAAAAAGATTTTCAGGAAACATCTGGAAAAAAAATCACAGATGTGTTGGCATTTTTTTTCTCATGAATGCTTATAACTTTAAAAAAAAAAAATAATTAAGCAAAAATATCTTTCCAGTGCCTCTCCCAAATAAATGTTGCAAGACATTGCTAAGGAAGCAAGCAGAAAGATGGAATAATTCTGCCTGCAAAGCAGGACGTATTAAGAAGCCTCATAGGCTCTTCTCATGGGAAAAAGGTCAAGAATCTTTCCAAAAAAAAGAGCACAAATCACAGCCTGAGGATTCTTTCAGCTCATTACCATTTTTACATTAACAAAGGAGAATCTCAACTCAGTGCCACATCTTGCACATCCTACTTCCAAGCTGCCTTACTGAATTTTAGAAATGCATCTTTTCCACTGCCAAGAATCGTATAAAACCTTTTAAGATGTGGCCCTGAAATGGAGGTTGCAAAAAAATATGTGTTCAAACAACTATTGAGCATTACAGGAATGCAGTGTAGTCATGACCTTATTCTTACAGAGGGCACATGGTTCTGCCAATGCCATGTCATATTTTAGTTCAAGATAACAGCTATTACATTAAATAGGAAGCAAAAGGTGCTGTATTCCAGCATTTTAATGTATACCACTTCTCAGTTGTAGGATTTTTAAACTTGTGGCGCCTATGTTCAATATCATCAGTTTACTTTTGCCACACACCCTATTTCAAAAGAAAAAAAAAAAAAAAAAAAACATGCAGAATGTCTCTTATTTTAGTATGTCCTGTGTTTTCTAAAGCAGCTCCTACAGTAGAGGAAACAGTACTCGTGTTTTGACTAAACACGGTATTAATCCAGAACAACCACTCTGGCTATGGTAGTATCAGAAAGATAGAAAGCTTGGGGAAATAATTAACCTGATGAAAAAGCAGCTTCTTTTCATTTTATCCCTCAGTGTCTGTAAAAAGATAGATTTTAGAGAGGATGAATATGTTTGTAAGTAAGACCATGTAAGGAGAACTAAACTATTGTTTTGCACATTTCATCCCTAATTTTATTTTTGAGGATGTGCAAATGCTCCTGCTATCATATCAACTAAGTGCTTCTCTGAAGCAGGAGCATAGAAGGAAGACGGAAACAAAACCCCAAAAGCAAACCACCCAAAACTATTATAATAGATGATTATTTTTTTTTATTTTTTTATATTTTTTTTCCCCTTGGGAAGGGGAGGAGGGATTTGTGCCACTGAATGAACAACAAGGGCACTGATTTTTAAGAAATTCTTGCAGTTTTACTTATGACCATCAAAGAACCAGCCTGATATTAGTATACATTCAGTTGTATACATTTGTACTACATTATTTAATGAAGAAATTACTTCTTATGTTCCATTATGGCTACCTCATTGGAACCCAGACTTTGCGTGCATAGCTTTTCTTCACAGCTAACTCGACAATCACCTTCTCAAAGGCCTCAAATTACTCACACGGGTGTACGAAGACATGAGGTTTTCCATCGTGCTCAGCAATAAAATCAACATCATGCAGGCTGACGCCTCTGCTTAACACAGCCCCGTTGGGAGGCAGGATCGCTGTGCACTGCCTGCGTCTTCTCCTCGGTCCCACCGCCAAAGGTGGCAGAGGCCAGCACCCCTAAGGAAGCCTCCAGAGCGCTCTCCTCGGCTGCCAGGGCGGCGGGGAGCTGAGCAGCGCCTTCACCTCGCCTCGAGTGCCATCTACTGCCCGCGGCGGGCAGCACCCGCGGCGCCGCTCCCGCTCCTCCCTCTCCTGTTCCCGTTCCTCCCACCACCGTTTCCCCGTACCCGTTCCTCTGGCTCCCGTTTCTCCCATTCCCGCTCCGGCAGCATCCCGCGTTCAATGAGCACCACACGCTTATCCACATCCACACCCCTCTTCCAAAGGTGGGGAGGTTTTGGCTCTAGTTTACAGCCGGAAAACTGCTTGGCTCTCCAGCAAGCTTCTCTGCTCCTATTTGATGCTCCTATTTGAAGGGTTTTGTGATAATAATAACATACAAGCAACAGAAATGCCACACAAAAACAGTAAAATATGTCCTGTGCAGTTTCACTAAACAGCATAGTGGTAAGAAGGTAAACGTACAGAGCAAATTTAGTTCAGATTGAACTGACAGCAAGATAGGAAATATATTTATTTTTGAGTGAGTTCTGTAGGTGGGCAAGAGCCCAGATTACAAAAGGCACATGGAAGATCCCTTCCAGAAAAAAAGAAAAAAAAGAAAAAAAAGAAAAAAAAAAACCTTTTCCATGCCACCCATAAGGTAGATCTGCATCCTATGTGCATCCTATGAAACAAGGGAATCACAACATCGCGACTGTGTTTCTTGTGTTTCTTGCAGCTATATTGAGTGCACAAAGCTGAAGACAGCTTTTATAGCAAATATGAGAAAGTGATGCCTGCAGGTCAGTACTGCTTTGGAGTAGCTCAGTGCCAATATCTGTAGTATTAATATTCTGCAGAGAGATCATTATCAAATTATGATTCTATGACAAAGCTTCCTACAAGCACCTTACTGCCTTAATCCCAATGGCTATCCAAATCACACCAGTACAAGCAATATACTCCCTATACTTCCACCCATCATGTTCCACACAGGTGCTGCAATTTTCACTAAGGAGAGGTAGATAATAGATAGTATCAGAGTTTATTTCCTCAGATACTGTTAAGTTTTTAGTGAAACAATTATTCAAGACAAAGCAAAGAGAATTCATTTTATTCAGTGTGTGTTGACATTCACATGTATTTATAGAAATTAAGACAGCTAAAGACAACAGCTGCAATTCACTCCCTGTGAGCTGCAGATGGAGATCCATCTCTGGAGTTTTGTAATTCTTTTCCTCAATCTAACTGGTTCAAGCACCACAATTCAGAAACAAAGGACCACGTATCAGATAAAACTTCAGAAAACTAAAACAAGAAGGCCTGAAAATAAACAGTTACAAAAGCCAAAAGAATCAGTTGAGTCAAATGTGGCACACAACCTCACATTATATTTTGCTGCCAAACTCGTCTGTACTCTTTTAACATGGAAAAGTAGAAAATTTCAAAGAAAACATTGTAATAAAAATAATTCTTCTGAAAAATACAAAGAATGACAGATTATCTGGAAAAAAAAAAAAAAAAAATACAATCACTCTTCAGAGGTCTACTAAAAGTTCTACGAGTTGTTTCTCATTACTGGTAAAAAAAAAAAAGTTCAAAATAACCTATAAAATGTTCAAAAATATTCTTTGTTGACAGAAGCATATTAATACAGGCAATATATCTGTACAAACCCAAAACCAAAATATAAAAAGTATGGTGGCAATGGATAGGCCAAAATTAAATATGCATATGCATGAAAAGCATCTTTGCCAAAGGAATGGAACAATATTAATATATGAAGCAACTATGGTCATTATATAAAGCATTTAATATCTATGACCAAAAGAAATTACTAATATATATGTTTGACATGAAAACGAAAACATTCTTATACAAGTAGCATTACTGGCATTAAACCAGGATTTCATTTCATAACAACAAAACTTTTTACAGTACTGAAGAATTAAGTATCCTATCTCAACTGAAGGTGTTAAGCCACATAAGAATTGCTCTGATTATTAAGAAATAAATAAAACCAGGAGGTTACACAGGCTCAACAGTGCCTAAATATTGAATCTTTGATGAGAAGTCAAATTATGAGAGCATCTGTTAGAAAAAGCCCCATAAAAAAAAAAAAAAAAAAAAAAAAAAAAAAAAAAAAAGCGTCACAATGTAAACTGAACATATTGGGATACTAAAAGGTAAGCATTATAATTCTACTGATTCTTCATAGGATACTAGTGCCTATCATAACATAGTAGTGCAAAAGCACCACGAAAAAGGCAAACGTTCTAAAGGCATTTGAATGAAGGACGGAGTTGACAAAACAGCAAGTATGACTGCATTCTGTAAAATGCACAGGAAGTATCAACTTTTTGTCTTTATCTTCAAGAGAGGTAGTCTCGTTTAAACCTCATGCAACACCATCAGAAGCTATACTGCAGTCTAGCATGGTACAGTACTGTTCTTATATCTCTATATGTGGATTACAATTACATCTACTATATAGAGGGTCTATCCACTGAAGGTCATCATCTATTGAGAAATGCAGCAGCCTTTGTAGCTCATCTGTGTGCTTTCTGTTTTGGCTCCTACTCACCTGCAACTTTCTTTTCACAGTCCTCCTCAGAGATGGAAACATTACATTGCCTCTTTCTGCAGTTTGTTGACAGTTAGGGTAAGTCCAGGGAAGCAAGAAGACAGAGCATGGTCCACATTAGCACTGTAGCAGATCTTTCACAGGAAAGCTCTCTAGGGGGAAGCCTCCATAAGGATCTTCACTGAGGCATCAAGAGTTTCCTTAATGTAGCTGTGCAACAGTCTTTCATTCTCTCTACACCATGTGACCAGAATTAGAAAGCACCTTTTTTAAGGGGCTCTACCTTTTGTCCATAAGTGGAAAGTAAGTGAAATATATATTCTCAAACAGAGACAGCAATAGCTGAATTACATTTGCTTTCTGAAGAATAAAATGTTGAGGTGAGGGGAGACCCTGTTTCTAAAACAAACAAACAAACAAACAATAAATGGTGTGCACTAAAATCATATCCTCAGCAGGTCAGTTTGATTGAAATATCTTTGCACACATTTCCTAGACAACACTCACTTCTCATACCAATATATTGCTCTAGCCTAGAATGGAATCTACTGGTTTGCCACCTGGCTAAGTAGAGGTGTTCCACCTTTTTGATGATCCACCACTTGAAAGATCCATCCCCCCCCCCCCCCCCCAACTATCTGATTTATTCCAGCATTACAGATCATTCAGAACTCTCTGTACTGCTAGATTTGACTACCTCCGCGTGCTGCAGCTTCTCATACTTCACAGCTGCCTTTGAATGTCATCCTTTAATTTCTCCCCTCATCCTCTGCATAACTCTTCCTACTGCTGTTAATCAGGCCATTTTGTTTTCTAATTTTAAATCTGTTATAAAACCTTCTCTCTCCACCCCCAGTGCATATGGGCAGGTTTTCTTTACTGCAGAGCTCTCAGATACCAAAGTTAGATCATTATTTGTCACTAACATTGTCTAATACCTCCACCATTACCTGCATTGTGAAGCTTATCAAGGAAAAGGAAACAAACCTATGCTTTCCCTCCTCCTCTAGTCAGAACTATTTGAAAAGAATCCAAATGTTTCCTCAAGGCATAAAAGAAATCAATGACAGGATTCATAAAGAAACTTAAGCACCCAGTCCAGGTAGCAGAATCTGTGCATCTGCATGGGGCACCCTGAATGACAATGCAATGCACTGGGTTAGACATGTCTAAACTCTTAATGAGCTTGTGTGGGCAGTGGCGCCAGTACTAACTGCTAAAATACGCGTCTCTTGTTTTGCTGCTTCTCAAGTAACAGCTTGAAACACCTTCTTAAAGGTAGATGTCTAGTCTTTGTTTTGAAAACTTTTTAATAGAGTAGCTGACCAGGGCTATTATGATCCCCTTCCAAATGACAGCCTCATATCCACACCATTCAGAAGCAGTATGGAAGACACTAAATGGGAGACTTGGATTTCATGTGTCCTTCTGCCTGAGATAATTCACAGCTTTCTCTCCTCTTCAGTCCTGCATAAGTGCTTCAGCCACTTTACATCCCAAACTTTTACTACTGCTTCAGCAGATGAAGGGTGTGTATATAACCACTACTTTACCTTGCATGATTTGATTCACTAGACTATGGGAAGAAATGGTAGCATTGTTCTCTAATAGTTACAGTTTCTAACAGGTACACCACCATGAAAAGAGTTCTTGTCCTGGACCCAATGACTGTCTGTAAATAATTGTAGCAAAGAATAGAACTTTGCTTTTCTTGATCAATAATTTGCCAACTTCACCACATACAAGAAGGTTGAAGAATCCTGTTCTTGCTGTGTATGGTAGGGAACTTGGTTAAGCAGATGAGACAGTAATGGTCCCTACGCAGTGTTACACCACTATAGGTTTGGTGTACTCTCAGGTGTACCATGAGCCCAGCAATCGCCTCTTTCATAGTCTCATTTTAAGTGTTTACAGTTTGGAAGGATGGAGACTGAAGTCACTACTTTTTCAACACATTTAGCAACACAGAGATTCAAAAACTTTGAATGTAGCCTAATCTGTTCCAGTCAAAGAAATGTTGATATTATACTGAAAACAATGTGCCCTTTTACAGTGCTAAGTCTCAAACACTAGTCATTTCTTATGCAATCAATAAGCTGGATAAGAAGATAGCCAGGCTAGATTGAGCAGTGCAGATAGTACTGTAGCATTACGGATTCATAGCATGTAAGGTATTTCAACATGAGACAAGATTTAATGGGTGGTCATAGTGCCAGTCACATCATTCTGAAAAGGAAGAAAGATACCATGTAATCAGGATTCTATCAGTAACTTGCTAAATCATTTTGGTGAATCAGAATGGAGAGGTAGACAAGAAGACCATCAAATGCAAAGTACCTAGCCTTTGTATATAGAAAGTGTTCATCGGTCTAAGTGGCATTATTCAGGTCACATCATATAGCATAAAAGAGGTTACCAGAAGGGAATTTGGTACATGAGAAGAACACTACCATTCCCTGTCCATGTGAATGATATGACTTTATGTCTTAATATCCTGAATATCATGGCACAGATATCCAAATCTATCAGCTCCACCCACAAATAGGCACATGGAAGACCAAAGGCACGAGCCATTTTTAAGAGCCTCACACAGTTTATGCACAGTTTATGCACAGATCTTTCATTGTAGTAAAACTAAAACAGAGAGAACTAAAAACTAAAAACTAAAACAGGGAGAATGGCATTGCATGTTGTAAGAAACCTAGAGCCTGGAGACAAAACAAAAATTTTGCTGAGATGTTTACCACATAAACCAATCTAATTCTGTCTGAAAAGAAAAAATAAATGCTATTTTCCTGTTTTATGGAGGATATATTATGAAATGTCATAAGATACAAGTGAACAACCACTGGAAAAAATAAAATAGAAAAAAAAAAAAAAAAAAAAAACCAGAAAAAATAATAAAAAAAAAGTAGTGAGTAGGAAATTCCTGCCCACTTAATCCATAATTAGCACATGAATCTTCAGGGTGTTATGCCTGCAACAGGCTACAGTCTCTTCTTTTTTTCTACCTTGGTTTCAGAAATGCAGGCTAACAGAATATATGCTCTCCTAAGACTGCTTTAGAGACAGTTCAGTCATGTAACAAAAATAGAATTCAGAAGCAATTTAATCTAAATTGCTCTTAGGAAAATACTACTAATTGCCCCTTTTGCACACTACTGATTTAACATCTTCAAAAATATATTTTTGCTTTGGTTCATTCATTGTCCCCCTCTCACAATTAACAGTTGCACACAGCATACAGATATGTTCTTCCTTTCAGGCCTTCCTAATATATTTCCAAACAGTATGTCTAAAAAAAAAGGAGATGCTGTATGTTATCTTTCTGGTCCTCAGGAATAAGGGACATGAAGGCACTCAGTAAAGATCCAACAGAATCTTAAATGTAAATCAAAATACAGTTCATTGAGCCACAGGATTCATTCAGCTTTTTCTATATCTATTCCACCCAAATTAGGCATTTTCTTTCTTTCCAACTAATTTAGAAAAATCTTGCTTTCTAGTCTAAGCAGCATGGATTTTTTTTTCTTTTAATTTCTTTTAGATAGGTAGCTTGCCAGTGCAATAATATCCTAATATCCATTTTTATTTCAAGAGCAAGCATTTCTCTTCGGAGGAGATAATTATTTTGTTTAAAATGGGCTGCTCTGCTCTCTAAAGCTAATGAGAACTACTGCTACAAAAAGGCCAGCCTTTAAACAGTAACCCATAAATGTGTAGCAAAACCATTTTTTCCACTGTTCATTAGGTATATGCAAGTTTTTTTATTATTATTATTTTTAGCCTAAACATATTTCTACAAAATTAGAACACCATCAGATGGCATATTGTGTACATGTGAAATACTTTTTCAGGAGAAATCATCCCTATGTGTTTTCATCAAAATAACTTTTTTTTTTTTTTTTTGGTTTTGTTTTGTTTCATTTTTCTCCTGTGCATACACCAAAGTGGTCAAAATGTTATGAAATTTCTGATTTCCTTTGCAGAACATTCTGTTAAGGGAGAAAAAGTGGAAGATTTGTATCTTTTTAAAAACAAGTTATGCAGCATATGTTGCAAATGCTCATTTTGTTATAATGCAGATATTAAATACGTGCATATAAACAAAGCAAGGAATATGTATAATATGATACAGTTTCAAAGGCATCCTTATTTCAACAAACCGTCAGCCATATCAACCATCCCTTACCTCACCTGTGATTTCAGAGTTTATTCAAAATTTAAGCGACAGAAGCAATTCTCTTTTGCTGGCTGAAGAGTTTGACCAAAGGACACAGGGAAATTCTTTTCTCCTCTCCCTATCAGCATTACAAAAGTGCTTACTTTTACAACTCTGCCTCCCTTGTGCCGCAAAAGTGATTACAACTACCAACACGCATCCCCCACTCCCTGACATGAAGACTAACGGGGTGGGAACGGTATAAAGCAATGGCTGCTGCCACTTTTTCCAGCAGAATTACAGAAGAACATCACTGGCAGGTCAATACGTTTTCTAAAAATGGAAGCTTTGAGAATATACACAACAGAAATGCAGGATATATCGATTGTCCCTGAATCATGTTAACACTCCTAGCTCTCCTCTGTCCAAAATCTCCCTTCAAGCACAATTAAGCCCTAAATTAGCCAACTAATGATAAACAAATGATGATGGACGCTGTGGAAAAAGGAGATAAGTGAAAAAAGGGAAACTACTGTTGTCAAATTCTAACATTGCCATATCGGATGCTTCCTTTCCACATGTCTTCTGTGGATATTTAGTCTTTTCTCCCACAATATAGTGGTGAGTTGCCAAAGGATGAAAATCAGCCACATAAGGCTAGCTAGAAGAAGTGATTTCTAGGAAGTGCTTTCTGAAGGAAGAGATGTTGCCTCCAGCAAACTAATGATGAGAGTCCATACCTAGCACATAGTGAGAATGATAGTAAGTTTACAAATGCATTGTTAGTCAAAAGGGGTGTTTTGAGCTATTACGGAGCACAGACAAAGAAAAAGGAAAAGGGTGAACCCAGAGTGAAAGCCATAACAGAACTGTTTAGAAACCTCTAGATAGAGAGTGAATTCAAAGGGTAAGATCTACATGGATGGACATTCAAGTGTCCTAAGGAAGGATATGAAACGGATGGAATAGCAGCATGTGGAGATGATTTTTCTTGCTGTTTTCTATCTATTGATTAAAATAGATTTGTCCTCCCTATGGGAATTTGCAGAGTCTGGACTGTATAATGGAAATTAAAAAGTAGTTGCACTTGCAAGCATTAGAACTAATTGACTGCAAACCTGGCATCTTTCATCCACAGTATCCATATGGTTTAAATAAACTCAGGAGCTCTGTTAAAATAATAATAATATTGATGAATAGTTTTTATTTGGTAAAAATGTGACTTCTCCAAAGGAGATCTGAGACAACAAAAATGGAAAGCAGCAATGAAAATTCAAATTTACAATCACTTCATTTTAGTAGCTGCAAATCTCTCTTATCAATAACTTTCTTCTGAATCAGCTGGTGCATGCTCAATAGAAAAAGCTGGAGCTCTGGTTTATGCTTAATTTATGTTGAAAGTAATGTAAGTCTTGCATGATGAAATCCCCAGGAGGTATTTGAATATAAAGTGTATAAATACCCTTGGCCCCTTGGCAAGGACTGTGAGCTGCTACAGGCAAGATGGGCATTGGCTGCAGGAAAAAGCCACACACAAAATAAGCACATTTAGTGCTACAATAGAGAACCTGTTACTTATAAAGCCTGGTAAGAATTCTTTTTACTAGAAGAGGTTTGAAGGACAAGAAACATTTTTTCATCCCTTTTTAAGGGCCTAAGGACTCAAAGACAGATGAGGCAAATACTATTGCAAAATACACTAATTCTTAACAAAAAAATACAGGAGTTTCCAAGTATGAAATGCATAGGAGACTTTTTTTTTTTTTTTTTTTTTTTTTCTGTTCATACAGAATTATTTTAACATTTTAACATTTAGGCACTTTGTTCCCTGATAGGAAATGCACATGCAGGCCTGCCAGACAAGGCAAAGAGATCCTTTCTTTTACAGTACTCACTCATCTCTTTTCAGACACAGCCGGAGGGGAAGTGAGGTTGCTATGGGTCCCAATCCTGTTTTAAGGTCTATTTCTGCATTTTATGCAATGACTGTCTAATATAAGCTTCATAAGGGATGAGGGCAGGAAGGATGAGCATTCAATGAGCATACTCACCATCAGGCTGCACAATCTTGCTCCTTTTTTTGCCTTCCGCACCCCTCACCCCCCCTAGAAATATCCTAGAAGCTGAGGAATCTGAGTTTGAACCACTTCAGAATGTGGGTGAAACTGCCTCTTACACCCTCCAGTTCTGTAACTGCAAAGATATTACATAGAAGTCTATGAGCTAGGCGTGCTCCATTTTAGCAGAAAGCAGTAGTTAAAAGTGTAGTTGGCTTTGAACACCTTCTTGTGACTGTGCAGTAAGTTTCTCATGCTCTTAAATGGAACCCTCTGCACGCATTTTCTGGGTCGCAAATGGTGCTCCTACCACACCGTTGAACCTACCAAACACTTCTGCAGCTATGCTGAAGCTCATGAAAGACTTTAAAGGGGGAGGAATCTGTAGCTCTTAAAGACCACAAAGAACAGGTGCTGGCTGAACAGCAGGTTTCAAGTTTGCAGTTCTGAACTTAAATACCAGCATTTTTCTTATATATACATATATATATTGGTCTGGCTTAGCAAGACTAAAAAAGACATTTTGCAGACACTGAATTACAATTCACTCACATCAGCCACAGAATGAGAGTTAAAGAAAAAGTACAAGAATAGTAAGAAGTTGAGTGTTACTTAAAGGCTTATTACTCTACAATCACATACCAAGTTCAAGTTATTTATGTGTTCAAACAACTTGAAGGTGACTATTTAGTCCAGTCTGACCTAAATTACGAACACTGTAAGGTCCAGGAAATATACACTTCTCATAGCTATTTTTCTAAACACATATTTGAGACCTAAAGCTGCCTTTTCATTTGTTCATAGACAACCCACAGAGCAACCCATATTTAGGCAGGTCCAAACCCCTTGCTAAAGATGATATAAGGCTCTCTCTGTGTGTGTGTTTTGTCTTGTTTGTTTTAATTAGTTACCTCAGCAGTCTTTTATATTGTATAAATAGAATGCAATAAATGTCTAACATACAATGTCTTCCAGCAGGTTATCCATAATTAAAAATAGTGATTAGATGATGCTGATGCACTTAAATCATATTTTCATTTTGTTTTTCAATTAACAGATTCTTAGAGGTCTTCATTTTTAGCAATAAAAAGATAAAAATACTTCCCATAGATCTGAAACTCTACTATAATAGGGTACTGAAAGCCAGATTTTGAAGATACATGGTGCACAAAGACTCAGATAGATACCTGGCATGTTTTCAAAAATGCCTAAATGCATAACTGCTGTAGTTTCCTGGAAACAGGCCTTGTCGAAAATTCTTTGATGAGATGACAGGCTTAGCTGGTAAAAGTAACAGTGTAAATGTAATAAACACTTGCAAGGCTTAGCACTACATGACACTCAGAGTAAAATACTTGTGCAATTTGATATCAATAAAGCATGCGCCTAGTGGATGTGGACCAGCTAACTGATGGGTCCCAAGGAGTCAGAGATAATGGGGACTCAGCAGCAGTGGGAGCATTTTGAACACAAGTGTTGCAGAGCCACGCCAGTGACCTGAGAAGTGGCAGTTCTCCTGACTCTTGGGTAGAGGTGACCTCTTCCTCTTGCTCCTGCTGGAGAGAAGGAGCCATGGGGTTCCTAATCTGGAGGTCATGGTGGCAGCTCTGGTGCCAGGGGGCTTACATCCACCCCAGGTGCATGGGAGAACAAGTCTGAGAGGTCTTTTACCTCACAGGGGAATGGCCTCCCCCATGCCCAAGTAAAAACACTCCTGAGCCTTGCCATGTGCAAAACACAAACATGGGGCAAAGTGGTACACAGTGACAAGAGCAAGGCAGACTTCAGGGCTGTTTTACAACGAGCAACCCATTTGCATGTCATATCGGAATAAAACCTGAGTCTCACATCCAGCAAGGCATCCAGAAGAGGGGACACTGACCTGGCCATCCTGGAGAGGACAAGACCTGGGATGTGGCGCAGGGGCTGCAGCATAGGCCCCAGGGCTGAGGCTTTCCCAGAACAAATGTGTATGCTAGCCTCGTTCTTGGGCACCTCACGGGCCTCATGGAAGCAGTGCCAGAGCCCAATGCTCTTTGCCACGACCAGGCCCCATCGCGCTGGGAGCACCCCCCCTGGTCCCACTACCTTTCCCCACGGAAGTGGCAGAATTGAGCCTTTGTACTCTCACCTCGCTGACAGGGCAATTCTGCAATCTGTTTTTTTTCAAGCAGAATGATGAGAAATTTGCTTTAAAAGCCTGCAATCTGCAGAAAATGAAGAGAGGCATCCTAAATCCCAGTGCTGTAACCACAAAACCACCACTCTTTTTATCACCACATATGCAGTGCTATACAGTTGGCTGCCTTAAAAATAGTCAAAGTCATGTTTGCTGACATTTATATTCAGACTTTTCTTTTTAATTAATTAAGCCAATACCCACCCCCCCAGCAGCATGTGTATTTTACTCCACGTTCTTCACAGAAAGGTGAATTCTGCTTTTTAAGACATCCATGACAGGCAAGCAGACCCCTAGCAACCATGACAACTGGGGCCTTGCCACCTCCTCTGCTGTAAAAGCAGACCCAAGACTAAACATGAGAAGGCATCGTGAAACAACCTGCCTGTACCATTTTCACCCTTCTCGCCTACCATTCAAATGTTATGGTGCCGTCTTCAGATGAAATTGAAGAAGGGCTGTAAACCCTCTCAGGGTATGAAATATGCTGCTGCTGTCAGCTGAAACACAAGGAGGGAGATGACATGTATCTGACATATGCTTTATGTGATACCAGAGGCTAAACCTCTGTTTCAAACCACTGGAGCTTCTCCCTAGGGACACAGCTCTGCCAATGTCTGGAGTGCAATAATCCAGCCACAGGATAACATGTATTAGTATCTGAACAGACATCAGTAGCAATCAGATATTATTTTTACTTATCTACTGTTTGAAAATCAAATCTTATTTTTCTTCATCTGTCTCACTACCTGGCTGACAGGAAATGCTAGTGGGATGTAAAATTAAAATGTTACCTTTGGACATTTATTAAATACAGTATTATCAAAAATGCATAGTATGAACCTTATAAGCAACAAAGAAGTTCAATTTACAGATAAGACATAGCTTTCCTGTGGAGACTTTATCTTCCACATTTACAATAATATATCACAGAGCAGAAAATGATAATGATAAATTGAGATCATATATAATGTGAGTCCATAGATATTACAAGTACATAAAGCAACAGCAGCAAATGTAAGTGATCCCATAAAGATGAGGAAAATACAAGATTTGAGCAGTAAAATGGAAAACTATGAACCAACAGAAGTACTAAAATACAACAGAGGGAGAGTATTGCATACTCATTTTTGGAAGCAATCAGGTAAACAGCATAAGCTTATAAATGAGGTTTGTGAATAAAAAGCTCAAATTTTGCTACTCTTCATGGAGTCTTACTTTTTCTTTGTCAAATTATACTGGAGAAAAATTATTTAAGAAATTCTTGTGAATTAATACTATGTTTCAAATTCTTGTCAGAAGTGGATTATTTGCTATTTATTATTTGTCTCCTGTAAAGAAGAAACATCTATCCAGTCAAGAAAATATGGCAGTCACACACAATATAAAATAGACAGTGAATTACCAATGTAAAAAACAAACAACAACAACAACAAAACACTTTGTAGGCTACAAGTCCAGAAAATTTCTGTCCTAATCTGTTCATAAATACTTAGAGCAGCCAACACAAACATGAATGGGAATGCTTTGTGATTTATTTGTAAACCAAAGAGAGCCAGCACTCCTATGGTGCAATCCTGACCCTATTAAAAATCTCCAGGAATTTTGCCAATTACATCAGTAGTTCAACGATTTCACCCCTGAAATCTCATTTTATTGATATGGCTTAGACAGTTACAGAGAATGATGTTTCTTTTTTCATTAAGGCAGATTCTCAACATCTTACACTAACAGCTGATTCCACCACACTCTGTGTGACTATTCATGAAGTTAAATGTTATCTAACAAGTGCAAATAGAAGATTATGAACAGAAGTACTTATGATTTTGCTATAATCTCTGTTATATTTTTAAGGAATAATCGCTATGTCATAGGGTCATTCAAAATGAGGCAGTCTAATACCTCTATTTCTTGGCCTGGTTTCCTCAAAGAAAGAAGCTTACACAATTCTGCTGAAATCTATTTCTTACATCATTTTCATCCCAATAACTTTTGGGCCTATTGCATAATTTTAAACAAATTCAACAAAGCAATAGGGGAATCAAAGATATTAAGCCCCAGCAAGTTTCACAAAAACAGGTAGAGAGAGAGTAAGATTTTATTAATTCCTCCTCTTACCCTGCACTCACTCTTTGTCAGATGTCAAGGAATACATACAAGTGACTACTACACTTGAAACATAAATCCAGACAAAGCCAATCATCATTAATATTGATTCTCATTGAAACTGCTCATATTTATTAGCTGTGCTTTTCTGAGTTAAATAGATAGATCTGTTCTAAATGTTTTAGGCCATAATGTATTTCCCTTCAATCTATATTTCTATATTCCCTTCAATCTAATATTCCCCCTTCAATCTATATTTTTATGAATACTGTACTAATTTATGCAAAAGAAAAATTAGAAAGTCTCCTGTCTAGACACTGTGTTCCTGCATTATTAAAATGTATTTCTCAGTAAAGGCCCATTCAGAGTTTCAAGGAAGTTGGCAATTAAAAAGTCCAAGAGTTCTGTTTGGTTTTACAATAAATAAATTGTGCTAGCTTTCATAACTTTCTTAATTAACACTGTTTCAGTTTTTAGAAATGTTACTAGCTCTTAACACATACTGTAAACCACTTCTAAAATGAAATAGTTCTGTAGCACTTCTTTCAGATATTGCAGCCATCACATCGGTTTGTGGTGGACACCAACAGGCTGGAGAACTACAACTCTGATCCCTTGAAGAGCAAGTTCCTTTCTTGACAAATTCACATGTCTGTGGATAAAACCAAAGGTATTAAAAGGAAAAGTGACACAGGATCGATTTGGAGAAAACAAATAAATCAAGCCAGTATTTCTCTGATCGGAGAGCACAGCCCTGAAAAACAGTAGGCAACAGACCATTGATTTGATTTCCCTGCCCAGCTGTGAGCATATGAAAACAGAAGAACAACCATGCTGGGTCAGACCAAGAGCCCATCTAGCACAGCATCCTGACTGCTGTCAGTGGCTGCAAGTGGATACCTACAGGAAAGTGAGAACAGAGCATTTTGCTTTCTTCTTTGTTCTTTACCTAATAACTTCTAGCTTTTTGTTTGCTTTCCTGACTGCATGCTAAGCTAGTGTTTTCTTCAAGCTGTCTGCTGTAATCCTAAGATTTTGTTCCAGAATGGAAATCACTAGCTCAAAGACCATTATTTCCTAAGTTGTCTGCCCTATGTTTTTTCTCCAGCGTCTATCACTTTGTGTTTATCTGCACTGAAGGATATTTCTCCAGGCTGTATCTCTTCAATACATATGACTCAGCTTTTTTGTTGTTCAGAATTTAGTAGAGTCCTAAAGCTCAGGAATGCAAGCAGACAGATTCTCCTACATCTCTTATCATAAAATGAGGCCTGTGAATGTAGAGGAATATTAGGGTCATCTCAACAGAATTTCTCACTACCACAACAACTAATCATAAACCTAGTGATGAGCCACCCCCTCTTGCCATGCTACTACTCCTTGCTACTCTTAGCTGCAATATCACCTCTGATCACAATGCTGCTTCCTTTTCTAGAAAGTCACCTCTGTACTGGTAACTCTCACGGTGTTATTCCCACTCACCACAGAATCACATATGTGATTATTTAATTTTGTTCTACGGTACCATCACCCATTGGTTCTGCATAGGTTCATTAGAGAGAGCCTTTACTAAGATTCACTCACTTCTGTTACTTTCCTTTGTGACCTGAAAGATCCATCATCATTTTATCTCTTGCCGTGTGCTAGATCCAGTTGTGATGTTCTCAGCTGTCATGTTTTCCATTCCCTGAGTGATGACTAAAGGGAAATCATCCTAGCAACTAGTTGGGTTTCATTAGTGATTCATCATGCAGCCTCCATTTCTCACAAATATTTTCAGCTATCGTTATACCTTGGAACTCAGTCATAAAGAGACCCCTTCACCGATGATGAGTTACTTCTTCCCAGAAAACAAAAAGCTCCTCCCAGGCTTAATAATGTCTATACTTCATTTTCCAGAAGTCTACAATAAGGACTTTGATTATAGTAAATTATACATTCAGGACAAACCAGACACAATATTGTCTGTCTTTAGTTGTAGAGAAAGGATATTACACTTCATCATAAATCATGCATCAATTTTAATCAATAAATTCAAAATCGTTGCACTGGCATACTTTGCTCTAACTTTCTAAATGAGGTACATTTATTTCTGTTTATCAATAAATGTCAGCAGAAAAATCCTTCACCTCAGATCCACCTTCTGAGATCACTACTTGTAAGACTCTTCCTAAAAATGTGTTGCAATGGCTGTACTTAGAAAGTATTTATAATCTGCACAATGAACATGTGCAGATAGAGATTATGCATCTTCCCATTATAAATATATGATCCTTATTCACATTTGTTCCTTGTCGGCACTGAAAATAATACCTGGCCAGTTGTTGTGCTGTAAGTGCTGTTTCTTATGTTAAAAGAAAAAATATGTTTGTGTCAGAATTGTAACAATAATCAAGTAACAAATCAATATATATGCACATGTGTAAATGAATATACATACATGCATACTGTATTTTAGTAAATTACTGGCATGTGTTATTGTGCATTGTGACTCATGAATCATGAATCCAATTCACAGCTTATCATTTCCCATTAAATTAGAGCTTTCCATATGGTATCTCCAACGCAAAGCCTACAACCTACTTACTGTGGTTAAAAAAAAATCTTACATCAAGAACACACTGTTCTGGGATTTCAAAAAATATTTTAAATCAAATTATTCTACTATGTTTAATACTGTTTTAAGATTTAAGCAATTTCTTTTCTTTTTTGGCATTTTATTTTTAGTCTATATCTATTACAAGTTACCATGTTATCTCTTTATACTACCGGACTAGCATAAACAGAAGCAATTATCCTGAACTGGAGAAGAGTCTTATAGTACACTACCATATTTACTTGCAAAGAAACTACTAAATCAAACCACCTTTGTCCTCTTGTTACAGATGTATTAGTATATGCCATGAGTATTGCAGGCAGTCTGAATTTTCTTGGATATGTACAATAAGACTATCACTAACTTAAATGGAAAACCCATGTGTAAAAGCTTGCCCCTAGATATGTACTTGAAATCAGCTATCTATACTGCACTTTTTTTTTTTTTGAAGTTGCATTGTAAGTGATTTATAAATATATTTTTTCAAAAATAGTAAAACCAACAAAAGTAAAATGTATTTTATAAAAACTTGTTCTATTTCTGAAAAATCTGTGAAAAATTTCCCCCCCCCCCATACCTCACATTCTACAGATTTCACTTGAGTACAAGGCGTATGGAAACAATTCAAGTTCTCACTGAATTGACTCAGTATCATTCTGGAATTTGGACATAAGTACATAAGTTCCAGGACTTCTTATCTGGCCAATTTGCATCAAAAGATAGGGTCAGAATATCATTCCAATTTTTAATGAAGTTGTTTGAGAGCTTGCTATAGTAAATAGGACTAGATCTGAACATTGTTGATCAGTACGCTGAAGCAATAGGACTTCCATCGTTTCCAAACTCTTTAGAGCTACACCATATCTGCAGCTGGACTCCAAAGAGTTTATGAACTACAGCTATATAGATTTTGTTCTTTAGGAGCAAATTCTTCTCAATTCTCCATTGTTTCATTTTTGTAACAGGACAGATAGTCAAAATGACCTGCAAGAGCCTTTCAGAGCAATGGTTGTTTCAGATCTGACCATTTATCTGTGATTCATGTAGATCTTGTTTTATTACTTCATCACTACTTCAGTTTTTGGTGCTGGCACTTTTCCCATGCAAGTGACATTCACACTATATAATTGAGCTTTATTCATGGAACTGTGAAACAGACGGAATATATTACAAAATGTAGAAAATGGAGAAAAAAAAAATACAAACAACTTCACCGTGACATTTTCTTTGCTTCTTGGCACTGGTTTTCTGGCAGGGGAGCACTGAACAAAATGTAAATCCATAAATAACAAAGAGTTATATCAATCAAATCTAGTAATAGAGTAAGGAGTTACATAAATCAATATAGATAATAGAATCTATTTTTGAATAGTATGCCGATATGTTTGCAGGTGATATATGTAACTCCTTTTACATTATCATCCAATAAATACCAAAATTACCAAATCCAACCGGTGCTTGTCATTATTTTGAATAGGTAGTAGGAAAAATATGATAATGTATATATTTAAATGAAAAGTGACTATCAGCTGTTCTATGTTTTCTTGTTCTTAGTACCCCCCTTCAGCAAGAGTGCCTTAGTAATTCTCCACTGAATTTTGCCTCAAAGACTCTCAATAGTTATTTCTCCTAGAGATCTAGTGCATAAAACTGGCTGACAAAGAAAATTTACTCTAGCAACTATAGGGAAAAACATGTAGTTACAATGGCTAGCATTTTAAAATAATCAACAGCTGTGACAATTTTGTAGCACATCTAGGAATCAGACTAGCAGTAGAACATCTTTCCTTCTCTGCACTGGTCCCTGAACTTTCTCTGCTTTGGGGAGACTGTTATTTTCCATCAATGCTGCTTGATATGTCTATGTACAGATAGCAAAATGGCATTCAGTTTGCTTTTGCAGAAGTGTGGCCTTGCAAAATCATTACTGATTTTCTGCTCACTGTCTTCTGAATGTCTCCTTTGACATTACTGTGTTTAGATTTTTCTTTCCTTCTATTTGTCTTGTGTAAAATTGCTTTTTCCCCATATGAATTTTAACATTCCACATTCTACCTCTGCTTTCCTAATTTTCATGTCCCCTGCTCCCTTTAGATGATTTTTCAGTTTTCATTACACTATCTGGTCCTTCAAAATAAATGTATTAACTATTTTGATAAATAATTCAATTTTCTTCAGTTTTAAATATAAATGCATTTACTAAAATCTGATCTTTAGTATAACAGTACTTAACTTTTTCTCCTGAAATGAACATGGGAATAAGATGATTTCTACTAACTACAACATTTAAGATAAGCTATTAAAATAGAAAAAAAGGAAAGTAGATAGAAGAAAGTAAATGTGAGCATGAAGTGACTCAGTGGAAAAAAATATTATGTTGAAAAAAAAAAAGGGGGGGGAAATTGGAGTCATTACACTGGTGCCTCTGTATTTTGGACAGAGAAATTATCATTTCTGTTGCACATGTTCCAGGAGAGTGCCTTTCCCACAAAGCTGTAGAATATTCATGGGTGAAAAGAGTATTCTGTCTTTCATGTTAGAATTGGTTTATTCTATATATGTAATTCTTTCTTTTTAGCAGTCTCAAGAACATAAGAACTTATGTACTTTTCAGATAAATGGTTCATCTGCCAGTCTTCTGTTCCAGCAATGACCAGATACAAAAGCATAGGAAAAAGTAACAAAAGAGTAAGTATATGGGACATCTTCCCATCATACTCTCCTGAACCTCTAGTTATTTCCTGGACAGGGGGTCTCCTAGCTTGAATGTAGTTTGTTCACTTAATAGCCGCCAGTGGAGCTCTCTTCTGAAGTACTATCAACCTCTTTAGTCATAGAGAAGGTGTTTTTTGCATTCCTACTCTCCTTTGCCAAGGAATTTGACAAGTCCACTATCCATGTAGTAAAGAAACACTTCTCTGTCATTTGCTTGTGCCCCCTATATCTAGGAAAATATGTCTAAGCTTTTTCTAAAGAGTAAAACCCTTCCAAAAGGAACAACTGATGAAAACGAATCACATTTCCAAGTCACAGTTCAAAACCATTTTTTCACCATTTGAAGGTAGAGTTTGAATCCTATTATTAATTAAGATACCCCAATCAATATGTTACAGAATACAGTCAAGATTCTTCACTCTCTTGAGGGAAAAAAAAAAAAAAGGCTCACAAAGTTAAAATTAAAATGATAATGTCATTGACTATCTAATGTCAGTTGATAGAGAATCAACTTGAATGTTTGTTTTTTCTTTTTGTCTATTTAAAAAAAAAAAAAAAAAAAAAAACATTGTCAGCAGGAGGATGAAAAATATTGTATTTCCCAATGGTGATGTGCTACCCCTTGAAAACATGGGCTTTAGCCTTCCTAAGAGGAAAAAAAAAAAAAAAAAGAATCAAGCCTGACTCTTTTATACCCTTGATGGATGTTTATCTTCAGAGCCATTGAATAAGGGCACTAAGTCAAGTTTTTGTTTCATCTTAAAAGTAGACTTTTCTATGAAAACTTTCATTTGAGATCAAAGGAAATATTTCATGTTGGCTGAAACATGCTTAAGATATTAACAAGATTTTTTTTAAAAAAAAAATAAATTCAATTCATACTGAACCAATATTCATGTTTTTTTTTTTATTTAAATCAGGCTGCAGAGAAATATTATTATTTCCACAGCCTTGAGAACACAGTCATAATGAATACACCTGAAACCACAGTAGAAATGATCCAGATGAACTAATTAGGTGACGTTGATATATATACTCCAACTCAAATTCAACTCTAATTCAGCATTAGTTAATAGACATATAAAAGAAAATAATCTTGCAAGCCAGACTTGGAGAGAGTGTAAAAATAAACAGTGCAGGTGTCTATTAACAACTCTAATTGCCTTCTTCTGACTTACAAGCAGATTTAAAATTTGGGAAAATTTGGGGGAAAACACAGTACTCTCGTATGCATTAATGAAAATATTTTAAAACTAAATCTCTTACTTGTAATTTGTAATTATACTTCTGACAACTCAAAAGTGATCTTCACACTTTTTCATCCTAGTGCAATTAAATAACAAGCAGTATTCAGCAGTATATATGATCTTGCAGCCCAATGAAATTCCTGCCAAGGTAATTTCTGCGGCCACTACTTTGAAGCCAGATGTTATAACAGTGAAAGAATCTAGTCAGTTGTAGACTAGAATTATTTCAGTTTTTCTGTAAATTTCAGCAATGGCCACAAACAAATTATGACTGTCAGTTTGATAAATAACAACAACAACAAAAAATGGTAAAGTGCTATATAACATTTTGACACTAGGAACCATCAAAAGAAAAAAAATAAAAATAAAAAAAAAATATGTAAGAGAGACAGAAGGGGGAGGGGAGAAAGGAGAAAAAATAAAAAAGAAAAAGGAGAAAGAAAAATAGCTGCAGTGATTTCTGTCATTCTTAACTTGCCATAATTATCTACTCTGTAAAACTGCTGCTGTAATTTGAAATGCTTCCCTCCTGATCTAATCGGCAGACTAACGTAATGGCTTGACTAAGAACCAGGAATGTAGATCTTGCCATTATGTCAGATGCACTTGGATTTTAATGCAATATTCCCCCAGGAAGACTCATAATTTAATTAAAATCATTGTGTTTCACTGTCCAGCACAGCACCTGCAGCATCACTTAGCGTGTGAATCTTGATTCCCTAGAGTGAATTGCAGCTGACCTTTTTGATTTCCATTTAGCAATCACTTTGCAGATAAAATCTCAACTGTTTCCTAGTTAGCTCTTAAATGCACTTCTATGGCTCCAGTTCTTGAAATTTTATGTTTATCAAAACAATATTTCAAATTTGCAATGATTTCTCCCCTCAAAATACTGCTGCTACAACAAATACAAATAGCAGAAATCACAGTCACCTATGATTTAAAAACTGATTTATTCCAAGGAATATAAATGCTTCTGAACAGAGCTGTATGAAACAGCTTGCAGTTGAGCTGAAGCAATGTTCTCAAAGAAATTGTTACCAGCAGTACTGTATTATAACATAACCTTATATGATACAGTATTTTCTATTCCAAGTTTCATAATCAATAGGGTGCTTTGTCCCAGTTCCTTTTTATGCACAGGAAATAAGTCAAGGAGTTGGAAAGAAGCCCTCTCTAGGCAATGTTCCAGATCATGAAAAGATGGAAATGTGGAGATGTTAAGATAGGTGGCTTTATGAAAATCATCACATTTTAGTTAAAGTTAATCATTCTATCACTTCTGATCACAGTAAAGCGTGTAGAAACCATTCTGCTGTAGAAATGCTTCTGCTGAATACTGCTGCTTGACTTGGCAAGCCCATTGCTACAGAAGCAAAAATTTAAATATATTTACCTCTGTTTACTTTGCAACATAATGAGTTGTCTACATTAGTTAGTGATCTGTACATCAACCAAGAAACTTCTGTAGGCTATGTAGTTTATTTATACTTAATTCCTGAGCAACTACCATCACAAGCAGGTCTGATGGTCATAGCATACAACCAAATAACAAAGATGGTAGGTGGTAAATTAGTTATGGTTCTTCATTAAGACAAGTGTGCACAATAATAGATCTGGTAACAGAAAAGAACATAGCTTTTATTTCTGTAAAGTTGAGAATATCTCCAGAGTTTCCAAAGACCAGCTACTACAGTGCTCTGTAAGGTCAGATTTTCCTCCACTAAGCACTTTGGAGGAACCTGAAAATATGCTTTGGGCCATTCAGCTATTGGTTTTTCATATTTGGGTTCGTGTTCTGGGCTGCAAACACGGAAGTATTTTTCTACAGGCATACATATATCCACCACTCCTACATATTTTCTGATCCACTAGCTGTTGCTGAATTAGGTATTTTAATTTCTTCATTGTTAACAGTTATTAAGAGAAAGGACAAAACCTTTAATTATGTTGAGACTAAAATTATCAAGGTCTAATTTACTACTGCCTGTAG
The DNA here is from genome assembly GCF_011077185.1 of Oxyura jamaicensis. Classification (NCBI taxonomy): domain Eukaryota; kingdom Metazoa; phylum Chordata; class Aves; order Anseriformes; family Anatidae; genus Oxyura; species Oxyura jamaicensis. Next base: position 95,030,367 of record NC_048895.1, on the reverse strand, counting down.
TAAACCCATTAGAGTTGACCAGCTGATGTGGATTTATGAGTATGTTGTACCACTGGACAGTGTATGTCAGACTGGGCGTACAGAGAAACCTGACCTCTAATTTTTTAGAAAGCATTTTCAAAGTAAATCCTTTTTTGAGGAGACATCTCAAAATGCCACAGTAGTTTTCCTTGTGGGGACCTTGGGTTCAGGCTTTTATTCTGACACAATGCACACAAGCTTGTGAGAAGATGAAAAAAAAAAAAAAGAAAGAAAGAAATGCAGCAGGGTTTTCAAAGCTGATTGATTCAGTAAGGTGAGGAGAGATCTCAAAGATTAATCAGCATAACCTATTTGTCCTTTACTCTCCAGTAGACTGCTTTTCTTTGATTCCTATAAAACACACAACATGCTGTTTAGAAGGTCCAAAATAATTGAACAGCCTAGTGTTAGAATGAAGGTAATACATCTTTCCTGAGCTACTTCTGCCAAATTTTGCATTTTTAAGGGCTCACAATTTCACGATGAGTTGCTGAAATGTGATCTTATTTTAATCCCTTTTATTTTGACTGTTCACCGTATGTCTTATCCTGTGGTCAGACACTAAATATAACAATAAGCTGTCGCAGTTAAGAAAGTAATAAAGACTTAGGTATGAATGGCATAATTTTCTTCAGTCTGCATAGCCTGTCTAAACAGCCACTTATACAATATAAGGACTGTCTAAGGTGTTAGCTTGTCTTTACAGGTTTCACCTAAGAGTCTGTCTTAATCCATATGATTATAACAGGATAATTATAATATGATAACATTATTACAATCAGATGTCAAGCAACAACGGGATGCAAAATATAAAAATGTTACAATAGCATAACCTTTCAGCTCTTGATATGCTTGTTGACTAACACAGCTCTATAACATAGAAAACAGTTTTGCATATTTGGGGCTACAGAGGGTGCACTAAGAAGTATTTCAGTGACCTGACTGCTAGACTAATATGAGTCTGGTATTGCATACAGTATTAAGGCTGGATCTCATCCATAGAGTCTTGGCAATCTGTACACTGAGATGTCAACAATTAATTCAAATGTTTATGTCAAAGTTTCCTATAATAAATAATATCTTGTTTCCTATAATAAGAAGGCTAGCTGCTAATATGTGTCATTGCTACCAACATGCTCTCAAGAAACAATTACTGCCTGAGAGAGGCAAATTACTGCAGATAATTTAAGTACTTATCCAAACCTTCACACACATAGAAGATACTTTTTAAATTATTTATTTAAAGATGTTGGCAGATTAATGGATTTAAAAGCTGTTCTTTATACCCTTTTGCATGTCTACATTTGGTTCTGCCCTCAAAATGCACTCAAATATGTTAAAATATGACAAATTTCAGAAGCTCAACCAGCTCAGAAGAAAAATTTGACTGGTAGACAGAATGCTGGACTGACCCTGAAAATATTTTGAAGTTTGTATCTAACAAGCTTCTGCCACCTACAGTGCAAGAAGAGTGTCAGTACTCATCAGCAGTATTAGAGGACTGCTCCCTTGACAAAGCAGGCAGTAGAGAATCTTGTCACTGCAAACTAAAGCATTTGAAGATACCCATCACTAGTATACAACTATGCCTACAAAATACCTTCCTGCTCAACTTCAGCAGTTCTTCCTTTTTTCCTAAAATAATACAATGCAGATCTAGATTAGTTTTCATGCATTCCTTTAAACAAATGTGTATAAATTCAAGACAAACAGTCATTTAGACATTACTGGCTGACAATCAAACCCTCAGCAAACACACTTGCTGCATAACTACCTGGTGCCTTGGCTCCCTTTCCATCCATCTGTCAGGATGGCACTCTGCCTGCTCCAAAGTTGGTTGGACCCTTCTAGTAAGGCATGGGTGCCAGACAGCACTGACTTCTACAGAGCAGCCTTCTTAAACCCTCATGTGCTGCCCTCTCTACAGGAGCCCCTGCCTCTATGCCAGCAACAAGGCATTGGCACAACATCCTTCCTCACAATTGATCCCACCTGTTGATGCTTACACAGCGAGGGGTGGGGGGGGGAGGGGCGGGGGGGAAGGGAAAGGAACTGGGAAAGTGAGGCAGACAGGCATTTCTTGTTGCCAAGAAGGCAGGTGGGGTAGCAGCAGGTGTCTGATCAACTCAGGAAGATAACAGGGTGTCAAAATGTTTCTAACAGGAAACTTGCAGGACTCTGTCCAAAGACAATCAACGTATCCATCAATGATTTCAGGGGGCAGCCTTTTACATTCTTTGGTAGTATGTAAGAGAAAATAAATCAATAGTGGAAAGGAAAAAAAAAAAAAAAAAAGCTATTCAAATACTGTCTAAATACTGGCAATAAGCTGCACCAGTATTCTCTTTTCACAAACAAAAGGACAGTCATGTAGAGCAAGAAAGGGATACAAGGTTTTAGATTTGACATACATGACAAGGACTTTTTCAAACCCCAATTAGAAAATGCCTGAGCAAAACCCTGATCCCACTGAAATCAACTGGGTCAAATGTTAATCTTTTGCTCTGAGTGATGAATAGTTACTGAGGTAAATAAGCTTATAGGACATCAAAATATGACCCACAGATTTCATATTTTCAGCTGAGTAGAAAGTAAAACAGGGAAGGGAGTTCCTTTAGACTGAAAGGACCCTTGAAGAAACAAAAGACCAATAGCAAAGTCCACATTCCTTACGGAGATATCTGAAAAGTGTCATCCAAAAATCTGTACAATTTGCAAGGCTGAAATGTCCTTTTGAGGTTAAAATTAGTAATGCATCTGTCTCTAAATAAATAAATGAATAGAAATCCTATCATTAATTATTATCTCTTCATCAGTGTCTGGGACAGCTTCCCAACTGGCTGAAATTCTTTTCTTTTTTTTTTTTCCTACTTCTTTACAGAGCCATCATGCTGTGTGGTCAATCGTGGCTGGCTATTACATGTATGATTGCTTTTCCTGGTGGGATAATCTTAATACCACAATTTCTTCCCCTTTGAAATTTTATATGAATGGAAATGAAAATAAACACGTTATCTTCCAAAACTAATGATATGAATAAATATAAAGCAGAATTACCTTTATTTCAGCAGTTCGGGACTCTCAAAGGAACCTGTCATTCAAATAAAGAATTTACATCATAATGACATGTTTCAGTGCATGATTCCAAGAACAGAATCCAGAACCTCTCCTAATTTCCTAGGCATGTGTATATACATATCCAATGACAGTAAAATACCAACACAGTTCTGGGAGACAAAATCTGTATCTAGGACTCCCCAAACCCACACAGGTAGCCTAAGGTACAGAGTTAGAGTCTTCCCTTTTATTTGTTTGTATGATTTAACCTTTTAAGATACATGTCATAATCAAATGCTGTCTAGATGCCACTTCAGACTTAAACAGTTTATCTGCTCTGGACGCCAGTTCCTCTAAATTTATCCTTGCCTTTTAACTTTATTCAGATTTGGGTGTTTAATTGCCTCTGGAAAAAACACAACTGAGACTGAATGAACTCTCATTAAGTCACGAGGTTTAATAATACTGGCAGTGCCAACAAATAGAAATATTATTTGTTGCATTATTCTTACAGCACAGAATGCAAATATGTCGACCACCCTCCATGGAGTTAGTGAGGGGGAAGATTTCCAGGGTGTGTTTTGAACACCTAAACATCTGTTTTTTAGGACATGCTAGCTGATTTATTGTTGCTGCTCTTGAAAGGCTTATCTGTCTGTGTCATTTCTGCTAGCCTATGCAGTTGTCTTGATGGATCCAAATGCACTAAAATAGCACTTCACATGATCATTTACTGAACCTCAATCACTCCTCATGCATCTTCATTACACACACATGAGGCTTAATTCTGTTTCTTTGCCTTTGCCTTTGAATATAACTGTAGTCCCACAGTGGCAATCAAATGGGAAAATGAGAAACTAGCCTTACAGTCAGCTTCTCAGAGTACTGAGCTCTGTTTATTTCTATAATGACAACAAAATGCTGTGCCATTCATTTGTCTTTATGGCCACACTTTTCAAACAGTCATGTATAAGACAATTCAAAGCTATGAAACAACTTTGGAAACAGCAGGACAAGACGTTGGGTAGAATTACAAATGAGGTCATAAAAATCAAATGTCAGGAATGTCACTTCCCATGTATAACAGGGTTTATAATTTAGATTTAGCTCAAATGCTCTTACTGCCCAACCGGCAACAATTTCGGCATTGGGTATTGCATATCCCAGGGCTTTGTTGTAGAACTTGAACTCAAAATCACTGGCACTGAAACTGAAATCTGTGGGTATATTTTCGTCTTTTCTTTCCATCTCTTATCTTGAGGAAAGTTCAATCAAGTAATGCATAAAAATGAGAGTTTAAGAAGTAATTTCTTTTAGAAGAATTATGAGAACAGGTATGATGCTCCCTTATTCTGGCAAAGGAAATATCACTTTACAGCCATTTGCTTGCAGAAAAGCATGTCTACTCATTTGGTTAGACCTCACACCTAGCACTTTTTGATCTGATTTTCAACAGTCCAAACTAATTCTTTAAAATAGTTTTCTCTATATTAGAGGATATTTGAAATTAATGGTGATTTTTTTTCTTGCTCCTCTAGGGTGATTACTCCTTACAGCCTCAGTGACTTGTCCTCTTTCTTCCTTCTTTCCCTTGTCTGTCTTCCTCCTCTCAGATCTTTTTCTCTGAATACTCTCACACTTGTACTCTCTGTTCAAATACAACTTTTGGGGGGATCTTTTTCTACCGACACTTTTAAGTGAGGAAGGAACTAAATCATATTCCATGTCCCTTACTGTTTCCAGTCTTCTTCCAATGGAATAAGTGCCTACCTCTGTGGTGATTTTCTTATGTGGAAGGGAGGTACTTTCTCTTAATTAATGTGTTAATAGGTGAGATGTATCTTCCTGACAAAGAAGTTGTGCTAGATATAGCGCTATCATTGTAGCACAGCAGTATCACATGGACCTCCTCTCAGACCAGTTGAGAGAAGAGGATATCCAGAAACATTAATTGGGAAATAAGACAGCATGTAGCACTTGGGAAATTCAGAAAGAATTTCAAACAAGCCAGTATACTGGACAGGAAACCTGTCATGTAGCCTGTTCCATGAGCAGATACCCTGAGGTAATCAACTGGGAGACAAAATTTTAGGAATTGGCCATAAATCTGAATCTTGACTTGTCACTTCAGATGAGCTATCTCAGTCCATACAGACTCTGGTGTGTAAGATTTTCTCCTAAAAACATATATATCTATAAATTAAATTTTATCCAAAGTGTTGCATACCTCCCTGCTGCCATTTATTTTTAAGAAAGTTTAACAAACACAATGATTTGTAAATAAAGGCTACCAAGTAACTACAATTATGTAAAGCAAAAAAAAAAAAAAAAAAAAAAAAAAAAGCAAGGAAATTGTGTTTAAACTGGAAAAATTAGCAGTGATTCCCAGCCCTAAATAATTTTTCTACCTTCATATTTAAACAAAGAAGGTAACATCCCAGAGGATGAGATAGAATTTCCTTTAGGGAGAAGGAGGGCTGCATGGTTAAAGGCTATATCATTTCATTAGAGTAGATAATTAGGTAATTAGAATGATTAAAAGTTGACAAAGCAACAGACTCAGATGAATTATAACCCCCAATCCCAAAAGTAGCAAGGGGCAAAGAGAAGCCTCTGGAGTTAAACTACTGAAAATCCTTGAATGACAAAGGTTAACAGTAGAGGAGATGAGGGCAAATGTTGTTGCTTATCTCTTGTTAAAAATACATTTCTTTAATCAGAACCTCTCAGGCTAACATAAGAAAGAGGGTATGGAAGGGAACATCGCATTTTTTGGAAAAGAGCCTGGAAACACTTCCTACAGACAGCAGCCTGGTTTGTTCCAAACACTATGTTTGTTCTTCAAAGCAGCTGAGAGCTGAGAGAAAGGAGAAGTGATGGAGATGTATTTGGGACTCAGCTGACCTTACTTAAGGGAGATAAATTACTGCCTTAATTTGAGAAAGTTTCAGAACAGAGCTCTAGAAAATTTTGGTATTATTTTCCTGATACATAACTGAAGCAAATTACTTCATTTAATGTTAATTTGGACCTTATTTTTTCCTTTCCATTAAATGTTAGTAATATATATTTACATTTAGAGTTGTGACTTTGCAATTCCAGTTTCTACCAGCATTTGGATACCAAGGCCAGAAAATATTCTGGATGGGGGGCGGAATGGGAGATTCAGCAGAGTTACAGCTGTTGACCTACTCAGCCAAAGGCACCCTGACAGGGTTGCTCTGAAGAGAAGATAGGACTACACTGCCTAAAGGATGTGCTGAATTAGCATGTTTCCTGATCAGTCCTCATCTTATAGGCAGCCTGAGCTGCAAAAAAACATCTGTCTCCCGGAAGGACCCCAAGAGAGGAAGAGTAAAAAAATACATAAAATTACATAATGTCATTTAGAGGTGAATTTTTATTACAGTGGCACCCAAAGGCTCCCTCCAGGAACAGAAACAACTTTAATCAAAAATGCTTATTAAAACATGGTTTCAATCCTTATGAGTCATAACCCTCATACATCTAGAGTATTATTATTGTTACTACTGCCATAATTCATGTGGATTCAGAGACATACTTCATGCATTTTCTAGAACTCATTTTGCAACTTATAGTAAGTAATTTATGCTCTGCAAAGCAGCATCAGAACACCAAAAAAAGTATATCCACAAGTGCATGTTTTCACATACATAAATCAAACTGTACGTCATTGTTCCTTCCAACTTCCCAGTCAAAAGAAGATATAATGATGGTATTGTGTTCCACATTTTTAGTGGTATCAGGTACTCATCACTTGACTTACATACTCCTATATATGCAAATACAAGTGTACACACACACACACAAAGAAGTCTCACTCCTGGATAAGTCCATGGCTGTATTTCATAGAATCACAGAATGGTTTGGCTTGGAAGAGACCTTAAAGATCATCTAATTCCAACCCCCACTGCCATGGCATGGATGCCACCCACTAGATCAGGTTGCCCAGGGCCTCATCCTTCCTGGTCATGAACACCTCCAGGGATGGGGCATCCACAGCTTCTTTGGGCAACCTGTTCCAGTGCCTCACCACCCTCTGAGTGAAGAATTTATTACTAATATCTAACCTAAATCTCCTCTCTTTTAGTTTAAAACCACTCCCTCTTATCATAACATTATCTGCCTGATCAAAAAGTCATTCTCCATCTTTTTTATAAGCCCAATTTAAGTACTAAAAAGTTGCAATAAGGTCCCCGCAGAGCCTTCTCTTCTCCAGGCTGAAAATCTCCATCTCTCTTAGCTTACTTTCTTCATAGTACAGGTGCTCTAGCCCTCTGATCACCTTTGTGGTCCTCCTCTTGACCTGCTTTAACAGATCAGGTTAACAGATCAGCCCCCTTCTTGTGCTGGGGGCCCCAGACCTGGACGAAGCACTCCAAGTGGGGCCTCAAAGGGGCAGAGTAGAGGGGGACAATCCCCTCCCTCCAACTGCTGGCCACTCCTCTGTTGGTGCAGCCAAGGATGCAGTTGGCCTTTTGGGCTGCAAGCGTGCACTGCTGGCTGGCTCATAGCAAGCTTATTTTAGCAAGCATTTTCAAAAGAAAGCTAATATTTAATAAATTTTCATAATAAGAATATAATATCAAGTAGCCACCATAAATAATCTTTTTTTTTTTTTTTTTTTTTTTTTTTTTTTTTTTTTTGGAATAGACATGCTCAGCCAGTGGATATGGTGGTATAGAACCAAAACACACTAGCAAGAGCAAGTGATCTGCAGTTCTATAAACAGATGTCTAAGAAACATAAGTGTTACTAAAACTCACTGAAATAAGTACAAATAAGATGAGAAGTGCTCAGAGATGCAGCTGCTAATTTGATCTTTGAGGTAACTCTTATGTGACTCTCACACTTAAGATTTAGATGGTAAGTTATAACAAATATTATTACTCTCTCACCACATCAGTTTCTTATTCATATCCTTCATTTAATTTGGAGGGAAAAAAAAAAAAAAAAAAAAAAAAAAAAAAAAAAAAAAAATTAT
>NC_048895.1:94981247-95022184 GCF_011077185.1 Oxyura jamaicensis | reverse complement strand
AAAAAAAAAAAAAAAAAAAAAAAAAAAAAAAAAAAACACTTCTTAGGTTTTAATCTCTCTTAATCTTTTATCGGAAGGATGGTTTTTATTTCTGATTTGTCATTGCTTTCTCAATAAAAAAAGTAATGGGATACTTTTGCCTAAGCTATGTCCAAACTTCCTCGTGTGTTACCCCAGGTTTACATCCCCCACTCTAGCTTGATGAGTAGTACTCCTGTGAATTTGAGTGCAGTGAGGCATGGTAGACCAGAGAGCAGAAGAAAGTTATGGGCAAAACCTGGTGTTCAAACTTGGATTTAGTATCTAGTTGAAACTGATTAGTAGTTCCTAGGATGTGTCTGTTAATTCAAGCTGTTGGAAATGGCCAGTTGTTTTTGTTTGTTGGTTGGTTGGTTTTTTATTGTTGTTGGTTTGTTTTTGAAGAGAAGAGAGATATTACAATTATTAAGATGACATGTAAGAAAAGCAAAAACGGATTAAATTTCCACCTCTGTTACTGATTTCATTTCTTGGGTGAAGGCCCAAGTCTACCACTGAGGGGCTGATGATATCTTCAGAATTCTTCTGCCAGGGTCTGCTTTTCCACTACTTGTTATAATCAAAGCTGCTGATTAATACTGCTGCTCAGTCATGAAACTTGAGGTTCTGCCTGTACTAAATTTGTGGATATGGAGCAGACAGCTGTCCCAAGCACTCATAGAGAGCTTTTCCCCTGCAATGCGTTCAGTGGGAGCACATCACCCAATGCTGACAGCTGGAAGCACTTCTATAGACATCCTTGTAGTTAGATCACTTATCACTCTTTTCCTATGCTTCCCATATATGCATTATTATTTTCTTGTTTATTAAAAGTGACCAAGATATGCTGAAAACTGAAGTACTTAGATCCTGTGGTCACTAATTGGGAATACTTTCTTGTTGGAAAGGCATCTTTTAGTAGAATGGAATCTCAAAGCAGAGAAAAGATATTTGGCATATTTTATTGTGAACCTGCATGCACATACTACCTTTTCATCTCCTATAGCTAATCAGAGGCAGAAAGTAAAGATGAAGAACTAGAAGTAAATTCCAGCTAATAAAAAAGAGACTTTTTAGTTGACTTAGGAAGTTTCTTTGCCAGCTGCTTCTAGCCAAAGAGAAATATTATATTCCCAGTGAAACATTATTATCAGGTGGATTCTTAACGCAAAGACACCTCAAGCCCTGAAGGCAGACAGTCTATAAAATTTGAAATCTTAGAAATACTAGGGGAGGAAATAGCTATTACCTACTCTCTTCTTTTTTTTTTTCTTTTTTTTTTCTTTTTTTTCTTTTTTTCTTTTTTTTCTTTTTTTCTTTTTTTTCTTTTTTTTTTTCTTCAGGAGAAAAGGAGAAAAGTCTAGGTAAATCAGATATTTTAAACTTCCATGTCTGATATTTCTCATAACAACAGATGCTTCTTCTTATATTTCCACATTCAGACTCATTACTTCCGACAACATTTATTTGAAAAATAGAAAGCTGCACAGTTATCCATGGCCCCTTGCCCAGTCTTACTCCTTATACAAAAGTCCTCAGCCTATGTTTTCTTCAAAAATCACTTTTTTACTTAGTTGTAGAATGTGCTAAGACATTCTATATGACTAAGATTTGCATCATTTTTTTTAACTTTATAAGCTGAATCTATCATAATTCTTCACACAACATTTTTATTCTATCTTCCTATAGAAGGCTTGTGAGATGTAGAAATTCAATCTAGGAAAAAGGCTTTTTTCAGTATCTTTGTCCAGTGTTGTGTTTTTAAATGATAAATAGCCTTTAAAGATACCTGTATTATGTTTAACCACTTTAATCAAAGAACAACACATCTGTATTAACTAGAATGTTTAACTTTCCAACTGGGGAAATATTTGGTGGGAAATATTTTTTTTTTTCACATTCAATACCTAAACTTTTCTGAATAATGCCACTCAATACAGAGAAATGTTAAGAACAGCATGGCAATTTTTCCAAGTCTGAACAAAAATTAATGAGGAAAGCATTGGAAATATAAGTTTCTTAGTAAAACTTCAAAGCCACCAAAACTGGGGTTCTATCTTCATTTCTACAAAATGACTGGCAGATTCTCAAGTAAACAGATTTTTCAATTTCCAGTTATTTGTGTTCATATTTGCATATCATCACCTAATAGCTTTATGATACATTCAACTTCCAAGCTTTCTCAGAACTTTCCATTTTAAGATAAGATCTGCTAACCTAGCCCATACAAAGTTAAGTGTATAGTTAAACCAAGCAAGATAAATCTAACCTTTAAGCTCTTGTTAATCACAAAGAAAATGAAAGACAAAAGTCTGATATCCCCCATTGACTTGGCAGTTTTATTTAATATGTGGTAATACAGTAAGCTATTCATAAAGAATAATCTTTGTACAACATATACAGCACCATGTCTCTCACTGGTCTGCAGAGATTTCTGGAAAGAATATGAAAATGCCCATCCCCTGATAATGAAACATACAGAAGGAAATTATAAGGATGTAAATCCTCATGCAGATCAGAACAATTTCTTCCATATTTTTCTTGTGTATAGTGTGATTTTTATTTTTTTTTTCCACTGAGGAAGACTGGGGGAGGACCATGAAGCCTCATGGATTCAGGGAATTGTTTGTATAACCTGGTTGCTGTTGTAGTTAAGACCTTTCTGTTTCCTGGTTTCCCCATAGCCTACACGTAAGGGTTGGGTTTATGAGAAAACTTGTAAGAATAATGATAACAGCTTCTTTCTTTATGTGAAGATACTGAATGTGTCTATAAACCGTAAAACCAAATACAAAGGGATTTTTGTATTCTCTTGACCCTGAATGTCTACAAAGGCTCAGAGAGAGCCTGAGTAACAAGGGTAACATTTTATGTTTTATAGTAATTGGATTCCTCAAGGTTCAAGATTTTGGAAGCAGTCAGGACTATGAGATCCTGTAGTTTGTGCTGCTATGTATCATTATTATGCTTTACTTCATTCTGCTCTTTTATTCCTTGTTAAATCAAACAGTATAAGTCCAGGTATTATTAAAGATTTTGGTTTTGCTAAATAAATCGTACTTTTGAGAAAGATACTATTTTTGATCTGAAAATATAAGAAATGGACACTCAAATAATTCTCTGTGTAGCTTGTTCCTGTGATTAATCACCACAGAGTTAAAAATATAGCCCTTGTTTTCAGTGTGTTTTTTTGTTTGTTTGTTTGTTGTTTTTTTGTTTGTTTGTTTTGTTTTGTTTTTAGCTTTCAGAAATTATTTTTTATTGTTTTTCTCTTTTAAAAAGAGGAGCCATTTAACATAGCATATGATGTCATTGAAAACACCACTAATTCTTTATAATAATATATAGGCAAATGCCATTAAGTTTGTCACTTGGGCATTTTCTTTAGCCCTCAGAGAATTTTTGTTGTGATCATCCATAACATTCTACCAATTGTACAACATCTTTTTTGTTTATTTGTTTTAATGAATATACAAAGTATATATACATGTTCTAGTACTGTGCTTCTGCAATACCACATGTGGGAAAATGACTTCCCTATACAATTCACTGTCCCTGAGCAAACCAAACCTGTTGTGGTCAATGGTACTCATGTTCTGGGAGCTTGTTTGTCTTTGCACCAGGTTTTAACCACTGCTTTCAACTTAATGGTCCATGCAATGGGATCCAGAATTAGCCAAAGGTTTGGGCAGGTATTAATATAATATAAACTAGAATTCCTAGTTTAACTAAATAAACTACTATTTCTCAGAGGAAAGTCAAAGAGACTAGAGAAAGTGGAATAACAATAAAGGGAGTTTATAAACAGCTCAGTTGCTCTGCTGCTTTGCAGACTTTTCCTGGCACCTGAGCTTGGTTTTACTAAGTTCAAGTGACCTTCCAAATGGCATCTAACTCAGCTCACTTCTCTCTGGTTGCAGGAAATTTCTTTTACCATCTCTGAGACCTCGTATCTTCTCTCTGTCCCTCCCCACCATTTCTCAGGTTTCCTTTCCAGTCTCCTATGCCCACACAGACACCCTTGCACCTCTCAAACCCTAGAATTTTACTTTCCCTGATTGTGCTCAGTAGGTACCTAAAGAAAGGAGCAATCCTCACTCAGTCTTCGTAAAGGAGTATAAAAAATTAGAGCGAGAGACACAAAGTCATTGACTGTCAGGTCTCCATTCAGTAACTCTTTTTTTTTATTATTTCCTTGTTCCTGATGGGTAATTTTACATTTGGCTGACTTAGAACACCTTTTGTTTTGATTAGATCAAGTTTACTAAGCCGTCTACTTAGGAGGCTGAACAACTGGATATTGTTTTCCAGAGTGATGTGCTTAGCTCAGCTGAGCCAGAGCAGCTTTGGTTCAATGAGAACTTGTTACAACATTAAGCTTGAAATACTGTATCAGCATCAGGTTTGATAAACTAGTTTAGTAAGCCTGTGCATAGACACTTAAGGTTTACATTAATTCAGAAGTTCATGGAAACAGGATTTAACTGCCTGTGGTCCAAGTAAGTTGATAAATGCCTAGTGTATTTTTAACGAACATTAACGTGCCTGTCTGCCCATCTGACTGATTATATTTCTTACCTAGTCTAGTTAACAAATACATTTTTATTTGTGTCAAAGATGATATTCTCTCTCTCTCTCTCTCTCTGATAGGATACACTAATAAGTGTGGTGTGACAGAGAGGTAAACTGCTTTGAAAAGTCAATATCAACACTGAAATAAGGAGAGATTTCACCTTTGCAGCTATAATGCATGACCTCTGCAAATGCAGTATGAAGAGCACTATTGACAAATAAAGCACATTGACAGCATTATGCAATACCTGAGCTGGAATAAACAAAAATACATCTCAGCAACCCATTCATTCTCAAAACACCCAGGCAAAACAAAACAAAATGATGATACTTCATTAGTATAATGAACCAATAAATATTGAACTGATTTAAAAAAAAAAAAAAAAAAAAAGAGAGAGAGAAGAAAAAGCACACACACAGCCATACCCTACTTTCTAATTAAATTAAGAGCATAAGAAAAGTCATTTATTTAATGCAAGAAACCCAGTTATAACAAACAACTGGCCATTAACATTGATTATCATCATATTAATCCAAGAATGTAATTTATAACTGTGTTAAAATGGATCCTGAGAATATTCATTTTTGAAAAACTGCTGCTTTGGGAGGATTTGTTCAGTGGTTAATTTTGTCACTCACTAAGTAGCCACAGTCACGTTTTGGGAAGTCAGTAAGCATCAGGACTAAGCTGAAGTGTTGCAGAATCTGACGGATTGAATGTCAGCTATGCATAACAGAATGGAGAGGATGATTAATTTGTGTTTGTAATCCTTCCACCTTCCTGAGAAATATGAAAATTCTGCTCTACAGGTGAGTCACTGCAGAAGCTGTAAGTAGATAAATGCCACCTGTGGTTTTATTTAGATTAGGAGAATATAAGTTTGCATAACCACAGGTTAGATTTGAATACAGGATAATCTTAATGCTTCAGAATTTATAAGCATGTTACAATTTAAGTAGCATTTATTCAAACACTTCAATTAACTACTTACAGTTATAGAGACAGACCTTTTGTCAAACCCTTTTTCCTAAATTTTAATGAGGTTTAATGTCTCAAGTTATATTTATATTAAGAATTAATGTAGAGTATCAGCTCCCACCTTTCAGTTACCTCTCATTGGCTTAGCTATGTTCAAAGAGCTGGTATAGAAAGTTTTTGTTGTTTCTGGTTTGGTTTGATTTTTCACCATCAGCAATCTCACTCTGCTCGGAGAAGAGCAAGTTCTGTCAGGGAATTACCTAATGTTACAGAAGTAACAGGAATTAAATTAGCATCTGCAAAATAAGAGCAGGGCCTGTAGAGGAGGTAGTCTGATTTTTCAATATAGACTGGTACCTAATTTTGTTTAATTAGGCCAGTGGCCAGTAACAATTATTATTTTACTGTAGATAACAGCAAAACAGTAACTACCAAATGACCAAAATTCTGCTTCCTTGTCTTGTCCAAGTCACACTGCAAAATCTGGCCTGTTGTAGACCACCTTCCTCTAAAGCTGTTTAACACCTGAGAAGCTGACAGTAAGTGGTGTCACTTGTCTGTAATACACTCCATACTTGAATGACTTTTGAGCAGTGTATGGCTAAGCTTTGTCAAATCAGATAGATGGGAAATATGGTACAAATTCTTTGTAGTACAGGCAGCCTGACCATGTCAAGAAGCAGCCCATAGCAGAAAAGATCATGTTTTAAAGGTTGATTAAGGTACAATGAGCTTTTCAGTAATTATTAATGTACATTGAGCATGTTATTGTAAACCCATAAAAGGAAAGAAAAGGTGCAATACAAGCATGTTCCCAAAGTACGTATACTGAATTGCTGCTAAATAGGAGTACTCAGGGCCAGAGTCCAAGTACTTGAACATAATGTACATAGACATATGTTAACATTTAGAAATATATCTACACTAGTGTTCCTTCAGTAGTGTTCTAGTCACCATATAGTACATTAATCTGTTCCCCGCATACTAAATAAATAAAGACAAATTAATCACGCTTTAATCAAAATGATACATCTTAATGAATTTCATTAGTTTTCAGCCATTTAAAATATGCAAAGATTGTTATATGAAGCTGTTGTGCTACAAAAAGAATTCTGGCAACAATCAAGACATTTAGAGTTCTTGCCATTTTGAAAAGGAATCAGACTCTTTTCTCATGAATTATGCAATATTACATAATATTGACAATATTAATAAACAGAGAATCTGGTCTTTGGAACTGTTAAAGCCTGATCATGTTTCCTATTGATTTTCAGTTCTCCTGCCTGCATTTGGCACTTCCAGAAATCCCACGAGACATTCTCCTGAAGGCTTTCGGGCCCAGGGAGATGCAAGCAGGGCAGGGTTTTTTTGCAGTTTCTTCTAGATTCAAAAGGAAAACCCAAGGTAGATAAGTACATAATGATTTTTATTTTTAGAGTTACCTTATTTCACTTACACTTACCTTATTTCAGGTACTTCAAACCTCTGAACATCCAATCCTTGATACACAGAGAATTTTTGATTCAGAAATCTTTCTGCTATTTATCTCATTAAGTGTAATCTTCATTAAAATGTAAATAGAAATTAAAAAGTAATTAGATATAACCTAATTTTAAATATCCCTACACATGAGGTATCGTGTCTTTCAGGGGTCTAACTACTAATTTGTTTAATTAGGGTAGCACTACTTTATCAGCTCAAAAATTTATCCTTTTGTTTTAGCTACTTTCAGCTAAGTATTACAGTAAGGATTTTCTTTTAACTGCTGTGCTAACGTGTGTTAACAAAGCAAGTAGCTGGTGCCTCAGTTTTCAGGCATGATTTTGTCACCAAAAACCTGGATGCTGGCCTGTTCCTTTCTTTGCACAAGCACCTATGGAAAGTTAGGAAAGAAAATGCTAGGCATGGCAATTAACTTACCCAGCATGAAACTCAGTTGAAGTGAGTGCTGAAGAACAATTTGACTAAGATTTCTCCCTTCTCCTTCCCCTGGCACAGCAGCTCAAAGGTGGTAGCTAGTCAGCAGTAGCAAGTCTCTCCCATTTTGTTTATCCTTAGCTACTTAAGTTGAGAAAGAATTAAGCTCATTGTATGCTGGACTGTGTTGCACCATCTCTCCTATACTATCAGCTAACACAGCTGTGGAAGTCACTTCAAAAAACTTCCAGATTGCATTGTTCTAAACATCTTTTCTAGGAAACAATCAACAGCAAAATCCTGTTCTCCTTTGAGGAGTCTCAAATGCCTTGGGCTAGCCAAGCCCTTTCGATCTGTTGAAGTGTCAGAACTTTTGCTGTCTTTTCAGAAAAATTAAACAGACAAATTAAAACTTTATTTATAGATTACACTAATTTCTCACTTGGTAGATAGCACTTTATTAACATGCCTTCAAATAATTTTCTCTTGTTCTCTGTTTTGGTAATGAACTTTCTGAACTGTTACTTGGCTGTCAAAGTCATACTTAATCACTTTACATCTTATGTTTCTTTTCCTGTGTTTTTAGATCTTCTGGTATGAAGAAAAGTTGTTCTGGTGAACATGGATGACGAATGTGTTTTCTGCAGAGATAAGTGGTAGAGCATAGCTACCCCTATCAGCATTGTCATTTTTCTCTGTTGTGCTCCCTGTGCCATGTCCGTTTGCTCCCTGTGCCATGTAACTGATCATATAGTAGGTATAAAAGAAACACTGCAAAATCAGTGGTACCTTTCAGGTAAGTCTGACTAGTAGTTGGCACCCCACGTTTTAAATGACTATAAACCTTCCACAACACTATCAATACAAGTAGAAAAATAAACATACAGAAGCCTCATTTAAACACATTCTTACAGAGCACATAGGCATATCTTAATTGTTTTGTAAATGAGGAAACTGATGAATAAGGCTAACATCTGTGTTTTATATGGTCACTTTGGCCTGACATGGCTAAGGTTTGTTTTCAGACTGGTATTTTACTGCTAAAGTGGTGCCCTGTGCCTCTGGAAGTCTGGACACCAAAATCTCAAATAAGTCATCTAAAGTCTGGGATGCAAACTCAGTGAGTGAATAGAACTATGTTGCCCAACAGGACTTAATAGATAAGAAGTCTATGACAGGGTGGAGAATGGTACTTCTGGTCATACTTTCTATAAATGCAAGATCAGATAGTCCTTGATTCAGTTTGAAGCTAGGCTTATTACTAATAAGAAGATGCAGCCTATCTCACATCTCAGCATGCGATACTCAATCTTGATCAGAGATATCACATGCTGAGACCTGCTGCAAGCTCTGCTGATTATTCCTCTGTATTAAGATGAGGACAGCTGTAATATACTTCATTTTATTCATATCACCCAGACTCCTAAGAAATTGCCAATTCAACCCACAGCTGGGCAAAGATCTGGCATTCTGACAATACCCCATCAGAAATACATAGGCATGCTGATACGAGCCACAAATGAGAAGGCATATTTACAACCTTCCTGTGAATATGTAACCACTGGAAGAAAGAAGAGAAAGATCAAAAGTAAAGCTGCAGTACAAATACACTAATCTTTAGTGTAACACTCAAACTCTACTAAAAAGTAGACCCACAAACAAAAGCAAGTAGGAAAAGTCAGAGAAGTGACTGACAGCTTTTGGGGACTGCAGGTGAGGAAAGACACAATCTCCAAGAGCCACTATAGCTTGGTTACTAAAGATTTGTGTGTTTGATTCTGAAAGATGTTTAAAAGAGGACAATGAATAGAAGTGGCTCTGCTGCCTGATACTTTACATATTTCTTTGTATACAACTACAGTTAACAACAACACTGCTATTGGTGAACATAAGAGGAAATGAATAGAGAGATAGGAGGCAAAAGTTTTAAAGAAAGATCATTACTATTGCTGTGTACTGGCTTCTAGTTTGCTGCTGTGTGCTTCTACTCAGTGCTGTTAATGTGCATTTGCATGCTAATAAACAGGTTTTCTTGCACTGACATGATCTATCATACAGTAACTGATGTGCCTGTTTATAAAACAAAAGAAATCTCCCACTGAAAAGTAGGTCTCTGTGTTAAATTTCTCTGGGTTATGTTTCAAAATACTTGACCTACTGAAAGTGAGCAGATGATGCCTACAGATTGAAACATACATATATCTTAACTATTTATAGGTTCAGAATATCACAGGGATTACTGGTATCAAAGTTCAGTGCACTTCCTTGCTCCATTCTGAGTCAAGATAAATTTCTCACTTGTGAAACAATGTCAGATATCTCTAGCCTACATATTCTTATAATTTAAGCCCTGAATATTAATTTTCTAATGCTTCAGTACAGTAACACATTGTAATTCATACATAAATACGAATTCATACGAATACTAAATAAAACGTGTTCATGTTTAAATGACAAGCTTTTTCCTCTTGCACAGTCTTGCATAGGCACCAGACATTTACACTAGATTTGATCTGTTTGCAGGTCCTTGTCCCTGCAACTTTCAGCTGGTATGTTTTACAGAATGGGAAGGATGCACATTGCTTAAATCCCCATCTATTTAAAAACTACTTTTCAGCCTTTTGTATCATTGTGTATTATTGCTGTATCATTGAATATTGTTGAATGTTTACTTTGAATATTTGAATACCATTGAGTATGAAAATTGAACATGGAATCTTGAAAATTGCTGCCAGACCTACAATATGTTTAGCAATACATAAAAACCAAATTATCTGAGGGAAAGGGAAACAAAAACCTTGGTAAATTTCACATGTTCCTAACTTCATTGCCAGTGAAAGAAAAAGGAAAAAGAATTTGACCACCTATTTCAGTGTAGTCAGGATAATTTCAGAACAATAAGAATGATACAGCAAACTGACTAACAGCAAAATTTGGTAACACACAGATGAAATCATTAATCTTTCAGGTTCATAGAATTTTATTTCAGTGAAACCATCAGTTCCCTGTTCTTAATTTTTGGTGTGCTCGATGCAACAAAAAAAAAAAAAAAAAAAAAAAAAAAAAGAGGTAAATTAGGAAAATTATATTAGAAGAAAAAAAAAAAAAATCAAATTATCTAGCCAAATTGTATACACCCAGTCAGACCTCAGTTCTTTGCCAAGACCATTATGGTTAGCGAAATTGGCATGTGTATTTGTGCAGCTGTAGTAGATGCACCTTGATGAGGTCTAGAAAATTACACTAAGAAGGCGTGCAGTGACTTATTAAGACAGCCTGGAAGGTGATTTAGTAATTTGTTCATAAAGGACTCTTCATGCCAGTTGTTTTAAACATCACAAGAATGTTTCCAACAATGCAGAGTATGACATTTTTTTGAAATGATGTTCACAGTTCAAAAACTACTACTAGTATTAAATAGACAGTGTTTTGATTTTCTCTTGTCCCATCCTCACAGATAAGTGGGCACCCCAGAAATATTTAAGTAATCCTTCACATAGCTATGACACTTCCCCACTTGTACATAATCAAGCAGTATTAAAAAAAAGAACTTCCACTGACATTTGACTTTTATCTGCAGCTGTTGTGCCCTTTTATGAACTCCTGTGATTCTGCTATCCTGGATGCTCACATAAGACTGTTTGACTTTAGAGGTATTGGCTGGCAGTACTGAAATGAAGAGAATTTCCTAGAATTACTAGATCAGAGAAACTTGGATTAAAATTTTCATTGTTAAATTTTAGGAAAACTACTTCCTTTCTGTTACAGATTGGCAATAAATCACAATATTAATATTTTTTTCTAGTTTTAATTGTATGTATGTGTGCATTATTGTTAAAAGATAATTATATGATAGTTTAAAGCACCTGTGGTACTGTTCATTAATTGTTTTGTCATTCTATTTCTAGCAGAATATTTCTTAGGCATGCTATCTCTAAACTTTTCTGCAATAAAGGATAATAAAATTGAGAAAAAGCCCAACACATTAGAGGTTACTTCAGCTGAGTACAGTTTTGCAGTTCTGCATACAGATAAACAAGTAGCTCAGGTAAGAACAGTTTTCTCATGGGTACCTACCATTAAAAAAAAAAAAAAAAAAAAAAAGACGTATTACTTCCTTGACAAGAAAGAACTGTACCATTTTGCTTTCCAGTGACCCCTCTGGCCATTTCAGGAATAACAATGACAGGCTTAGGTGGGAGTCATCAGTCATCTCAGCTGGAAAAGCATTTGCCAGAGAATTGCACAAGGAAATTAAATAATAATCATAAAAAGTAGATTTATTATTATTAATTTTATTATCATTAATAATAATAATAATAATAATAAGTGAATAACATCCTTTTCTTCTGTGGAAAAAAAAAAAAAAAGAGGGAGGGAAAAAAAAAAAGAGGGAGGAAATAAATGTTAAATATTCATGATAGGGAAATTAAACTGTTCTATACCAAAACCCAAGACTTTTGTTAATGGAAGAAACATAAATTAGCTATTGGAAACAGCCAATGAAAAATAATCTTTTATACAATACCTCCTGTAGTTACATGATTCTGGATAAATATGAAATAACCTTTCCTCCTCTCCAGAGACTGTTATATAACATTAGTTATGAACGCCCAGAGCCAGTGGTCTCTCTTTGGAAGCCAGTCTCTGGGAGCAGCATGCACATTAGGTACTATGCTGAGGATTTCAAAGGGTTACAGAGAGAGGAGAAGAAGATGAGATATGTTGCCTCCTGGTAGAAGCAGGCCATTCCGAATTCCTTAGTCACACAGAACCTCATTCCTGAGTGGGATCTGCAGATATAATTAGTGCTCAAACTCTCATTTGCATTCTTGCTATAAAAGTTAATATTTTACATGTCAAATAACCCAAATGGATTCACTTTTAATATTAAAAGCACTGCTGTTCATAATACATATGCAGAAGGCTTTATTACACATATTAATGTCTCATACCAGGTATCTTTTGTGTTAGGATAATGAAATATGACTTATTAATGCAGTTGTGAATCTTTTTGTTAATAGTCTGATTATAAATGTGTTTAATCTACACAATTTTAGTACATCCTGAATCACCATTAGTCAGAAAGATACCTTTTCCCTCCTTTGCAAAATTCAGTCTCACATTTTCTTGCAAGTATCCTGTTCTGCCACTGCAAGTGATGCCAAAAATATTTGTAACTGTTGAGTCTCAGGAAAAGCGTGATGACTGTCTGAAAATGGATGTCCCCTCCATGGAGCTCCATGGCTGATCAATTGCTAAACATACAGTATTCAGAATCTGTGTACTAGAAAATGTCATGAAAATGAAACCTATTATTGTTAAAGAGTTTCGTGTACAATCTCCATATAATATTTTGAGCACTACTTCTAAACAACCAAAGCTAAATCAGTCATCTGGGAAGTGGTAGGAGATCTTTTCAAAACCAATTGTTCTGTAAGTATCCATTAAAAGATCCTAAAACTGCAGTTAGCATAAGTCCTATGGAAACACCTGTGACATCCATATGAATAGCAAATGAATTCTTTATGATTGGTGCTATTACAATGAATACTAACTGAATTCCTTATGAATAGTGCTGCTAAAAAATATCAAATAAAATCCCATTGAAGCAATTCTTACATTAAAGAGCTACTTCCAAAGAGTCCACCTAGCATAAACTCAGGCACAATAACAACAGCTAGGGGAACATTTATTGCATGTATAATATGTGCAGAAAAATCAACAGCAGCCTGGAAATGTATTCAGAACAATGAACAAAAAAAGTCATGATCATTTTTTATTTCTTTTAAGAGATGCTATAAAGCTGGAGCATCATTGCTACATGCTGCCTTTCTTGCTGGCAGTCTTAGATTTTCTACATCATTGTACTATGCAAAACTGTCAAACCCTCCCTCAGTTCAAATGCATTTGTCAGAGTGATTGAAGGGTTAATACAAGAGAAGCACAAATACAAGAGAAGCACAGGAGACTGATAAAACTGTGCACATCATGGCAGTACGTGGTACGTTACTATCTCTACAATTTCTACTGGCTGCAAGCTGGAGGGCTAGCTTATAGATATTAATGTACTCAAACGACTGTAATTCACTTCTTGTCAGGGCTAGTGTGGTCAGGAATTACAAATACAGTAATTAGCAGTGAGTGTACAGATCTTCACAGTGCAGATCACAGTCACGCTCCTCAAGGCCATTGTTTCTTTAGCTGGAGGGAGGAAATTGGGAAGAAAGCATCAATGATTTTTCTTCATAGAAGAAAGGCTGTACTCCAGAAAACTTGAATCAGTATGGTGACAATGTTATCTTTCCAGTATAAGGTAGTTTAGTAACTGGTGCCAAGAATCATAATGTGGAGAAACAAAAAAACTTGTAAGTGTAAAAAGATTTTCAACTATATTCCTGCCTAAATCACATGATAACTTGTGCTGTAGAAGCTGCCATCTTACTTTTTTTGATTTTTGATTTTTTTTTTTTTTGATATTTTTTTTTTTTCCCCACTGCTGTATGTCTTGCTATAGGAGTGAGACCTACCATGACAGGGCTTCCATGAGGTTATGTGAAGGCAACCTGCAGCACTACAGTATGACCAGAGAAATTTGCCTGTCTGCATTTAAATAACTTCAGCAAAGAAATCAAATAAATAATAATAATAATAATAATAAAAAAAAAACTAAATTATGGCACATGCAATAATGATATGTTGCCTGTGTTAATGATACTGTTACTAAATATGGATGGCACTTAGGACAAGACAAGGGGAATAAGCGCAATATCCTGATCAACTGGGTGACCTGAAAAGTGAATACTTGATTAAATTACAGTAACTTAACAAATTGCTCCTACATCGGCCAAGTTAACTATCTTGTGTGTATTCTCAGTGAGTCTTAGAGAAGCTGATCTGTATTGATTTATGACTTTATAAGTGGGATGATCTAAGGGTATTCAGTCACATCAGCTTAGCTGGTGGGCAGTTTCTTTGAGTGTTATGATTATTCAAATTGCAAAACCATACTACTAACTTTAACTAATAAACTAGAATGTTTATATTAAAAATGTAAAGAAAATTCCTAGAATACACATCCTCAAAACCGTGATATTGCAGATGTTGTATATCTAGCAGGCCATTGATAATTTAGGATGCTTAGTCACTGTCAATTGACCTGGTTATTCTGCATCACACACATTATTTTGCAACATTAACACCCATGAAAATGATGGTAACAAGACAGTATTTAGGTTTAGTAACTACTTATGCTGATGTAGTACTTAAGCAAATAAAAATAGAATAAATAAAAAGGCAACAGGTAAAAGAAATAGCCTTTAGTATTAGAAGTACCAAAAGAATCACAAGTTTTAAGTGCTGAGTGTCAGAATAGTAGCTCCATAAATAGATTTATTCGCCAGCACTAGGACAAAAGATTACATGTCTTCAGTGTGAGAGTACCCCAGGCACAAACTTGTCTGCTTCTGGGCAAATTCAAAAGCAATTTGGTACTTAGAATCTTGAAACTTAATATAGAGGGCTATAGAAAGATCTTTCTCCATCTATGTTATGTGAAAGATTTGATCTGATGAGTACTGCTAGAGCATTTCAACAGATGAAACAGTGCACAAAATGAAGGCAGGTTCTTTATGCCTTAGTTTACCTTAGTTGTCTAATTCTGTACAACACACAAAAACATTCCTCATTTAAGAAAGGGCATTACATAAGAAACTATGAACTAGTCATTTATTTCAGCATGGGAAAATCTAAGAATCAGTCCTTCTGCCAAGGACTGGAGCTATAACTGTCCGTTAAAGTAAAAAAGGTCCTTACCGCATGGGTTTCCAAACATTCTGCCTCAACATGTGCCTCACTGACCTATTGTATCCTGAATCCTTTTCTGTGTAGTAGAAATGTTTCAGCTGGAAGCATAACCCACATGCCTAAGATTAATAGGTAGTGTAACTTTTAGGTAAGTAAGTATAGATATAAATCTCCTACTGTGGCAAAAAGAAAGGACATTTGGAGTATGCTGTAACTAGTCAACATTGTATAAAGACCACAATGCTCTTCCCTCTTCTCTGGCACCAGTCCTTTAAAAAGTGACCTGCGCTTGTTTTCTGTAAAGAAAACATTCAGGCACTCTGATTCAGAAGAGGTTTCTACAGGTGACTTGCAAAAAAGAACATGTGATTCTTTGATGTTCTATGGGACTAAAATATTCTCTAATTGCTATCCCTCGGACACTTATTCAGTCTGCTGCTGTTTGGGATCCTGCTCTGAGGCATCTAAAGCTCCCTACACAAGTATAAGATGTCTGGTGGTGTCTGGAGAGATGGTTTTGATTCTACTCATCTTAGGACCTGAATCCTTTAGTGGGACTTACTCTGAATGTCCAAATGACATTGAAAATAAGATTTTGAATCCTAAGCCACCCAGATGGATTAACATTTTATAATCATTAATCCTACCTTTAAAAATAGTATTTCAATGTCCACTGAGCTCAATAGGAGACTGTTACTGTTCTCTGTACTGACTGGTCAAAAGGTTTTTGCTTTGATATACAATAGGTCAAATTCTAAAGGTAAAACCATACTTTTCCCTGTGTCTCTGGCGTCTCATCTTTTATATGTTCTGATTGTTTGGTGTCTGTCCTAGTGTGTCAAAAGATATCCAGTGGAGTCCTGTTATCCTAATAAAATCAACCAGGGAATATAGATAGGGTCATAGTAATAATATTTGAAAGCAAACAATAGCTCCACTTTAAGCACTTTAAGCTTTAGGGTGTGTGCTTTTTTTTTTTTTTTTTCTTTTTCTTTTTCTTTTTCACATTCTTACAATAAAAAGCCACACATTTTACATATATGACTGAAAGAGCTGGATTTTTTTCAAACAATAGGAACTGTTGAGACAATTTGGAAATAATTTAAGTAATTTCTTTGCATATGGAGCTGGCCATGTAAACACAGTAAATCTTTAGCAGTGATCAATTGTGTTTTGAAAATTATGTAAATTCTGACATGCTGAACTACTGTAAGATTTTATTACCCTTCTGGACCTTAGAAAAATTTGTGATGATATCTTTGTTTTTATGAGTTATAAAACTTTAAACCTTTGCTAGACAAAGTGAATTAATACTAGGATTTAGAGCTGTTTTTAAGCTGCTTTTTTCTATTAGTATTTTAATTGGGGAAAAACAAAGAACACTGTCACATAAACAATATTTTCTTCACTTGAAATCCAATTCAAAATTTATGCTGTCTTGCCAGAGTAAACAATTTATCAACATTCTTTTTTTAAGTAAATATGGTTTGAGAGCATGACCTGAAAATCATTTGCCTGTTTTTATATAAATAGCTAAGGAAGATCTCTAAACCGGTGTGTTTTAAGCAGCCATGATTAATAAGCTGTCTAACACAGATGATATTCTCAAGACATTTTAAAGGAGATTTTTTTTTTCCTTTTCTTCGGTGTTAACAGAATAAATACACAGAGAAAGAAATAGAAAATAGAAAATATTATGCCTCTTCTCAACTCAGTTATAACACCCCGCATCAAGTAAATGTTCTCATTTTCTTCTTTTCAAGAAACAGCTTTTGCTGTCAATGTTCCGTAAAAACTGTTCTGCAAGATGTTAACCTGGATTTCTTTTTGGTTCAGAAAAAAAGACTACTTGTTATCTAATCAGAAAATTTTAAATGCACTTCTTCATGCCTGAGAAAGATCACTTCATAAACCCCAGTAGTATCTATACTGAAGTTAAAATCAAAGTGGGCTAATAAGAATCAGGCCCTCGTCACTGACAGCAATCACACCTGCAGGCCTCCCTCTATCTCTGTATCTCATAGCAGAGAGGGAGGAACAGAGCCAGCAGTTCAACAAAAATATGATTTTATTCTACTTATTTTCCCTGTAGTTATTCTGGCACTTGCTGTAGGACACTCAAATGGCAAAGGAAAAATAGGAGGATGGGAAGGGGGGCTAGAAGGTCTGGATGCAGGAAATTGGGCAAGGGGCTGCTGGTTGCCAGTCTCCTTAGTTGCCAGCCTCCTAGCTGGCCTCAAAGTGCTGTGTGGCTGTGGCTGGCAGTGCTGCATCTGCCCACCGCAGGGGTTCCTGGGGTCTTGCCCCACACTCCTGAGCCAGCTCCTTCCTTGCTGTGAACAAGGTTAGGTCTCTCACTACGGGTACATGGCAACCCATGAGGAGGCCACTCAGAAAAGTCTCAGATGCAGAAGGTAGGGCTTAACTGCAACAGAAGTCCCCAAATCACTATCTGAAAAGATATTTCTGTCTCATTCTGGAAGCACCTAAACTCTGTGATGACAGAGTATTTTTCCAATGCCTTTCATGTATAAAGTGAAAAAAAGAAAAAAAAAAAAAAAAAAGAAGAAAAAAAAAAGACAAAAAAACATTGGATGTTGTTCTGGTTTTGGCTGGGAAATAATTTTCTTTGTGGAGGCTTGCATGATGCTGTTTTGAATTTAGGATGAGAATAATGCTGATAATACACTGATGATTTTAGTTGTTGCAGAGAAGTGCTCACAGAACCAAGGACTGTTCTGCTCCTCATGCTGCCCTGCCAGCAAGGAGGCTGGGGGTGCACCAGGAGCTGGGAGGGAACCAGCCAGGACAGCTGGCCCTGGCTGGCCAAAGGGATGTCCCACACCAGGTTGTGTCATGCTCAGCAATAAAAGATGGGGTAAAGAAAGAAGAAGGGGAGGACATTCAAAGTGATGGCATTTGTCTTGCCAAGAAACCATTCCACATGATGATCCTTGCCTTTCTGGAAGTGGCTGCACATCTATCTGCTTGCCAATGGGAACCAGCTAATGAATTCTTTCTTTTGATTTACTTGCGTGTGTGGGTTTTGTTTTACCCAGTAAGCTGTCTTTATCTCAACCCACAAATGCTCACAATTTTACCTTTCCAGTTCTATCCCCCATACCACTGGGGGGAAGAGAGTGAGCAGCTTTGTGATTCTGAGCTGCTTGACAGGATTAAACCACAACAGACATTACAGAGTCCAAAACTTTCCAGGAAACCCCACTAGATCAATAGGATACCATTGTTCTCTCCTGACTCCTTCACATCAGTCTTGATTTCATCTAAGTACAAGAAGACCTAAAGGAAGACTGTGTCTCCTGTCCCTGCTGGGGTTTCTGATCAGGACTGATGTGAGAGGAGAAAACGTCCTTGACCCAAGTTCCCAGAGGTGCTTTCCCTTCAGATTGTATCTACCCCCATACACTGTAAATTCATCAACAGGGACTGCAAATGTTACAGCAGATGAATCAATTCGGAACTGTTACCAAACTGAGGCCACCTTGGAAAACTATCTTTTCATTGACTCATGGTTCCATTGCAAAGTTAGCTCTGACTAGACTTGTTTGGACTGGAAGATCAGGAGTGTTGTATGTGCGTCTGGACCATATAGAGAATAACATGGAAGTTCAGGATTTGTATCTGCAGTCCCCACCAGAAAGAAGCCTGGGTGCTATCTGTCCAAAGAAATATCAACCTTGGACTGATTTTTTCATGTGTTGTAGAGGCATATTAATTATATGTAAGTGTTGTGAGGTATTGAATGTTATAGGGAGGTGCTAACATTGCCTCTCTCTCCTTAGGTCAGTAAAGAAGTGTTACCAGAGTCAGTTTCTTTCTATTCTTTTATAAGAGGGCTGGGGTCATTTTATCTACTCCTATAAACTACTTCCTCAATGCCTATTTAAGATTCTATTCCAAAATACCTAGGTTTACCCAGACAAGAAATAAAGCTTAACACAGACTTCCAGTTTCAAGTTTGGGAGCAGATGTTTGGAAGTTAGCCACCAGGGGTCCTGGTATTTTAGCGGCAAAGTCCCTTTTTGGATATAGCCCTAGCTAAAAGAGTGAATGTATGTATAAAGAAAAGATTGAATATATGAACTTCAAAGCTCTGAGTCATACAGCAAAAAAACTTTCCATAACTAGGGGAAAATATCTTCTGAGAATATTTTTCTTTCCTAGCAGACCTCAAAGCATAAGAAAGTTAGGGAGAAATCAAGTCTATCTTAATCAACAAATAGCCATTATAGTCAATTTTACTTAATTTTGTTTTCTACCCCATATTAACCCAAACCCTTATACCTATAAAGGAATAATGTAACTCATTATATAAAATATTGACTTGAGACTCATAACATGGGGATCCAAGATCACAATTCAGTCACAAACCTTCTCTGGATGAATTAATGTGTCCTTTATTTTCTTTTTTTTTTTTTTTCTTTTTTTTTTTTTCTTTTTTTTGCCCTTGTCTATATAGTTAAGCTTTTGATTATAGTCTTCTTGGCACAAGAAGGTGCTGTCTTCCATTAGCATTCCTAAACACAATAGGACTTTAATTTTGACTTGAATCCCTGAGTCAATAATAAATAAATAATAAATATAATAAAATAAATATATATAATAATAATAAATATAATATAATATAATATAATATTTATATATAATATAATAATATATATTATATATAATATATTATATATATATATAATATAATAAAAATGTCATATATTTTCCTGGTTTACAGTAAAATAACCTGAGGTTCTTTAACATTCTTCACTGTTCATCTGTTAGGACCTTACATCCTTTGTTTTCCTAAAATGAATCCCAACAAGAAAATATTATTTTCCCTGAACAACTATTAGCAATATTGTAGACCATGTCCTGAGATGCTTTTATGACCATTTTGTGTACTATAACAATATTCTTCGCTTTCTTTGATATGTTTTCTGTCTTCTAAAACATTTTTGCATCTTGTTGACCATTTAAAAGGTTGCTTTGATCTGGACTGATGGCTTCAATTTATTTACTCGGTAATTCCCAATTTGTTTTCTTGTTCAGTATATAAGATTGTTTTATTTAGTGAGTATTTCCTAACTTGGTTATATATTCCCAGATTAAGTTTTGTATATTTCACTAACCAATTTCTGTTTATTTTGCTAGCCATCTTATGTCAATGATACAACACCTTTTGTATATGATCGCAGTGTTCTGTTCTTTCTCTTCCTCAAAAGCCATAAGCTTCATTACAAATTCTCACTTCTGCACTTACATTCAGATGTACATAATCATGAGTAACAGAGGCCTTAACACCGTTTCCTCACAACCTCTGTCCAGTCTTTCCCTTTGTGGCCTACACTTAAACTAGTTTTCCATCCAACAGTTTTTTTGCCTTCATGGTGATTTTTCCAAGCCATTAATCTCAGATGTGGTGCCTTGTCAAAGGCTCACAAGAATACATCCACTGATTTTCCCTTATCTACGGTGGCAGCGATATCTTCAAAGAACTCCAGCAGGTTAGTTAAGCATGACCTCCCCTGCCTGAATCTATGCTGGTTATCCTTAATCAAACTGATTTTCAAGCTGTTCTTTCACATTTCCTTATGGTAGGTTAATTTTCCCCACAACTCTTGTTAAATTCACTCATTTAGAGTTTCTTGGACTGAAGAAAGATTTTACTGCCTTTTTTTTTTTTTTTTTTTTTTTTTCCCAATCAGCAAAAATCATTCCTAGACAGATCTGTTCTTAATTCTGTCAGTAAATAGCCTTTTAGTCCTTCTGAGTGCCTCACTAGCTGTTTTAAAGTATGTTTTCAGAACTGGTTCTGATGAGGAAAACAAAAATCAGAAGTGTTTCCTTCATGCTTCTTTTTCTTTTTTCCCCCTTCTGTGTGTTATTTTACCACATATAGTAAAAGGGAGAAAGCTACTGTCAACAGAGAGCAGTAAAATTCAAAATACTTTGTTCACTATGCATTCATGGAGGTTGAGATGAGCCTCCCAGGCTGCTCTAATCCTTAGTGCAGTGGGATAGCTATCAAAAGCTGTTCCAAATGCATTCTTCCACTTGGAACCAAGATGCAATGTGTCATCCTGGGGGAAATGGACTTTGTGATAAATTTACACATCTGTGACCTCCAGTCTCAATTACTGTGACTTCCTGTGCCTTGAGGTGAAAACCCATGTAATGTTGAAACTGATAAGCAGTGCAATACACTGCCAGCACACCACTACTGTATATCAGAAATCCGTGGTTGAAGTTCAAGGTCATGGGCTTGAGCTGCAGAACTTCAGTGGGCTGGGATGACGTATTTCAGACATATCTTCCTGTGTGGCAGCAGCTTGCCTGAATACTGCATCCATAAACAAAGGGAATGTTTTTAACATGATTAGGAAAAAGGACAAAACTTGAAGAATAATAATGAAAGGCAACTACGGGACTACTTCCACAATAGATTCCAATGGCTGCAGTTATGTGTGTCTCTCTCTCAGACACAAGTACACACATGTATTTATACTATATTCATTACTATGGTAACTGGGATCCTTCAGACAAATACTTGGGCGTGTTACACCTAGACCTAAATTTTCATAATCTCACTGATGATGTCAGCGGAGATGTGACAGGTATCTCATTAGTCAAATGGTGCTGCAACTTTGTACAAGATTTTAAAAAAAAAGTTGTCTAGGTCCTCAGTAAATATAAACTGCAGGACAGAATCAAAAAATCCTCTGATAACAGCACACCTCTCTTTTGCGAGAATTCTTTGTAGCTTTTATTTGAAGGGAGTAACTTTTTAAGACCTTACTCATAAAAGCTTTTGGTAATTTCCTGAAATGGGGTGCAATTAGGTATTGCAGCACCTATCTTTTAGGTATTTCCTGGCAAATGAACCCCAGAGCAGTATTCCAGGTTGGCTACTTACAGTTCCAGTTCTCACAGAATAATTGAATATTCACCAAGCGATACAGAAACCCAACTGGGAGCACAACTCTGATGTGGCGACTAATGCTCTCTATGTAAGAGGGGACCAATAGGGGTCCGGTTACTGTTTAGGCAGTTTTTTTAATACAAGTTCCTTTAAGAGAGGTTTGGAAACCAAACCTTCTACCTCCAAAGGAAAATTTAACAGGAAACCTTCACAGCACCAACTGGGGAGTGCCTAGGGCAGTCACAGCTTGTGCCTGAAAACAAGGATGAGACAGGCTGTAACTTTTTGAGGGAAAATGAAGCTGAACGTAGATTTTTTCACAATCTAAGTGCTCCAACTGTTAAATTACTCTCTCTACTGTGGGAAAATGAGAGGGCAGCAGTTCCTTCCCCTTGAATATCTTATGTAAGGCTAAAGTTGGCAAGTGCACTTAAAGAAAGCCTAGTAGTTTTATCCTTATGGAAGGACATATATAATGGAGATTCCAATGACAGTTCAATAACAGTCCTATACAAACTGACGGTATGCAAGCATTCTGAGAATGCAGGAATGCAATTTTATGCTCAAAAGAAAATTTCTAATGAAAAAAAAAAAAAAAAGACGTGTAAATATGGGTGCTTCTGGGGTTAAAATTAGCTGTTGAGTGGTAGTTCAGTAATTTAAGTACTAGATGTAAATACCTTCCCAATAAAGGAGACCTTGATGCTTAAATTCTTCTGTGTATTTATTTGGTGCTAAGTGTCCTCAACATCCATGAAATTAATTAGGAACTGAATTGTTCAGCACATCTCAGATCAAGCTTTTGAATTACTCTTATATTATGTTGCATTTGAATAATCAGCAGTTTTTCATTTTCTGAAATTTTTCAGGTATATATTTCTGTACTATACCTAAATATATTATACCTGAATTTTTCATGTACATATTGGTATACTAACCAAAAGTGATTCTAGGCAGGAAGAATAAAAGACAGATATTGAACAATTATGCGACCTTCCAACATAACAGTAAGCAATGCTATAGCTTATCAACAAAATCTCTTCACACAATTTTCTCTGAAGAAAAAACATTGTACTAATTCATGAAACCAACTGCACATGCCATCTGATCCTTTGATAAAAGTGATATGAGATATTCTATATGGACCTTTTTCATATGGTATAGGGAGTAATTCTTAAAAGAGGAAAGCTTAATAGTTAAACACAGTATTGCACAAATTGTGATAATGGACCTAAACAAGCATTAAACTGTTGAGACCTAAAATGAGTTATTACTTTATCTGGTGATTTCACCCTGACGGACAGCTGAACTGTGCCACAATTACTCTCTCATTCCCCCTCCTCAAAGGAAAAGAGGGAGAAAATGGGATGGAAAGGGCTCAAGGGTTGAGATAAGGACAGGGATATTACTCAACAATTATTGTCACAGGCAAAACAGACTCAGCATAAGAAGATTAATGCAACTTATTGCCTATTACTAACAAACTAGAGCAGTGAGAACTAAAAGCAAACTACAAACACCCCACCACCATCCCATCCACTCTCTTCCACCTCCTTCCCCTGAGCAGCTCAGGGAAATGGGAAATGGGGGCTGCGGTCAGTCCCTAATACTTTGTCTCCGCCGCTCCTTCATGGTCACTCTTTGCCCCTGCTCCATGTGGGGTCCCTCCCACGGGATGCCATGCTTCCCGAACTGAGCCTGCAGGGGCTGCCCACAGGTAGCAATCCTTCAAGAACTGCTCCCACATGGCTCCATACCACAGGGTCCATCCCCCAGGAGCAAACTGCTCCAGCACGGGTCCCCAAGGGGGACAGCTCCCCCCAGGCCCCCTGCTCCTGAGTGGGCTCCTCTCCACCAGCTGCAGCTCCAGCCCAGGGCCTGCTCCTGCTGGGGGTCTCCATGGGCTGCAGACTTCTCCAGGCCACATCCACCTGCTCCACTTGGGGCTGCAGGGGAACTGCTGCTGCTGCATGCCTGGAGCACCTCCTGCCCTCCTTCTGCACTGACAATGGGGTCTGCAAGTCTGATTCTCACTCTTCACTCTCCCAGCCGCCATCAAAGAGCAGTTTTTTTTGTTTTGTTTTTTTTTTTGTTTGTTTGTTTGTTTGTTTTTGTTTTTTTTCCCTATTTCTTCAATCTGCTGTCCCAGAGGCCCACCCAGCGTCGCTCCCTGTCTCGTATCTTTTGGAGCCAGATGGAGCTGGCTCTAATCTGACATGGGGCAGCTGCTGGGCTCTGCTCACAGAGGCCACCCCTGTAGCCTTCCCCTACCAAAACCTTGCTAGGTAAACCCAGTATTCTTTCTTATTAAATATGGTATCTCTCTGCAAACTTAATCTCGTTTTGATCATAATCTTTAGGTATTTTTACATTTTTTCATTGTTCAACAAAGAATCTTTCCCTCATCTCACTGGAAATTTATATTGCGGTTCATCAGATACATTGCATCTTCTTCAGATTAGTCCTTTTCCACTTATCTCTCTAAAACCTGTGTTCTTGTCAGCTCTCAAAAGCTAAGCAATTATTTTTTTTTGCACAGACCAGGAGTAATTAATGCCTTCCTTTCCCAAATAGACTCTATCAAGAAATATTCAGAAATTTCTGCTATGAAAATTAAATAGAGCTTTTCAGAAAGAAGGAGCAAGAACAGTCATGGGAGATTTGCTAACATTAATGAGATTCTGGTTTATTCTGTCTCGTGTTACTGTTCAGAACAGTCAGTTAAGCTTTTTTAAAATGTATGTTTTTGTGTTGCTTTGTTTTGGTTTTATTATGTGTTAGGCTTTTCTACATGCATTACCAAGAAGAGGTGGAGGCAGAATAAAAGGGAAGGGCAGACTATGTGTAATCCATTCGGAGCCACTTTAAACATTTGTAGAAAGGCTGCTGTACTAGAAACAAGGGAAACAATTCTCTTTCAGACAGTGACAAATTTTCCATCATGAAACTAAATCCAGAAACCTATGGATTGGAGATCACAGAGTATATTGAATGTTTTTAAGATCACGATTATCCTCTATCTAGGAACAGAATATTCAATGTTATTTTTTAATTTTGGAAATTTGTTCTAAATACAGGTCTTGGTGTAGGAGGATGAAAATTGTTTAATTTAGAAAGATGACATGGTTTCAGGCTTCTCAGTACAATGGACGTCTTCCCAGACCTGTTCCAACAGGGATTTTGTGGTATTTTCCAAAGACAGACAGTCCATTGCATTACCTAATTTCCTCAGAAATCAAATCTTCCACCAGATGCCATCATTATACTTTGTCACAACTACCACCAATTTTTACCAGATTTTTTACTTCTTATTGTCCTGGGAAAGAAAAAACTGTCAAGGTATGACTTGTGAGGAGTGATACGTCCGATGACTTGGGCTGGCTGACCACAGAGTGGCAAATTATGGCATATTTTTATGCAATATAAAGCTGCTATACAGTGTATTTTATATTGCTGATGAACTACTAACACATTTCACGGAAGTTGGTGTCAGTGAAAGAGCAGATCACTAATAACTGGTTTGCTGTATTAAGTCCTTAACAGGACTTAATTTTCTAAGCATTTTCTCTTCTATCACTCCAGAAATGTCTCACAGGACAAAATGTTGAACATCATTGTCATTCAGATGGTCACAGTGTACTGTCTTTACTATTTATTGGAAAGCAAAAAATCAAAATCACTGATGGGAATAAAAAGTAGGTAGTGAGATAGTGGGATAGACAGAAGTGGCTGTTTACAATAAAATATAAGCTATTTTTCCTAAGCTCATCAACAAGGTTGACTAAAACACTATGATTATTAAAAATTATGAAAAATGCATTTGGGAATAATGTATCAGTATTACTTGGAGTTAGTTAATTTAAGTGTCCATATGTATTTTTTAGGTGTACTTGGGAAAAGTATGTAATTTACAGATTCAAGTCACCCCTTCCTATCTATCAGACACAAAGCTCTATGCAGGGTGAAGCATTTCCAAAGAGTTGGAAACGCTCAGGGAAATGAGGAGGTAGAAGCTTCAAAACAAGCAAAATGTAGTGCTTTTCCACACAGCAGGAATTAAATTGTAAAGCAGATTGTCAGAAAATAGTGTGTTATTCTGAATTATGAATAGGTTCAAGAACAGATTTGTGAAGGTTAAATTTGTTGATGGATGTTGAACATAGATGCGACCTCTGGCTAAGACTTCCCTAAACTGGCCAGAGGCTGCTAAAATATAAAACTGTCTCTATATCATGTTTCCTGCAAGTTTTTCTATGCATTTGCTAATGGGCATTGTCAGACACAGGATATTCTTGCCTGATGTGATGTGACACTTTTTGCATTTTTAAATACTGAAACTTAAAGATTGAAACTTAACATAAATAAATAAATAAATAAATAAAGACTGAAACAATCAAATTCATGGAACTTGCACAAAATCTGGGCACACTTTATGTCTCTGACTTAGTTATTCAGGACTAAGAGTGCCCTGTACCCGTGTTCAGCCTCTGTACTGGTTGCTCACAGTATACAGGTCATCATAGATGAGAGTCTGGGTGCTTTTCTCCCTGAGAATGTTGAACAGCCACTTTGAAGAATAACAAAGCCTGTGTCTCACACTACAGAATGACAGAAGTAAGAAGGATAAGGTCTGCAGACGGAAATTTTTAAAGAAACAGTAAGAGGAAGCAAGTGACAAATAGTATTTAATGTTGCAAATCTGCCAGTATCAGTGCCAGTGCCAGTGCCAATAGTATCAGCACGTCAATGTAAAGCCTCTGTGCCAGCTCAGCAACTGGACTGCCATGCCTGGCATGAAGCTGCAGTGGGCTAAATGTCAGAAGAAAAGACAGTCACTGTGACCACTATTCTCAGAAGAATTCTGAAACAGAAGAATTCTGTTGCATGAATCTGGTCATGCTGGAAACATTCTTCAGAGTTAAGGTTCCTTTCAAAATGCTGTAGATGTCTATTTCTTTTCCTCTATGCTCATACAACACTTTGTGTGATGAGGATTTACTATAACACAAACTAACTGTGATTACAGTATACACATAATGAACACTCGTTTCAGGAATAAATATAATAGTTAGTAAAATATCCTAAAAAACAATTGAGTGGATGACAGTAAATGATAAGAGTAAGGATTGATTTTTAAAAAATAAAATAATCCTAACTGAAATCCCCATTACATGCTGTCACTTTTTCACATGTAACTTCTTTTTTGAGGTAGCTTATCTTCCTCAGTGGTGTTATTGGAGAGTGTGTCAATGAAATACTACAACGATTTCCACCAGCTGCCCATGCTGTCCTCTGTGCTGAATGCCCATCCCTCACCTGACACAGTCACTGTCACCATCATAGCTTATTTCTTCACAGTGGGCAGTACATTATCTTTCCAGTGGCAAAGAGTAGTTTCTTTTTTAATTGATTTTTCCCCCCAGGGGACATGATCCCCATGGACATAGCTCATGGGTGGTACGAAGACAACAGCAGTGCCACTGAGTAGCTCTGTGAAGCAAGCTGCTGTTGAGACTGTTGCACAAAATGCTTCTGCTTTGCAAAACTATCTGAATGTACCAGTGCTGTGTGACAAAGCACATTCAGAACATTTGCACAAACCTATCCATCCCGCAAATATGGTTTGCAGAGAGAAGCTTGATAATATGAAATGGAGTTTGGTGCCTATCCTAAAGCACTAAAACTGGGGAGACTTTTTTCCACCAAAGCTGTGAAGTACTGCATCACCCCTTACGTGTGGTCTGCTTCTTAGAAAGATAAATGGAGCCCCAAAGAACTGCAGTTAGTTACCATCAATTTGAGATAAGCGTAAAAATGATGAGTACTCGCATAGATAATAAAGTGTGGGTGGAACTGATTGTTTTTAATTTGGGGCCAGGACAACAGTCTCCATTAACCAATATAGGCAATAGTCTATGAGTTGGCTTCACTCCAAATTTTGATTTGGTGCTGCTTTTAATGTTTGCTCTGCAATCACAAACATTTTGTTCCTGGGTACATCAGATCCAGGTGGCTTTTTAAATACAGAAATGCTTAAGTACAACAGTTTTAAAGAAAAACAGACCACAACTTCCCTTTAGGAAGACTCAATTACTAAATAATAACAACAACAACAAAACAAACAAACAAACAAAAAATGACTCTAGACTTGGAAACTTTATTTAATTCAGATAACTACCTGGAAGATAACAGAAGTTAATGGTGTACACTGTTGTATATCCATTCTTTTTCACAACACCACATTACCTTCAGATTATGGTGATTCTCAAGTATAAAATTAAGTACAGAACAAATTCCTTGAGGTTCAGAAGTGCTGGGATCTGCAGTTGTCTCTTAAGCCAGTGGGAGCTTCACATACTTGGCACTCAACAAAATAAAGTGAAAATAAAATAAAAATAAAGATATCTGAAAATCTAGATGCTTGATTACCTTCTGCTCCCTTTCCATTTCCCTTGGAATTTACCTGTAACTAGTTTTGAAGGTAAAATGAGCTCAGACAAGTGCTTTTATGGTTACATATGTACATATACATGTTCTTTTATTCAACAAATTGATCATCCTTCAGATATTTTGAAAGAAGTGGATTGCTTTTCACGCTGAATGGGTATGATGTGATGTATCGTAAGTGTATGCCATCTAGAAGTCTGTTTCTTTATCAAATATTCATATAAGTAAGTACCACTTTAACACTGAGGGTACACTGAGATGCATTACTAGTAAAGAACAGTGATAAAGCCAATAAGGAAATGAGACAGAAATAAAGATTTCTCTACACCATGAACTCTGAACTCTTGAGGTCCCATCTTATTGTCCTTATTCAGTGAACTCCTTCTCTGAACTCAAGGGGATAGAAAGACTTGGAAAAAAACAACGTTTGAAATTATTGTGGTCCAAATTATCTAGACAATAAAATGGCTTTAAAGAAGATGCATGAAGCTAACTAACTAGAGACCCTATCTCACCTTATCTGGTATACAGAAATTAAAGACCTGGATATACAATTCCTAGCAAAGGGAACTTGGATTTATGGACACAATGAGAATCAACACTGGAACAAACAAATAAGCATCTCTGTTTAAAAAGAACTAATGATTTGGTTACATATGAAAAAATAAAAATAATAAAAGAAAGAGGAAAACTGAATTCACTTTGACAAAAAAACTTCTCAGTTTTCCTTCTAATGTGATATGACTCATTTCAAAGCCATTGCAAAAGCAGTAAACAAACTACACCAACTCAGTAGCCATCACCTGCCATGAAGCTTTTAAAAAAGAAAACTATTACTGAGCTACTTTTCTTGTCTTATATACAGAGAAACTTATTTTCCCAGTGGAAACAACAGTTTATCTTCATTTCTTTTACCATGTTTCCCTCACTGCTAACATCAACCTATGAAGTATCTCTTTAAGACAATAATTTATTTCCATGAGAAGCAAATTAAATTAATTTGGACTAGTTTTACATATTTTCAAAACAATTTATTTCTTGTGAAATAAATCAGAAGGGGATAGTTTGATTAATAGTATATTTTATGTGGCAAGTATCTTTGATAGCATTTTAGGTATGTGGCCTGTTGATTCTGTTCCTCATTCGTTGAACTAATTTTATAATTGGAACTGTAAAAGAAATAAAATTAGTCCTTCTTTGTTCTATAATCCCTCTATAATTTAATTTCTTCAAAATAGCTGCAAGATAATATATTGTCGTGAAGATCAAAATGACAACTATAAGCTGGCTTCTCCACTCTTCATTATCTGTTATTGTTTCTATGAATACTATTTATTATTATTACATAGCTAATAAATGCAATGTAAATCACTCAATAAGGCATCTGAAGTAAGCTTCTCTACTAGTGTAAATCAACTGAGATCCATGGAGAGGATTTCATGATGTTATATTTTTCACAATAGTTCCTGTTTGCAGATTTTCAAATCCTTTGGGCCAGGCCCTTCACTGTGCTAAATGATAGTAAACTGGAAAAAAAAAAAAAAAAAAAAAAAAAAAAAAAAAAAAGAGCAACTTCATCTTTCCAAAATATTCCCTGATTCATTGCTTTAAAGAAATTACTTCTGAGCTTCTCAAGAGTTGACAGGGAAAATCTAAATTGTCATGGCAACATGAGTTGAAGGAATCCTTCTTTGCTGTTTGCATAGATCATCTCCATGCTATCAGTGTATTTACTAAATGTTGCTAAAGAAAGCAATTAAAGGTTAATTTCTCCTCAGAAACAAATAAATTATATAACCACTGAAAACCAGTGGAGTGAGATATACTTCAGCTAGGTCAAAAATTCTGAGGCAACATGTATCTTCAATGTAAATGATGTTTCTGTGTTTATTTGCATAACATTTGATATTAATAATAGCAACGAAGAGCTCAGATTCTTTGTATTCCCATTATTATTAGATTTCTTCTATCATCCATGTTTTAATGTAAGTTCTCTCTTTGATGTCTGATTATAACCAAAGTTAGACTCAAAGACCATTATGATTAATTAATTTTATGTGTATGTGTGCTTATGAGCATGTGTGCATGCATGCATGCATGTGAGTTCCCCTGCCTTTGGATCAGGTCACGCATGGGCACCCCAAACTGTTCAGCTGAGGACTACATCACAACTAGTTCTGCATAGCAGAATGCTTTATCTCTACAGACTGTCAGGTCTGTTTCAATTTAACTACCTTATGTACCTTGAAAAAAAAAAAAAAAAAAAAGAGGAAAAATTCAACATTACTATGTATTATAACTAAATAACATGATAAAGCTTCCCCTATAAAGGTTTCATATGTAAACAATGTATAAATGGCTGAGTACAGCCCACGATCAAAATGGTACTACTGCTGCCACTGTTGACTTCTTAAAATCTATTAGCAGTACATTCTTCAGTGTGAGAGACACTGCAAACAATGGGTCAAGGTGTGTGCTGAGGATATTTACGTGCTAAGATAAAGAAAATCAATTTAATTTCTCAAGAGGAATGTCTACAAATATAAAGGGTCACAGACTGTGATATTAAGAAATGCTTGATTGTACCGAGGTTCTGAAAGTGAAAAATAAAACAGTTTTTCCCCCCACAAAATGATTGGTATGACTCAATCCATGTATTATAAGAAACAACAGCAGGATACCAATGCAGAATCTGGCTGCTGGGGCAAGGATAAAATAGTGTACTTATTCACTTGTAAGCAGTTGGATTCTGCACTGATATCCCACAGATATTAGTGAGAACAGAGTGACTTGTCATGACCATTTGTTTCGTGTAAAATTAGTCTAAAAATAAGTTAAACACTTTGCATTTGTTTTAATTTTATTAAAATGTCCCCTTCATAAACTTCACCATTACGCAAGAATCTCTACAGTCAGGACAAATAAAAAGAGAAACAATGGGTCAAAATGATCCTATTTGCTGCTTATTTTCTTACGTAATGTCATTAAAAGCATCACTTTTCCCTGTTTTCTTTTTGTCGCTGTCAGCTGCACTCTTTTTCTAAAGTACAGTACAAGACAGGTTCCCTGAACTCACACATATTTCTGTAATATCTGGCAGCTTGCTCCCTGGCAAAATGACTGCTATGTTGCCTGCGCTTCCAGCTGTGCTGTACGCTGTAGGGTTGGTATGGATCCCAAATTCCTCAGCATCTACTTTTTATGCACCATGAGATCAGAGTGAGCCCTGATGCACTCCTAAAAGACAACTTCTACCTCAAGAACAGTGCTCAAAGGCAAACCTAAGCTCTCTTTCACATATTTTGGATACACTATGCAAAGAGAATCAATCTCCCTGACTCATTTCAGCAACAGACATTGCAAGCACAGTGAAGTTGCTTTTAAACCCAAACTGGACCACTATATAAACCCAAGCTGGACCACTACATAAAAAATAAAACATTTTGTTTGTGGTCCCCAGCCTCTTTAGGCACTGCACATTGCTGATGTTTCAGCAACAGTGTAGGCAAAAAAAGTTTGAATGTTTTGAATGTTCGTGTTCTCTTGGTTTTTGAATGAGAACTCAATATTGTGAGTAACACAAGTCAAAGGAAGAAAATAGTGCTTCA
This sequence comes from Oxyura jamaicensis, assembly GCF_011077185.1. Taxonomy (NCBI): domain Eukaryota; kingdom Metazoa; phylum Chordata; class Aves; order Anseriformes; family Anatidae; genus Oxyura; species Oxyura jamaicensis. Next base: position 94,989,906 of record NC_048895.1, on the reverse strand, counting down.
TGAAGTATTATACCTTGGCTACATTTTATCTGAAGATCATAGGACAAGGAAAAGATGTATCTTTAGCCCCAGATTTGCTCTCTGACAAATGTCAAAAGCCTGCTGGAAACAATCGAACTGAAAGAACATTTCAATAAAGAAATTGAATATAGGTGTTGAAATAGCTGTCTATATGAAAAACAATGAAATTTTCAGAAAAGAAATAAGAAATATTTCATGTTTTGCAAAAATTGCATTAAAAAGTCATCACCTTGAAACTGAGAATAGGGCATGAAGCAGGTGCTGCAAAAGGTAATGTTAAAACAATAACAATATTTTATGCAACAGTTTGCAAAACAAACACTGCACACATAGTTTGATTCATTATTATTTATTCAGCCCTCTGTCAGCTGCAGTGCTGCAAACATTTCTTTTGGAAAGCCACTGTACAATGGAGACATGAATAGGGAACATGATTCTGTACTTCAGTATCCATGGGATACTGTAGAAAAGACATAAAGCATCCAAGAACTGAAATGATACTATGTTTCTCTGTATATCATCCTTCATAATTTCTTTAAGGAAAAGGAGAAAAATTGAAGAGGGAAAAAAACAAAACAAAACAAAACAAAACAAAAACAAACAAACAAACAAACAAAAAACAACAACAAAAACAAAACAAAACAAAACAAAACAAAACAAAACAAAAAAAAAAAAAAAAACGAATAATGAGAGAAAACAAGGCAGAGGTCACATAAAGCCATACTTTGAGATACAAATAATTGTTTAAAAACAAATTACTTCTTTAACTAAATAAACCCTTTAATATTACCGGGTGTGATTGCTTGGATTCATATAGTTGGGCCCCCCCCCCCCCCGGTTTTTTTTTTTTTTTTTATGGTGTTTCATGGATTTTCATGGATTCTTTGTCAGAAGTGCTTGGTCACAATAAATCATTTAACAGGATCTGGATCCACTACTCTGCTATAGTATCTACTGTGTTTGCCTTAATCTGAGTAGCAATATTGTCACAAGTGGCCAATTCAGGACCACACAACTGTGCATAGTTACCTTTTCCTTGACACTGATGACTCAAAAATTAAACTGGAAGAGGTGGAATCACTATTTCAGAACAAGCATTAATGTATTATAAAAATGCAGAATCTAAAATTATAAAGCTGTAGCAAACTGTGATTAATTGTTATATTGGAAATTAGAATGTTACTAAATTGCAAGGAATTGTGATTTATATTTATACATATATATATATATATTATTTTTTGCTTATCTTTTACTAAAAGCAAATCATTGATAATATTCTGATTAATCAAGAGGAATTCTGGTTAATCATGAGCAATATAACAGTGATTAAACCTTGCTCTGCTCTTTTAACTGAATATGCCCAACAGGTAAAAATGGCAAGAAACTGTCATTCTCTCTCTCTCTCTCCCTCTCTCTCTCTCTCTCTCTCTTTTAATGAGTAAGAAATGCAGAAAAAATATTTGTCTCCTAGCAAGTAATACTTGTTATTGGCAATAAGATGCAGTATTACTCTTGTAAGAGTTTTCAGTGTATGCGTGCTTCCATTTACCGTTCAATTACTAAATGCAGGCAACTGATGAATGTTGCCTTTGTGTGTCAATATAACACTAGCAATAATCCAAGTAATTTGTTTAAGCAGTTATTCCATGTAGAAATGCTGATAACAAATATAGTGTAGATTTTCTCAAATGCAGTAGAAATGTCATATAGTTGAATGAAATCTTTCATCCAGCCAGAATAAAGATGAGGACAAAGTAAGATCTCGCAGCTTTCCTCAGGCATTAATGGCATTTTTTCCCAATTTCAAAAGTTATTGGTTGATAAAAATCGTTTAAAGGAAACTGCATCTGACGTAGAAAACTAAAGTAAAAGAAACTGATTCATACCCATTAGGAGAATTTCCATATGATTCTCATTCTTTGCTCACTGCAAAAATTGGAAGAACATCCAATTTAGCCCATTTGAATCTCCCTGATTTTGCAATCGCATGGGTAACTACAAGCTAGCTTCTTATTTGGGAACCCTGACTGAAATCTAGTTGTATACTCGATTTCAGAAGAAATAGTGGCAAATACTTATGCTGCTGATTGACTACTAGAGTTAAACCAGCAATTCAACACTGCAGCCCCTGCTGGTTACAGGGAACCCAGCACCATACTGCGGTAGATCTAATCATTTTTACAGCTGTTCACTTGCAGAATAATGTCATCATATTCAAAGAGATATGATGGCTCAATACAGATTTGAGCAAAATGAATTAAATCATATCTTTAATTTTATTGGAGACATTATACAGCTACATTATTAAGCAGTTACTTCTCCAAGGAAAGGTTGCAAGAAGTTTAATGTGACAGCACATGGATGACATGGCTTCAAGAAGCTGAAATCAGTGGTCGCTAAGTTTTTTCAGCCTTTCTAGGGTGCATGGTAAATATTGGATGCATTGTTTTCTGTTTAAAATATTCACAGATAAGCATAAGCCTAAGTTTCAGAATGCTTCTAATTCAATGAGGCCAAAGTTTTAATAACTGTAAATAGTACAGGGGCTGAAGTTCCAAAGATGTCTTTTAAAACCTTCCGTACATCAATGCATATGTAATGATGCAACCATATAATAAGGAGATGGAGAGCTAGATCCCATGTTTGCATAGAAAAATAATTCTGCAAGGAAAATAAATAAATAAATAAATAAATCACTCTACTTATGACCCCCCCCAAAAAAAAAAAAAAAATCAAAATCTCACATGTCTCTGTAGAGCACCATGGGAATGACAGTAAGTAAAACAAACAAACAGGACATAATTCACATGTTTCTTGTATCTATAGATTGCAGAAGATGCTGAACTGCCCTCACAGATTTTGGTACATCCTGCCTGTCCCTGCAGGCTGTCACCAACTCCTCACACCAATATCCTGCTCCACCCACAGAGAAACTGGGAATCTTGATCCTGTCTGGTGGTAGGAATTCAAATCTTGTTGGTGGCTTCAAAGGTATGGAGTAATTGTTATGGGAATCTTTGTTGAACTGCTATGTACCATATCGTATTCAATTTTTCCATACTTCCTATACAGAGTTAAGAACATTACAGACATATCTTAATGCAAAATCAGAAAAGATACAAATTACCAAAAATTAAGTACTTTTTTTTTACATTAAAATATAGCTTAATCATGTGGTCAGATCTATTCTGGCTATTCTGTTTTCTGTCCTTCTCTGGCTATTTCCCCATTGGTCTGGAGGTGGGGTGGGGAATACATCCACAAAACACTTAGCTTTGCAGTTGGGTATTCAACACCTGGCTCTGCTGTTCTTTAAAAGATCCTTTTTATTTATTTTATTTTATTTTATTTTATTTTATTTTATTTTATTTTCAGCTCATTTTCCCTAGAATTTCTTTAGCCTTCTCTGGAAGAGAATGGAGCCTCTCTAGAGAGACCAGCTTCACAGTTTGAGAAACACTGCTATGGAGAGAGAAAAAATACATGACTTTAAAAGAGAGAAACATTCACAGTTCAACAAGAGTAGGCCTTAAACATAGTGGGAACTTTGTATGATGTAGTCACAGCAATTATTTTGACAAAGTGATAACAGCAAACAGAAGGTGCATAAAATGCTTTGGTTTTTATTTCTAAAAAACAACAATAACAAAAAAAGCAAACAAAAAAACTCAAAATAACAAAATGCTAAGCTATATATGCAGGAGTCCTTTCACTGCCTGGATTTGATTTAAGAACAGGAATGTGTTTCGTTAAACTGAATAATACCTCTGAAGTTGTACCATAAAATAAAAATAATAATAATAATTAAAAAAAAGCCCGCTTATGCCTTCCTCCCCCCCCCCCCCCCTTTTTTTTTTTTAGGCAATTAGGTGACGATTAAGGTGTTGTATCTGGCTATCTTAACAAGTACAGGAAATGATCTTCAAAACACATGCTGGGACGATTTAAAGAATTACACAATTTGTGTTCCTGCACTGGAAATATATTGTCCACAGATCTCAGATCACAGCAGAAAGATATTTTCATCTTTTATCTTGAATTCTAGTCTGATTTTGGGTTAAATCTACCATTTATTCTCTAGCAGGGTTTTTTTTTTTTTTTTTTTCAAGTAAATCAAGATGTTTTTATGTTTGCTTTTGTGAGGATATAGCTTATTAGAATTAACAAATGGCTCTATAATCATGCCCATTCTAACATTCAGAGCTGAGCACAGTGCTGCCTGCCTTGGTGAGGCGTAATTGCTCTGATGGGGTAGTTTCTGAGCAAGTAGTTCCTTCAAAGGACTGTATGCTAATTTCCTTTGACGTTTAAAGCATAGTAGACAGGGAAGGTTCTCCCAAATGTTTTCCAGAATACTGAGATGCCTCAGTCAGATTAAATGAGTCCAAAGAAATGTACAGAGCTGCACCTCAAGTCTACCACAAGGAATTATGACGTATGTTCATTTTCGTTCTTTCTTTCCTTTAAAAGTTACAGACAATTGCACAGCCACAGAGGTTTGCATTTTCTGTCATAATGAGGAACAACGTGAAAATCAGCCCACCTCTTCTTTACTGAAAGATAAAAGAAAGTGTGTGGCAACACCTCCAGAAATTCAACGTTGTTTTTTTTTTTTTGTTTGTTTGTTTTTGTTTGTTTGTTTTTTAATCATAAACCCCCCCAGACAAACCCAGAACGATGTGAATTCCTGTCACAGTGACTACCAAATTACTTGATTACCAAGGGGCAGGTAAAACAAAGAGTTCTGGAGATCTATTAATTAAAATTGTAGGTGCTCCTGAAAGTCCATGCTCTTCACGTTACTAAGGGAGGAGTTCTTTCACTCTCTAAACTACAAATGTAATTTTAGCCTCAGGATTACATTTGACTAAATATAGATACCTGTGCTCAATTGCCCGGGAAGGTAAATGGGAAAGAATTATGTCAAATATCCCCGCTGGTTCCCTCTTCTACGTGTTGTTTGACTTCAGTATTAAGTCAGTTTGTAGCCTTTAAGTAGGTGTGTTGCTGCTCCACATTAAGCGAGGTATAATTACATTCTGCAGAGCAGCATCAGAGGCAGTGCCCGAGTGTTCCTGGCAAAGCCTTTGTATGTAAGCAAAACACGTCGGATCTCCGCTGAATAACCATGATCCAGCCTCCAGCTTTTCATATGTGCTGTCAGCCATGAAAAGAAAACACTTAAATGTCAAACGACAGAACCAGCCACAGTGTATTTAACAAATGAGCCGCGTGTGTCGGCCCGCCCCGGGAGCCGGCGGGGCCGAGGGGCGGCCGGGTGCAGCTCCGGGGGAGTCGAGGGGGTCGGAGGGAGGCAGTGGGGCGGGTGCTGGAAGTTTGGGCAGGGCGAGGACACCGGGCAGCATCCCTCCGTTGGGAGGAGAGGGGAGGGTTGCTCAAAGAAGGGGAGCCGGGCTGAGCCGGGCAGAGCTGAGCAGAACTGAGCCGAGACGAACCGAGCCGGGCAGAGATGAGCTGAGCCCCCTCGCGACCACAGCAGGACCGGGGGCAGCCGTGCGGCGCTGCCTGGCCAAGCGAGGCAGCGCCAGGATTTGGGCAGAGGCTACATGCGGAGCCGCAGCAGCTTCCCCGGACCGGGCACAGCTCACGGCCGGCTGCCGGCAGCCCGGGCCGGCCTTCCACCGCCTCTCCCTACGGATCCCGGCTGCCAAAAGGGGAAGGGGAAGGGGGGGGGGGGGCCCCCCGCACCGCCGCCCCCGGGGCCCCGGCCCCCGGGGGGGGCGAGGGAGGGGAGGGGAGAGGAAGGGGCTCCAACAGCCTCGCCCCTCTCCTTTCCCACATCCTCCTCCCCTCCCTACCCCCTGCAGAAGGCGAGGGAAATTATATATATATATATATATATAATGGAAAAAATAAAATGGTGGGAGCGATGCAAAGCGCCATGGAAGGGTTAAAGGAGCCTCGCACAGCACAGACCGCAAAGGGACCAGTTCTCCCGGAGGCAGCCAGGAACAGCCGGGAGCGAGGTGGGAGAGGGAAGAGGCTGTAACGGGGACAGGTGCTCGGCTGTGAGCAGCCTCCCTCCCTCCCAGCCTCCTTCCCTCCCTGCCTCCCTCCCTCGCTCGCTCCCGCACACACGCACTCGCATCCCTCTCCCAGCACGAAAAAAGCACGGGGCTAACGAGAGGCGAAGTGAATAATGGGCAAGTTGTTGTCTCCAGCGATGAGGCAAGTGATGGGGCTGAGGCCAGCACCGAAGTTGTATAACCCAATTCTCTACCGTCACCCCCTCCTCGTTTCTCCTCCCTCCCACCCCATTGATTTTAAGGAGAAACCTAGCCGAGGGTGGGAGACGCTCCCCACCTATCCGAGCAGCGAAGAGCCCCCATCCCTCGGGCACGGAGAGGGGGACCCTGGCCCCCCGCATCCCCACCTCCCCGCAACTTGCGGGGAGCGGAGCCGGCCGAAGGCAGGCGGGGGCAGCTCTCGGCGGCCCCCCCGAGCACGGCGAAGGCAGGGGAGGCGGGGAGAGCCAAACTTGCCAGCCCGGGGACTGTCCCTCACACGGCAGCGAGTGCCGTTGGTGCGTGTGCGGAGAGCGAAGTGTTCGCAAACTCCGGCGCTGCCCAGTGGGGCTGGATGCGCTGCCCGGGGGGGGGGGGGGCTGGATGCTCGCGGGTCCCCTGCCGGCACCGTGGCAGCCACTGTCCGGCTCCCGGGGCCGGTGCCCCCCGCGGGAGGAGGCGGCCGGGAACCGAGCCCTCGGGGAGCACCGGCGGACACGGGGACACGGAGGGAGGGAGGCAGGGAGATGAGAGCCCCGGCTCGGGGAGCCTTGGGGGCGAGAGGGCAGAGCCCATGCCAGCGGTTAGCGGGGGGAATCGGTGCCGTAACCACAGCCCGCACGAATCCGGTGCAGACCCTAATGCAAGAAACCCCAATCTTACCCTGAGCTGCAGTGAGGAGCCCCGCGCAGAAAACCAGCAGAGACTTGAATTTCCTCCACGCAGTCATGTCCGCAGTTATTCCACACACACACACACTCACACCAAAACCCCCGGCGGCTCTTGTCGTCTGCGCCCTCGTTCTCCGAGCGGCGGCGGGGCTGAGGACAGCGCCAAATCCCCCCGGCGGGGCGAGGAGAGGCGGAGAGGAGCGCTCCGGGTCCCGAGCGCCGCGCAGCGCCCGACGCCTCCTGCAGGACTGCGCGGGCGGTTGGCTCCGCTCCGCTCCCAGCATCAGTCCCGCTCCGCGCCGGGGCTGAGCCGCTCCGCACCCGCGGAGCCCCGGCGCCGCCGGCCGGCCGCCCGGGGGACGGGAGGCTTGCGGAGGAGGCGCGGCGGGCGGCGCGGCATCCACGGCCGCCGGAGGGGAGAGCCGGGCGAGCGGCGGCGGGAGAGGGCTGCGGGGAGTGCGAGGAAGAGGAGGAGGAGGAGGAGGAGGAGGGGAGAGGGAGGGATCGAGGCGAGAGCGGCGCAGGCAGCGCAGCGGAGAGCCTGCCAGCCACACGAGAAGCAGCAGAAGCAGCCGCCGCCGCCGCCGCCGGACTCAACCATCACTTCCCACCGAGAGGGGAAGGGGACGGAGCTGCGCAGACGAGCCCGCAGGCGCCCCGCACCGCCGGCTAGCCCCCACGGACCCCCCCGGGGGTTGCCGCCGCCTCCCCTGCTCGTCCCGGCGGCGGCCCCGCACGGGCACGGGCACCGCCGGGTCCCCGTGTGGCTGCCGCTGCTCCCCCTCCGAGAGGCCCCCGGGGGATGAAGAAGCCCCCGGGAGGATGAAGGAGGCCCCTGAGCCCCTGCCGCCCAGGTGCCCCCTGTCCCCCGCCCACAGACACCGCCGGGCGGGTTTGCAGGTGCTGCTTGCAGGAATCCCCAGCCTGTGCGACTCCCCGGGAGGGAGGAAGGCTGCCGGGTCCCCAGGGTGCCCCTCTCGGTGCCCCCGAGCTGCTCCCCAGAGTGAGCTGCTCTTCTCAAGGGGAAGGAGAGGAGCCAGCATCTCCTGGAGGAATGCTCTTTGTCGTTCCGTTGTCATTCCCTGTGGTTCCTGTTGCCAAGAGGAATTTCTGCCATTAACTAACCTTTAAAAAAAAAAAAACACCAAAAAACAAAAAAACACCCCCGTACATGGCAGTATGCAGACGAGGCTTCCCCAGCATCACCCCAAACCCACGAGCGTTGCTTGCTTGTGCCCAGGGGAAAGGAGCTGGTGGCCCGGAGCTGGCCTGTCACAGCACCCACGGCTCTGGCAGGTGCTGTCCTTTGCCAACGGCAGTTTCTGTGCCAGGCCTGCCTGCAAAAAGCCAAAAATGCACCCAAATCTGGCTTGTGACCCGTCAAAGATTGCAAAGCTTACCACCAGCACCACTGCACACTGGGCCTAACTACATAATTAATGCTTACCTATACCCGTAATTAAAATACAAAGGCTCATAGGAAAGGAAGAAACGCAAACTCCTTTGGAAAGGTAGTTTCAAGGTTGTAATTATTCAGTTATGATGAGTTTTTCTTTCGTGGTGAAATATGCAAAGTTGTTTTCTTATTGTAAGTTGCAAGAAGGTGGTGAATGGGCACTGAACGAGGTAGGCTGACTTTGTAATAGGCTTGTATTTATGTATAAATGTTGCGGTTCTCAGTCAAAAAAAAAAAAAAAAAAAAAAAAAAAAAAAAAAAAAAAA
>NC_048895.1:94893454-94981147 GCF_011077185.1 Oxyura jamaicensis | reverse complement strand
AAAAAAAAAAAAAAAAAAAAAAAAAAAAAAAAAAAAAAAAAACCTCTCCGGGGCCAGGCAAGCTGCCGAGAAAGACGTGGCATTGCTGCCATCTCGTGGCGAGCTTTTCCTCCCTGCCGCTTTTCGTCTTCCGTGCCTTCCTTGCCTTTTACCACTGCTCTTTCCCTTGGGTCCCCAACCGAGGGTACTTCCGAGCCCGACCAGAATACTTTCAGAGGAGGGATTTGGCCTTACTACTCATCCCCGTCTTAAAAACGCCTCGGGGACTCACCTTTCGGTTCGTGAAAGTAAGGAGATGTCTGTTAGTACCAGACATCACATGGCTAAGATACTGTGCAGAATTCCCCCCAGTGCTCCCCTGGCTCCCCATGTACAGCTCCTTATTACTCCTTTCTCCTGATGACCCTGAGAAAGACAGAACTGGTCACTAAACTTAAGCTGAGACTCTTCCTTTCTGGCTTGCATTAGTCTGAGGCTTAGATTTCTAAAAAGAGCTTTTTTTTTTTTTTTTTTTTTTTTTTTTTTTTTTTTTTTTTTAGGGGGGGAGGGGGGTGTTGTCTGGCACAAAAGCTGAACACAGCACTTTTTAGTTTTGTTTCATTGTATAGTCTATTGAGCTGGAGCAGTTAAAAAGTCATAAAAAACCTTCATTTATGGCTCTCAGGGTCTAGTTGAAAACAGTAATGCTTGTACCATTTCTTGCTGTGCTGTTTAAGTAAACATTCTTAATTTGAGATGTTGCTGTTTAATCCTTCTCACAGCAGATTCTGCAGAAGCTCCAGCATGATATAATGTGGGCTTTCTTGGTCTTGACTCATCCTTGTTAGATTTACTGTTTCCTGAGGCTCACCATTCTTCTAAGGATTTTCTAGGCTTTATTTACTGAGCTTTTGGGACCTGCTTCCTTCCTTACTGTGTTAAACAAGTGGTAATTTCTTCCCCTCATAGAACCTAGATAAGGCCAAATAACTGGGCACCATAATCACTATCACTGCAAACGAATCCCTACACTCCTTTCTTACAACCTACGACAGCAAACCATATACATAAATGTCATTGGCCTTTTATCGCGTTATCACTTTTATCACATTATCACTTCTTCCCTGCAGTAGTACCTTACTGTGGTAAATACAACTGCACACACCCCTCAGTTATGGTCTCAGTCTCTCTACAGACTCAAGTAGATGTCACAGTGACTTTTGCAACCCCCATGGGAAGCAGTTTTGCCAAAGCCCCAAAGAGCCAGAAGATGACTGTGAAGCTGAAGTTTGTCATTCCAGGAAGCATCGCCTTGGAGGAATTTCCACCAACCTGACTCGAGCTCAGCATGCAACTGTGGTACCTAAACACGGTAATTATAGAAGATGATCTAACCTAATGACTGTAATCTCTCTATTGTATTTTAAGTACCTAATGTGCTACCATAAAATCCCTGAATTTATGAGTTTGAACAGAGGCAATATTTCTCACTGTTCCCTATAGACACTATGGGGGAGTGTATATGTCAAGACTGTTTGTACTAATCAGGGTGATTTAAAGGGAACTTGACAGGGATTTATTTTTAATTGAGAGCTTGTCCTTTTTCTTCCCTATTCCAACATAAAAAAAAAAAAAAAAAAAAAAAAAAGGTCTTAAAGGTTAGATTTTTCTCTCTATCTCTCTTTTTTTTTCTCTCACTTTTTTTTTTTTTTTTTTTTTTCACCTTTTCAGCTTGTTATGTTACGTTCATAATTTTGAACTAAATTTTGTCTGTTGTTGCTTTCTGGGAAGAAGAAGCATCTTTCCACAAGGTTCAGGAGAATTTGCGCATATCTAAGCAAAACTGCTGTGGGAACATAGCTGAGAATGTACTATATACTCATTAAAAAAGGATGCTTGGGGGAACCCATAACCAGGCTTAGTAGTCATCATCTGAGACAGAAGACAGTAGCTTTCTGCCAGAAGGTTATTGCAAAGTCTCAAGTTTAAAAATCTGAAAGCTTAACATTCAAAATAGTATGTTTTTTAAGAAGTTTTTAAGAAGAAAAGTCTTCAGTGGAACACAGATATAGAGCTGGGAATTCAGAAAGCAGAAGTCATTTCCACAAGTAACTTCATATATATAACATATATATATAATGTTTTCTTGGTTACACTTGCTCTTTACTTGTTAGCAAAAACAGAGAGCAGAGTTCCAAATAGTCTCTCTTAACACATTCTCCTTACAATAGCTCTATTTTCAGACTTGAAACATTTTGTGATCTCTTCAGTCATAATAGAATCTTCCAGGCTAGAACAATGAAAATCTTTTATATGTACATATGTTTACTTCCAATTTGTTATAGTGTCATGATTAAAAAAGAGGCCATACCCCTCACAAAATGTCCAGGGTTGGAAATTTTGTTGCTGGCATTCAGATTTGATTCTGCTGTCTTTTTGTGATAATGTTCTGTCCAAAGTAGAATTTTCTCTTGTAAGACAGTCAATAATGATGATTGCGTCTACATCACCTACAACTACATCAGCTACAGCTACATCGTGCCAAAAGACTTCTAAGCTAGAAACAGTTGGAGAGAACAGGAAATAGTTGTAGGGAAAAGTTGACTATGGATTGGCCAGCAGGACTCCTCAAGGAAGTATTGGTCAGCAAAAGAGGTTGTTACCAGTCTTGTTCAAGGGGGACCCTGGAACTAAAATAATTGCTCTACTATATTGTATTCCCTCTGGAGTGCTTAGTAGAGGGAAAACAGTTGGCAAGGCTGGGGGGGGGGGGGGGGGGGGGGGGGGGAGAGACTTATGCTGTCTGCTTTAGTGTACACTCAAGCATTACCTGGCTCCTTAGGAAACGGCTCCAGCATGCTGGTTTTTGTTTAAGCACCTATACTGATCCCATGTGTTCTTAAGGTGACATTAATAATTAATGTTTGGAAGATGGGATTTCTGGAAGATATTTCTGCCTTCAAGGAAAGGTGGAATTTGTAGGTAGTAGCCTTCAGGGTACCTACAGGAGGCAACACCAAAGTTGTGTTTTCCTCCTATACCTAAACAAATCCTATTTGTTTAGGTGCAGTTGCTTAGAGACTTAACCATATTTTCTTTAAGGGTTAATATAAGAAAAGGAAACTTGACGCTGTTCAAGGAAAACAGCTGTTTTGTTTTGTTTTGCTTTTATTTGTTTCTTTTAAGTTTTGCATAAAGATATTCTGCAAAGCATGTGAGCAATTTTAAAGCAGCCTATTAACAACTGGGTAACTGTAGTCACCATCATAGTCTAAACAGACCAGCAAGGCAGGATCTTGACAGTGAATAAAATGTGACAGAGTGTCAGAAAGCTTTCAGAGTGCTAAGTAGTAATTCCTATCAGATGGGAGAGATAAGGAAGAACCAGTGGAGGGAGGCAAAGAATAGCTCAGGAAACACTTTTTTTGGCAGCAATCTGTCTGGATACGGGAAGGGCAAGACTGCATTTGTCAAAGCTGGAAAGATACTGCTATTATTGAGCCAGTAGAATATATGTTTGGTGGTGAGGAGGTGTTGGTCAGACCCTTCAGGAGGATTCCGTACCCACATTTATTGAGAATCCGAAACAGTGACTCCGAGTTATATCACTTGAGCTTGTCTTGTGACCATGAGTGACCAGAGTGACCATGGTGCTGAAAGATGTACAGATACAAAGAGTGATTAAATTATGAACACATGCTGACCATGTTAACAAAGTGTTTGGATTAACATCTAGTGAAGTGATGTAACTTGAGCAGTCACAGCTCATTGATTCTATTTGCTTAAGCATTTGCAAGAATCATGCTTCAACCTACCTCTCCTCCTGTAATTTCCTCTTGATGAGCCATACATTTAAACTTAAAGCCCACTTGCTTGAAACTAAATACTTTTTTTTTTTTTTTTTTTTTTTTTGTATATGGAGAAGACTTAAGTTAGAACCTTGATTTATGTTTTGAGCTAAATGAGAAAGAAAGGTTTAGTGTATGGGAAAAAAATAACTCCGTTTTATTCATGATGGATTGGAGCTGATGGTTACATATACATGAGGAGATGTCAGAGAGGCAAGCTGAGATTTCAGTTTGGACATAAGGAGATTAGTCTGGAGTAGACTAGTATATCTGTGAGTCATTAGCAAACAGATGGTAGTTGATTTTGTATTTGCTGATGAGATCACACAGAGAAAAGGTGTAGAGGGAAGAGAGAAGGAAACCAAGGACAGGAAACCCACACAGTAATTTGAAGAGTGGATGAGAAGTATGTTTTCAAGTATATCACCTGGGTAATCAGGTGGAGAGACAATTGAAGATCTGAACATACAGTATTCTAAGAAGATCTGTGTGTCAGGTCAAAGTGGATAAAAATGGTGTCTTCATGAAATGTAGCTATAGAGTAGAGATTTTAGAGAGAATGATTTCATATGGATCTGAAGAAGGTTAAAACTAAATCAGGGAAAATAGAGGTGATTGAAAAGGAATTTGGGAGAGTGTTATAGTGAGAGTGTAAGAGAAGGTTTAGCTGATAGCTGGTGGCTGAAGGTGAAATAATGGGAAACGGGTAAAATCATGACATTTCTGACATTGCAAAGGTTAACCCATAAATAAATTGAGGGATAAATTACTAGAAGACAGGAAAGAGGACAGTGGGAGTACAGGTTATGAGAAAAATGGTGAGAAATTATGAAACTGGTCATGAGAGAAATCAGATGGCTGGATAGGATGGAGGCACTGAAACAACTAGTGGAGTCAAAGGAGGCAAACAAACAAGAAATTTTTGAATCCATGATCAAGAAAGAAAGAAAGAAAGAAAGAAAGAAAGAAAGAAAGAAAGAAAGAAAGAAAGAAAGAAAGAAAGAAAGAAAAAAGAAAGAAAGAAGGAAAGAAAGAAAGAAAGAGGAAGGAAGGAAGGAAGGAAGGAAGGAAGGAAGGAAGGAAGGAAGGGAGGGAGGGAGGGAGGGAGGGAGGGAGGGAGGGAGGAGGGAAGGAAGAGGGAGAGGTGATAGTTAATGGAGAAAGAAAGGAGGAGTAAAGCTAAAGCAGTGATAATTTTGAGCACTTCTTTTAAAATCATCTATAAACACCTCTTCTAGCTGGCTTGCTTGAGATTTTTATTTCTTATTAGACATTGCTCTCATTTAGGTTCTGTACCATTATAGTGGTGGTGGACACAATATATAGAGAAAAAAATACATTGATACAAACACTTAAAACATTAGTCAACTGTCTTGCATTTCCTGATTTTTCACATTTGAGGTTGGATTTAAATTCTGCCAGACTGCCAGATGAAACAAATGTAATGATAGAATCAGTCCTTCTACCCTGAAATTGAATTTTTTGACTTAGTTTTTAATAGAGGGCTCTTAACAACATGTGTTAACAGGAGTGATAGGAAAAAGGGGAGACTGCTCAGATAATCAGGCACACAATCTTTCAAAATAATCACTAGCAGAAAATTTAACATAGACTTGAAGAAGCCTTTACTGAAGTGACTTAGCCTCTATAGATATGTTCTCTTTGGCTGGTGCTCAAGGAAATAAGTTCTTATGGTTTACACTAATGAATATTTTGGGTGCATTTCACATAGATGTAAGAAAAGGATACCAAAGTAAAGACAGAGAGGATTGTTTTGAGATTCTTACTAGAAAGATATTTCTGAAGTTTTCTATGCTCTGATGGTGTGCACATGTGGTGTACTAGTCTGGAAAGTAGTAATAGTGATAGTCACATTAGAACACCTGGGACATCTTGAGAAGCCCACATACACATTTCCAATTAATATGGTAGAAATAACTTCCACCATATCTCAAAATATTTGTTGAGAGTAGATGAATTTCACCCACATGCCTTAATCACCTGATTTGTACCTACCCACACTTTGGGGATTTTATGATGTCAGAGTTTCTCATACAGTGGGTGGTCTGTGAAGGCCTGCAGAGATAGACTGTCTGTTTAGGTGTTTGCTATAGTTCACAGAGAGTTTTTCCTCTGTATTGACTGGAAAGAGAATTTGATGGTCTGATCTAAGCAACTCCTTGACAAAGTTAGGTTTTAAAAGAACTGAATGTCTCCAAACTTTGTTTCCATATGTGCTATTTCATTTATGTATTAATCTAGTTCTGATTCATATTTCCACCTCATCATATGTCTATGCAGACAAGATACAGGGTCACAAATGGAGATGCATATGCAGATACACCAAAATTATTTATTCCCCATGTATGAATTCTAACCCTCCATTATAGAAAAAGCATTGTATTCCATTTTCCTTCAAAGGAAAATCTCACAATTACTGTAAAGTAATAGTACACATGAATGCTTGCTACAATTATTCAGAGAAGCCTTTGAAAACTGGGAACTCGAACTAATGACAGCTTTTCCATTGACTTCAGTCCTGCGTCCTCCATGAGTATCAAAACTAGAAACTTGAGTGAGAAGAAGGTATTAAAACTAAAGCATCAACTGCAGTAAAGTTTCAGTTGCAATGCACCATCAAACATCTCATAACATTACTGCTAACAACTATGTATAAGCACAGGACAAGAATGATCTACTGATGGCATTTTGCACCTGTAAAGGAGAAATCTGATGTGTTCTTCCTGCAGCAGCCCATTATCAAGTCAATATCTCCCTCCACAGGAAAAAATCCAAGGGGCCCATCAACAGCATATAGTGATTAAAGAATGATTATGCAATCTCATTTCTCTACTTACATATTGACCAAGCCAGATGGTGACCAACTAAATCTTTGAAATGCAAACCTTGCTAGAGTTAACCCATCAGCGTAACCTCAATTATCTTGCCAAATATTGGGTGGCCTGACATTGGGCTGTAATTGGCCTTGCTAATATCATCCAAAGATGGGGTTTTGAGCAAGAGCCTAATCGCTGCCTAAGTAAAGCTGGCAAAGTGCCCTTCTGAAGAGAGGCATTAATGATCTTCATCAATAATGGGCTTAAGTGTTTCTGCTTGCCATGAATTTTTCATTTGGAAAGATGGAAAGAATGCAAGACCATGTTCTACCCTTCCTGCATCAAACTAAGGGAGGTCTAGTATTGTTCACTGAATGGATTTTCTGTTCTTTGCCATCTCATTCCCTTCTTGAACAGCATTTGAGCCTGCTGTTCTAAAACAGTGAGTTTCAAGTTTCTAGTCCTGTACAGTCCATCTACTTGTTAAATTGGCATTGCCTTTCCTCTTGCTGCTTCTGACTTGGAATTCCTTTCCATCTCAAAAAGATGCAGAAGGAAGGGTTGCCTAGTTGAGAACATCAGTAACCCAGTCTGCCTGCATGCCTCTATGTATTAAGAGAATTTACCACAGAAATAATCTGTTTCTCAGATTTGCCTTCCCCTTTCCTGTTAGTCCCTATTTCTCTCTTTATAGGGAACGTAACTCCTGGACCGTAGATCTGAAAGAAGCAGGTGAAAAGCTAGTATTGCTGTTATTTTTCACATGGATCTACTTCTGATTTAATTAGTTACCAACAGTTCTTTGCAGTACATACAGGTCAAGTTTGCTTGTCATTGCCTAAATCTTTGTTTTATGCCCTCCATAATACAGTAGTAAAATGAAAGTTTAAAAAGCAGAAAATGGACTTTCACTAGCATCTATTTGAAGCATGCAATAATGTCATGTCTTTAAGAAAGAAGCTAGGTAATGAGTGATTTGGAATTTTATTAATATTAGTGATAACTATTATTAGAAAAAATGAAGAAGTAACTAGAAATTCTGAGTATTATTGTCTGCGATCCATGCTTACTCATGGGAACATTAGTATTTCTGTATCAGCCAGCAGAAAAATTCTTTGAAGATTTTGGGAAGTAGACCAAAATGCATTTGATCCTCAAAACACCCCAAACATTCTCATGGCAGCATACCAGAGTCAGTGTGGAAAACTTTAATTAGTGCCTGCAATGTAACTGACACATAATAAAGCTTCTTCAGACCACGAGATTGAAGTTGGTCATTTTATTAAATGCAGTTATTAAAAAGGTCATTAAAAGGTAAGAGAACATAGTCAATTTAGAATTTGCTAGAGCATTGGAAATAGGTTCTGCCAATCTGGAAAAGCCACTATGAAGCATCTGTGGCAGAATCATCTTGTTTTTCCCAACACCTTGATCATTTATTATTATTATTTTCTTTTTGTTTAGAATATACAGATTACCAGAAATATCATAATGTGTGAGACGTTGCCTCAGAGACTGTTCAGATGTGTTAGACTATACAGAATTGGGTGATGATGTTACTATGTCCCTAGTTCACAGTACATGCAGGAGGTATTCATACTATTCCAGGTCCCTAAGTTCAGGGCCTTGGGCTGTCTGTATAGTCAATGGATAGATGTAGAGAGCAAGACCCTTTTTACCTAATTTTAGGCATCTAGCTGAGAGAGACAGAGAGCTCAGATAGTATCTGATCACTTCTTGAGAGTATTTTCTGCATTTGCTGTATAGGCAGTTTGCAGAAATTATATGCCTAACATTAGGTGGATGGTCGTGATCCTTCTGTTAAGTGGATGAGTGACTTTGCCCAGTTATCTGTGATGTGGGCTTCTTCACTTTGGCTGGATGGATGTGCAGCAGAAAAAGAGGAAGCGTTCATCTAGGGGAGGAGTGATATCATTCCTAGACCAGGACAAGAGAAACTCCTGGTATATTTTTCATTTTGCACTCTCACAGACGAGTCTGTCAGTCATTACCTTTTACTCCATTGACTTTAGTCTATTGCAAAATAAGAAAATGTTGTGTTCTTTTATGATATAGGTGCTTTGCTTAAGGTTTGCAATGAAAACAAGAATACATAATACAGAGTCAGCACCGAGTTGATTTGTTATACTTAAAGCTTCTGGGGAAGATTTTCAAAGGCACGAGGGAGTTAGGAACCAAACTCCCTTTGGCGTTCAGTGGGTGTTCAGCATCTAGCTGTCTATTTCTGCTTTTGAAATATCCTCCTGTAGCAGTAAGTGGTCGAATCGTAATGGATAAACCCATAAAAAAAACTGGAGCGGTCTGTCTTTTTCTGACTATTAAACTGATACCCCTTTGAAGAAGAAAGTTCTTAAAACAGAAAAAGAAATATCAGTGAATCTCTGCTCACTGTGGGCTTTATTCACGCCTTGAAGCACACACAGAGCCTGCATTAATGTTAAGAAGAATTATTCAGACATGTAAGGGGTATGTAATTGATAATGTATTCTTGCTGTTGCTTAGAATAGGTCTTTGTGAGAATCAGGCTGTAGGTGGGGCTTCCATATGTTTCACCTTTAATCACAAGACTCAGCTTTTTAGGAGAATTCTGTTTATTATGAAAGTGTAATCCTTTTTTTATAGGTGTTGTTGGCAGGCTGAAACCTCCCAGTGCAGTGTCGCTGGCCAGCCTTCCTCAGAGACACAGCATAGCTCTGCATATAGCACAGCAGATATCACTTTCTCTCATCTCTCTTATTCCATCCCCTCCTTACCCCAGGTACTGCAGAGCTCCCATCCTCACCTTAAAAGAGCAGCTTCCATTTCCCCATCACTACTACCAAATGGTAATGCCAACAATATATACCATCACTAAAGATCAACTGTGTGAACTCTTATGTTCAGATTTCACAGCCAGACCAAACTACAAGAGCATGTAACCAGACAAAATGGTCAATTTTGGTGTTTATCCATATGTTTAAACAATGTGACCTGTATTCATAATTAATTGATTAAAATTAATTTATATTTTCTTTAATTTAATTAACACATCTGCTCTGTGGACTCTCCTTTAATGTGTGTTTTCACAGATTCTTGTTCATCCTCTGGGTCATCTCACATGATCTGTTCATCTTTCTGCTAAAGGCTTTTTTATATAACCTAGTTATCTGTGGGCTATACTCCTGGTCATATTTTTGTTTGTTTGTTTGTTGTTCTTTTCTTTTGTTTTGTTTTCAGATACAGATTAACATTCTTTTAAGATGTTGCACCCTAGTGTTTTTTTTTTCAAGCATGATTCAGGAGAAACAACTTTTTTGTGGGCATACATTCTTACTTCAAACTTCTTGAAGATCCTAGAAATTCAAGACACTTAATAATAGCAAAATAATCTATATATGTGTATGTATACTTTCTATTCACTATTAGCATCTCAAAATCTATATAGCTATTGTAATGCTAACAGTAGATACCATACTTGCTCAGTTAATTTCTTTGATTCTCTTCAGTCTTCAAAGGAACCTTTTTCTAAAACATCTGTTCCAGAGGTTTCTCATATATTTGGAAAATGCAGTGATTTCCCATCACAATGCTCCTGACCACATTGCACCAGCTGCACTGGGCAAAGGTGTAAGCCAGACCACATTCATTTCAGCCAGGAGAGAACTGTAATTATTTGATGCTGATCAGTTAGTTCTTTAGCAGAAACTGATATTCACACTGATATCATGGAGGGTTAAGAAAGGGTTAAGAAATGTTTTGGGCTAAGGGTTAAGAAATGTTTTGATAGTCAAAGTATTCAGATATGTTCTTCTTTTCTATATTTGCTCCTGAATAGTTTAAATAAAAAATAATAAAAAAGAAGAAACAACAGACAAAGCAGAACTATAATTAGCAATTAGCTTGCCAATTATATTTGATCATTGTTTGTTTCTAAAATGTAAGATCTGTTTGTTCTTTTTTTTTTTTTCCAAGCTTTCCCTGAATCCTTTTATACAAAAAAAAAAAAAAAAAAAAAAAAAAGAGATAGTTACTATTTCTGAGCTACAGTTGGGATTTTACTGATTATTAAATTAAGGTGATCTATATTATTATCTGTCAGAAGTGACTTACAGCCCTACACCTTTATCAATTTTCCCCATCCTAAGCAGAATTAATTTTATGGATTTATTTTTTATTTTTTATTTTTTTGGAGAAAATGTATCATTATTCAATAGCATTGACATTGCAAGTCAGGTCTGGAGGCACAGAGAAAAGGAGACTGTACGGTAGCTGAATGGATTCATAGGGTTATTTACTACAAATAGTAAATTTTTGTAATTTCCACAAGTTACTATTAGTTCCTCAAGTTCCATTTTGATGTCTGTTTTTTATGTAAAGATATGCATATATTCTTTTTACAAAGTCCACTTGCTTTCATCTGTTTACTTATCAAGACAGCTTCATGCAGGTAGATTAATCCCTCTAAAATTGCAGTTATACCCTGTACTTCAGTTTGCAGTCCTTCTGTTTAAGATGTCATCACAACTGAAAAGTATAGAATAAACTGATATGTTCTTAAAAACCCTATACTAAACAATATGAATGTGGTAGTCTACACTTCTTCTGGCATAGAAAAATGCATAGATCTCATCTGGAGAACAGGAGATGATTTGTGTTCTATAAAAACACTATTTATTTTTAATGTCTCTGATTCAATGTGCAGTCAAGGACAGATTTTTACCCACCATGGGGAACTGAGACTGATTTTGTATTTTTACACATCCATCTTCCAGGCCTTCCATAAACACAATTACCAAAGACTGCAATAGCAGTTGTGCTTGAGGATTCTTCTCTGGTAGAAATCTGTATTTGAAAATGTTAGTGTTATGTGCCTAAATCATTCTCAGAAACACACAACTAAAGTTTCTGTGGACTTTCTTGTTATTACCATGAGCTCTACATGCAGATAAGAAACAGTAAATGCCTTCATGAAATTGCAATATTGCCTCTTCCGGTATAAAAGGAGGGCAATGCAGTTCACATCAATGGAGCTGTGACCATTTAATCTTTAGAGAATTTATTTATTTATTTTTCCTTCCCAGCTGGGATACAGCAAGAAAATATCTCAAGTTTAAAGTGTGTTATCTCCCCCATGCTCTTACTCTAAGAAAAATCAACATCCCTTTTGATGTATTTTTGTTTCCTGATTTGCTTTTGTGATCAGTGCAAGGACCAGAATTTTAGCTGACAGAAATTATGTGGCTTCACTGATGTTTAAGGAACAATGATGATTTACATGACTTGTGTATCCTGTCCCAAAACACATAGATTGGAACAATATTGATGTGATTCTGTGATTCTGCAAATATTTCCTATCCCTTGGCAGTATTTTATAACTACATGCCTCATTGTATCTCTGTCATTTAATTCTTATTCACATAAAATATAGCATGATACAAAACATTTATGTCTTTTACTCAAAAGGAATCCTCTCCTTTATGTCTAGATTGGGCTGCTCTTGAATGAGATGCTCACCAGGTCTCCATTCTTGAAGCACTTAAGTACTTCCGTCTTTTACTGGAGTGCCATTGAAGAGGCTTGCGTAATAGCACTGAAGTGTTTGCAAGGATGGAGCTAAGGAGAACCTGCAAGATAATGTGTAAAATATGGAAATTGAATAGGGATAACACAGGAACTCAAACAGTCAAATATTCTGGAATAATGATTCTGCTAGCTTGATTCAAAATCATGAAAATAAAAAAATATTCCATCTAAATTCACTTTCCTTCTGCAGTAGTGTCCCCTGTAAAGGGATTATTTCATAAAACTAGATTATGCTGGAATGGCAATGAAAGTCAAGTTCCTGTGTCTGAGTAAGAAAACTTACATAAGAAAACTTACCTGTGTGCATAAAACATTAAAATATTCTACTGGGCTTAACTCCCCTCAATACAGAGAGATCAGGGTTGGAGCTCCATTGCTCTGGGGACAAGCTTTGTCCATTTCTGAATTACAAATCCCCTGAAATCTATTCTCATATTTTTTGACCTGCCATTTAACAGATTAATTAATTCTTGCTTAACTACTTTAATGTCTAAACCTGACTGGTACTTGTGGTGGTTTTACTCAGGTGGATGGCCGAGCTCCACCTCAGCTGCCTCATTCCCCCTCCTCAAGGGAAAGGGGGAGAAAATACGATGCAAAGGGCTCAAGGGTCGAGATAAGGACAGGGAAATCACTCAACAATTATCTTGATGGGCAAAACAGACTCTGAGTAGGGAGATAGTAAGATTTATTGTCTATTACTAACAAGCTAGAGACATGAGAAACAAAGGAAAGAAACCAAAAGCGCCTTCCCCCCATCCGCTCTCTTCTGACTCCTCCCCCTGAGGGGTGCAGGGGAATGGGGGATGTGGTCAGTCCTTGACGCTTTGTCTCTGACGCTCTGCCACGGTCACTCTGTGCCCCTGATCCACATGGGGTCCCTCCCACAGAATGCCGTCCTTCCCCAGCTGATCCTGCGGGGGCTGCCCACAGGCAGCAGCTCTTCAAGAATTGCTCCCACATGGCTCCATACCACGGGGTCCATCCCCCAGGAGTAAAATGCTCCAGCAGGGGTCCACCATGGGTGGCAGCTCCCCCCAGACCCCTTGCTCCTGCGTGGGCTCCTCTCCACCGGCTGCAGCTCCCGCCCGGGGCCTGCTCCTGCGAGGGCTCTCCATGGGCCGCAGCCTCCTCCAGGCCACATCCACCTGCTCCACGGGGGGCTACTCCATGGGCTGCAGCGTTGAGATCTGCTCTACTGTGGTACTCCAGGGGCTGCAGCGGGACAGCCTCCTCCACCATGGTCCTCTCTACAGGCTGCAGGGGACTTCTGCTCCATGCCTGGAGCACCTCCTGCCCTCCTTCTGCACTGACCTTGGCACCTGCAAGGCTGTTTCTCACTCCTCTCACACTCTCCCAGCTGCTGTTTTCTTTTTCTTTTTCTTTTTCTTTTTCTTTCTTTTTCTTCCCTTTCTTAAATATGCTCTCACAGAGGTGCAAACAATGTCATTAGCTCGGCTCTGGTCAGCAGCGGGGCCCTTACCTAACATGGGGCAGCTTCTAGATTCTTCTCACAGAAGCTACCCCTATGGCCCCCTGCTACCAAAACCTTGCCATGTTACCCCACTACAGTACTCTTTATTATTATTATTATTATTATTATTATTTTTTTTTAAAAAAAAACTTTCAAAATTGATTAAGTATTTGTTCTTAATGTGGAACCCAAGTCAGTGCTTAAATGTACATATTAGCACAATCAACTCTTGTGGTCCCTCTTTGAAGCTGGACCTTGCAGAGATGCTTAGATGCACGCATACATTGCAGCCAAGCATGTCTCATCCTGTGTCTTCCACCTTGGCAGGTGGACACAGATGCAGGGCTGTGCATGTACCTGAAAGCTGCCACTGATAGAATTAGGTCATGAGTTTGTATTGAGAGGGTAGAGACTTCTGCCCCAGACAAAATCTGATCCTGCTTCACTTTTACAGCACGCGTAATCTGTGCTCCTGCTTTTCTCAGTGTGTAAATTTCACTATAACTTGCTGGCATTGACTTCCAGGGATACATTCTGATTTACAGAGGTATAAATTAGATTTTGCTAAGAATACAGACTCTCAGATTTATGTACCAGCTACTATCTTTTTGTTTTGTTTTTATCAAATTCACTAGACATTGGTGATTTTTTCACTCAAGTTAGTATTTTGGGGTGCAAACCCCATTTTTATCTCTTTTGCAGCTATATATATATATATTTTCCTGTTAATAGCAACGTGAATCTGAACTGTGCTGTTTTACTTTGTTATAAAATGTGCATTGCTCTGAGTCACTATTATGAAAAAGTCACTAACAGATACACAATTCTAATAAGTTGGATTAAGGTACCATTGTGAGTCATGGCCGATGATTTCCTTAAAAGTGCAGGGTTGAAATAATTTGTATTGTAATTAATTTGTTTTCCTAAAATAAATCAAGGTATTTTGCCTGATCACTTTTTAAGTGCTGTAATTCTGTCTTTGAAATATCTGGGAGGTGTTGCATGCAGAACTAGTACTGTGTAATGTACATATTTCTCATTTATACTCTTGGTCAAATTGAAGTTAATGTTGCTATAGTGACTAATACCTTATACAAAACACATGACAAGAACAAAACATTTAAAATAGCCTGAGCAATAGAAAACATAAAACATAAAGAGAGTCATTTAGGGTGTGGTAACCTTTGTATCACAGATTTAAGAGCATCAGGAAAAGTTCCTGCCAATGGAGCTCAGAGGATGAAGGAGCTGAGACTCCACTGAGGAATTTGAAGCACAGCTGAAGAGACACCTACTCTGTCAACAGCCTCATTCCTTCCTTGCAATACCTTCTGCTTTCTTTTTTTCTTTTCTTTTTTTTTTTTTTTTTGAGATTTACACTTGATGACATTTCTCTGTTTGTCTGTTGTTGCCTACAAATAGAATGAGTTGTAGGCATCCATAAACAGCCTCCAGCATGACACAGCCTCCAATCACATCTTTGCCATTATCCTAAATGAGCTTGGCACCATGAAAGATATATGCCCTAGAGAAAAAAAAAAAAAAAAAAAAAAAAAAAAAAAAAAAGATGAGGTGGGTGCAACAGAAGAACTAAAAGAAAAAAATTTTTTATAATTTTTTTTTTTTTTTTTTTTTTTTTTTTTTTTTTTTAATAATAAAACCTTAGGGAAGCTGAGAATGGAAGAGCCCAGGGCAGGTGGAAGGAAGAAATAGGAATAGGAAAGAAGTAATAGGAATAGGAAAGAATAGGAAAGAATAGGAATAGGAAAGAAGGCACATAGTTCATACAGGTAGGGAAACAGGGAGAAGGAAGAAGAAGAGAAAAACTATGGAAGATATATCACAAAGAAGAAAATTGTATGACAGCCATTTTTTCAAGCCATTGGCTTGAAAAAAGTGTGGTTCTTGGAACCAAAAAGACACTGGTTTGTGGAACCCTCTTACAGGGAGGAGGGCTTGAAGGACATTCAAAGTGTCTGGCATGAGCAGAAGTGTTCAGTGACTTCCCATAATAGAAGGGAATCACTCACAGGCAGGAACACAATGGACAATAGATAGAAACACATAGTGTTGGTCTACAAACAGCAAAGGGAGTGATCCTGCAACCTTCAGAAATTAGCATGTGCACAGTCACTGTGGTTTTCTGTTACAAAAACTTTCTTTCAATTCCGACCTTTAGAAAAGATTCATTTCCTCACTTTTAATGCTCTGAGCAGGAGTTGTCTCTGGTATTTTCTCAAAGGCTGTATATCCCATACCAAGATCTCACTGACTGTGTTAGAACAGAAATATTCCTCTCCCTGGTCCTCATTCATTTCTCTCCTGCCTCTCCATTTTCTTCCACACATTTTTAAAAACTGTCCAGGTCAGTCATGCTCCTTTCCCTCCCAGTTCCTTCTTCAGTCTGTGAAAGACAATATTAGCATTTCTGTACCATAAGGGATCCACCAGCATGGAATTTTGCAGCCCCAGAATGCTTGGAAGTGTGCCACTGGAGATGTCTGTCCCCAAGAGCTGCTAAGATTTGTCAGACTGCCTTTCTGCAGAGACTGGTGCTGCTTGGGATAGCAAATGGTTTGAAAAGTCTCTCGCCTATTTTGCTACTGCAAGATCTCCAGATAGCTTCTCAGTGCCTTGCATTTGAAAAAAAAAAAAAAAAAAAAAAAGCTGAAAGAAGAAATTTTGGCTTTGAAATTACATATTTTACACTTCAAGAGAAAAATCATAAAAGAAATAAAACAACTAATATGAACTAATATTTTCTGTCAGTTTTCATGGAATAAAGATGAAAAATAAATTTGATTTAAATTTGGATATCCTGTTTGGATATCCTAGGTGTGGTTAAGATAAATCTAACTTAAGTTAGCCATTAAAACATTTGCTTGTTTGAGAGCTCAGAAGCCTGATACATTTTTGGAAAAAGAGGACTACTATAAAAAATGTTAAAAATAAATTATGTTATCTGGTTGTGATCCTCACTGACGTGATCCAAAGCACCTGTTCCAAAACCTATTCAAGTAAGTGAGAGCTTTCTCTGGACCAAAATGGGTCGTGGATCAGGCACTAACTTTGAACTAACAGTACATGTAGAAGGAACATCTATTGAACTGGAGTCAAACAGGTGAAAATATGATTTTCTTTTACCTGAAATATGAAAAATTGACAATGAAATATGAAGTGTACGTTATCACATTACATTATGAATTACTTATTTTTAGAAACTTCAAGAAAAACACCTTCATAGACTTTTTTAAATTCCTGTGAGGCGTCACTTAAACCTCTAGGCATTTCTAGACATGGATCAGATTGGGCTATCCATATACTCTACATCTAAAAATCTTTATTTGTTATAGAATTCTGTAAGCTTTTTTCTTTTTCTTCTTCTTCTTTTTTTTTTTTTCCCAAAAAGTTTAAATAGCTGTTCTTTTCCTTCCTTTCCCCTTTCACTCTAGTTTGGACCCCATAAAGTAATTGATATAAATTTACTCTGTTCTAAAGCATCCTATCAACCACAAACATATTATTTACAAAGAAAGTGTGAAAATGTGGGCTTTTTATAGTTTCAACTATCGTGACCGATAGACATTTCATACCAAAGGGAAGTTTATGTCTGGCTGCACTGAGGTATAAGTACCATTTCAGCTCATCTTTAGTTGCTTTAGGTTCTCTCACTGTGTTTCTATATTAAAAGATGTTTGCTTTCTGTCATACATTTTGTATGAGTTCAGGCAAGAGAGGATCATGCCAACACCATTTATCTTCTTTAGGATTGTTTTGAAATGAAAGGAAAAGTGAAGAACATTTGCGTGTCTTTTGGTGTGCAACCTTTACAGTCACACTTTGCAATGTTATCAGGATAATTAATTTCCCTAAAACACAGTCTCTTGATTCCCTCTTCTATCTTTCTTCATCCTTTAAGATTGAACCTGACAGATAGAAAGCTGATACCAGATTATAATGTCTCATCTTAGCTACTTGTTCAAAATGTTTCCTTTCTGAACCCCTCCTGTTATACTGAGAAAATGCTGTTTGGTGGCTGGAGCTGGCATCACGAGATCATCACGGTAGAGAAGATAAACTTCCAGAGGAAAAAAAGAAAAAAAAAAAAAAAAAGAAAAAAAAAAAAAGAAAGTTAAAAAAGTCAGAAAAGTAGAGGGAGCAACTCAATAAGACATAACTGAGGAGTAGGTGTATCACCACTGGACTTTGGAAACCTGTTTTTAATTTCCTTTAGGCCATAAGACTCATGTGACCTTTTTGTCCTCTTATAGTATTAGTTCTCCCAATGCAAACTGGAGGCAGTGACCTCTCCTCGACACACAGGAAGGTAAGTTAAAGGTGCTGGTCTGTGTACATGGAAGAGCAGGGCAGATGCGAGCTTGCTCTCTGAAGAGGTAACTGGCCAGACGCAAGCCAGCAGCTATGCAGAAGCCATGAAACTCCATCAATTTAGTGTTGTCCAGGGTTGAGAAACTCTGATAAGACTCTAACTGCACCAGAGCACAGCAGTACTCTCATCGGGCAGCATAATTTGTGGGACAGGGCTGAGCAGTCTAAGTGTAGGTGGAGGAGCCCCTTCCTGTGCTCCCAGCCCCGGTGCAGTTGATTCAAAACCATACGTGGGAGACACTGCTGCAGTGGGTGATGCAAATATCTGTAGCATTTCCTTTAATGGGATCATGAGGGCCAGTATATCCCTTTGCACAGGTCTGCCTAAGTTATGCTCAGTGTGCTTCAATGAGGTTTGGCAAGGAATCAGAATTACTGGCCTTTATATGGCCTGGATTGCACCTCCACTTTGTTTTTCCCTTAGAACCACGAATGTGTGGGACATTTTCCTGTCTTTTGTAATGCTGGATCTTATCTTGTACTTTTACAAGAGAAGTGAAAGGACATCTCTGGAAATTAATCTTACCCATATTCCTTTGGGTAGTTACTTCACAAGAATATCAATTTGGATTAGATCTTGTTTATTAACTGATCAAGCTGCAGAGCAAAACTAGTTGGACACTTTTCCCCCACTAGCTTGCTTGAAATACTCTCCCAGGATTTAATCTCTTGATGGTTAACTATTTTATTTTCCAAGGTAAATTTTCCCCTGATGTTTTTCCTCTTTTGAGAACCAGTTCATGGCAGAGATTTTTGCTTTCAGTTACTAAGTCCCAGTCAGATTACTTTAGTCCTCAGGGTCAACAAACTTCCTGTATGATACTGCAGTCACACTTTATATGACTTGTCTTTCATGTAATCTCCAGATTTCACATTCTCCTATTTTTTGTACAAGGTCATGGTTGACAGTATTTAACAGTAACAATGTTTACTAGACTGATCCTTATGTCCCTGAGGTCTCACTCAGCATTGGTGATGACAGCTCAGATCCCAATATTTGATGTGTGAAGTCATGGTGCTTCACTTTGCATTTACCTACACTTCGAATCTATTTAATTTCATCTGCCATTTTGTTGCTAGTCACTCAATTTCATAAGGTTCTTTGCCATTTCTTCACAGAATTTCTGATTCTTTTCAATTGTGATTCACTTGGTTAACTTCATCACCTCATTTTATACCCTCTTTTCCAAGCTGAGTAGCCCAGAGATTGCAATGCAGGTCTTGCATGTACCCAGTGATGTCCTCCCTCCACTACAAGGGCACAACATTAAAGCCTGTCCTCTGTTTCCTGTCTTTTAATGAAATATTCACTCCTTTAAACCTACATTTTCTTCCCATGGTTGCTTGGTTTCTTTAAGAGCCTTTCGAATAGACTTGCTAATGATTTATTGAAATTCAAATAAACTATATCAACCAAATCTCCGTCACCACTATTAACCCCTCCAAAGAGCTCCAGCTTTAAGGCAAGAGCTAATGCCAGCAGTTCTCCTTTCATCCAAGCCTGATGTTATATTTCCTTTACATAATTCCTTAGGAACTTTTATAGGGAATTTCATTTCAGAATAACACTCTAAATCTAAAAATTGACCTAAATTTAAAAAGGAAATGTTAATCAGGGGTTAAAGGAATGCCAAAAGTAAAACAAAGCTTTTGTTTGTTTGTTTTGCTTTATATAGCATGTTTAGTGTTTTTTAAAATAATCTTTTTGATGTAAAGTATCAATATTACTTCAGCAGTTTGGCAAAAAAGCCACCTCTTTTGATTTGGCAATGAAACCAAACTAATAATAATGATATATCCAATATTTCATCAACAAATGTAAAATAACTTCTTTTGAAAATCAGTAATGATAGATATTTTTGGCTTTATCAAATGAAATATTTGAATGTGTATGCTTTCAAATGAATAAAATAAGTTCCTTCTTCAAAAAGCATTCTTCATTGTATGTACTATTGTGCTGACAGCAGTAGTATCCTCTACTTCTATATTTATATTCTTGTGTCTTGGGACTTATGTACTAAGTCTTACTGTCCTCTCTGTATCTAAGTTTTCTTCCAATGGCAAATAAACTCCTTAGTGCACTGCCCCATTATCCCCTAACTCAGTGAGTGGTTCAATCTGCTGCAGAATTTATATTTGGGTATTTTGGTATTCTATTGTCTCACCCCCTCATTTTTCAGAGACATCTGATGTGTCTTATTCCTTCTTGGTTGCTGTGTGGTTTAGTTTGGTTTTGCTTCTACATTTCTTGAGTTAGTATATTGACATAGCTTTTATTCTTCGCAGTAAGAGCTACAGCAATAGCAAGTAGAACCTGGCATACTGGGAGGAATGCACTAACAAAGACAATACAGCACTCTTCATTGTTTTTACTTGCATGATGATGACCAATGCACATGTCCAAAAAAGGATGAAAAAAAAAAAGGTGAAAAAGAAGGAGAGAGGAAGCAGGTTGGCTTGGTGTGGATGTGCTGTCTTGTTGGTTCACTTGCTGCATAGCTCCAGGGCTAACACACATCCACATCACATGTAGGTTGATTTTCTCCCTGCCCCAATCTACAGCCTAGCAGTTTTTGTGATAAGGACAATTATTTATGGGTGAGAAAATAGTTTGCTTCAGGCTTTGAATTTTAGGGACAGGATACACAGTCTGAATTGTTTGGCCAAAAGTGGTTTCTTGATGAAGTTCACAAAGATTAAAGAGATGTACTTACTACATTGTACACGCGCATGAAAAAATTACAGATTTTTACATTTACCACATTCTGGTGCATAAAACCATATCTGGCATCAGAAAGTGAGGAATATAATATGCAACATTTAATTAGTCTATCCTGCTTAAAAGCATTTATAGTCTATCTTTCACTGGAAGAAAAAATAAAAGAGGTCCCAAGATGGGATACTTTCATATCAAATTAAAATTCATTTTAGCTATGGATTTGTAAAAAGAGGGTTAATAACTGCAGACTCTTAGAATACAGAACATGGACCACAGGAAGAAAAGAAAGCAAACTTTTATTTATTCAAAACATTCATATCTTTTTTTTTTTTTTTTGTAGCTCATAGGAAATATCACATTTCCTAACTTGTGTACTTTTTCTTCACAGTGACCAAGAAAACCTGCAAGTATTTTTTGTATAATCCTAAGAGGAAAAAAAAAAAAAAAAAAAAAAAAAAAGTCATTAGCTTTGCATTTTGAATTTTTTATATATGGAAAATAAAGGATTATGGCAAGATCTTTCAACACATAGACATGGTTTGAGGCTTATCAGCTTTACTATGGCAGATAGGTTCTCTTATTCATATAAAGTTTGTAAAGATTTTGTAATACCCCATATATAGCAAAAAATGTAAATTCCCACTGTCATCTGCACATATAGGTGAAATATATGGAATTCCATTTTGGATTTTATTTACCCTTTGTGGCTTTAGAAGAAAATAAATGTTAGTTTTGTCATAGTCAGCAGACCAAAGATAAAAAGTCTTAGAAATTCATTTGTCTCTCGTTAATTTTATGACTCAGCTCTCAACAGTGCAAATCCTGTTTTAATAAAACATTTTGTCATTTTAATACCTATGGAAAATCAGACAACAGTGGAACTCTGTCTGATGATCACACTGTCCATAAGAAAACTGTGGGCATTAGGGATATTATTAAGGGGAGTCTATTAAAACTCTGTTTCCAGAGTCTGAAGGGCATGCATATACCTTTAAACCTCACAGACTCCCAGCGGTTTCGTGGAGGTTTGACTTGGATGCAAGATTTCCCAATTCCACTCACCCCCCTCTTCTTTTTTATCTTTCAGATTGGGGACCTTAGTCCTGAAAAAAAAACTGTTTCAAGTTTTTGGAGTTGTGCTTGCTTGTTTGTTTGTTTTGACCTTTGTGATGATTTACTTTCTGAAGCTGGGCTTTAACAAAACAGTCTGGACCTTAGAATCCTTAAAAATCAGGAAAATGTGAGTGGCATTTTCAGATGAGCAATTAGGAAGAACATCTTTTGCAACTAAATTATATGGAATCCACTGTCCAAGGTTATACAGAATATTGTTCTCCTATGGAATACCACTAGTGATATGCAAAGTAGCCTAAATAAGTAGCCAAATATTTTATATTCTTCTCTTCTTCCTCCCAGTCCTTGCCTTATTGTTGATACTATCAAAAGTCTTGTCTGTAGCCATTTACTGAGTCATAGTTGGTGAAATAAATCTCACTCAGCTTGGGCATTTAAAAAATTAACTGTCCAGGTCCAACCAACCACTGTTGATCTGCCATATAACCAGCAGAAAGAATGATCAGACATGTTAAGTGTCTAAGTTAATTGGGACAAATTTATTTTGGCAGTACATATTTTTCTAAGGTGCCTAAACTGGAATTAGATTAATAATCATTTGGTTAGGGTAAAAGTACATCTCCTATAAGTATGTTTCCTGAATACAGATACATCTATTTTAAAAGTATTCACACTTTATTATTTTCTCCTAAAACCAGACCATGTTTTATTACTGAGCCAATCTTCATGTTTATTATTCAATGAGAATACATATTATTTCCATATGAACTGACTGTTTTTTATTGATTCAGAATGAAAAGTTTTCTACTATCACTGTTGTTAACTTTGCTGTGTGACAGATGGATACTATGATGACCGTCTGAACAGGTAGGAACCAATTAGGAGGATGGCTGCAAAAGTCACTGTAAGGAAGACACAAGCACGCACAAAGCCACACACTTTACAGACTTTGGAGAGAGTGATTTTCCTGCTTTTTGCATAATAGCCTTTCCTTCCTAGCCCCTGCATGTTACCTGCTATATAATTCTTTATTTATTTGCTATTTTCTATGATCTTCAGTTAACGCTGAATTTTCATTTAAAATGCCATGATCTTTTCTAAGTAAGTAATGTTAAAATACATGTTTTTGGATAAGGTAGTAAATTGGACAAAACATTAGATAATACAATAATAAATACAGATAAGAGGACTAGAACTGTGCAATTGATGTAGATAAGCAATTTTCTTAATTTTGTCCAGACCTGTAGCTCTAATTCAACAAATCACTGAAGCATAGGCTTAATTCCTGCTGTATTAAATGAGACTTCTCACATGCACAAAGATTACACATTCCTAAGCACTTTGCTCTTTATAGACAACACTAGACACTGCTCTCCTTGCCTCCCTTGCAAATACATCCATCCTGATTGTCCCTACTTGAAAAACAATAACAACAACAACAAAATCAACCAAAACAAACAAACAAACAAAAAAACCCCTAACTCCTGTTTACCATGATCCCACAGGTATTATGCTAAGGCAAGTATACAAGGTATAAAGTTCAATCTGAGTTAATGGTGACATATATTTTACTATTACCAAACACTGGGCTATTGCAAATGTACTTGCAGCTTATCATCATTGCCGAACAATCTTGGCTTTGTTGTTGTTGTTGTTGTTGTTTGTTAGTGTTAATTAGTGTTCAGACATTCCTACTGGCTCAATCTTACCTGAGTCTTTCTGACAATTAATTATCTAGAGGTACCATTGCAAATCCAGACTCTTCTTTTTGAATCACTGAAAATCTCATACTGTTATTGTAGACAACAAGTTTGTTGTCTACGAGCTATGTAGAAACATAAGGGATGACCTTTTTGAAGAAAATGCACTGCAGAAAACACAGTTCAGAGTAGATATTTTATTTAAGATTGCTATTAATATTCTTAATTTATAGTGAATATTTCCCTGTTAATAGAAATATCTTTCAAACCACTGCAGAGTTTAAAGGTGTTTATTGTTCCTGTTCCTAGGACAGTTGATTTCTTGTGGCATCTTCAGATGGCTGAATCTGTATTAGAGCTCTTCTGTATTGTTAGAGTAAGGAAAAGACACCAGGTTACACTTGTTTCCTATAAAAGGTGAATTGATGGAACTGGCTGTAGAACAGCCAGAATTCTTGTAATTTTAGGTGAAATTGGACTGCTAAACAGCACCTCAACCAAATAAGGTTTCTGTAACTGAAAAAGAAGTAACTTTTAGCTTGGGGATATTGTACTGGGTCTGGCTGGGATGTTAACTTTCCCTGCAGCAGCCCATACAGTGCTGTCCTCTGCACTTGTAGCTAGAACAGCAGTGGTATCACACCGGTGTCGTGTCTGCTGCTGAGAAGTGCTGGCACAGCAGCTCTCTAACCCTCCTAGGGTGTGGGCAAAAAAAAAAAAAAGTGAGAAAGAAACCACCAGGGCAGCTGACCTAAACCAACCAAAGGGTTGATTCTATCACCAGGGCTATCTATCACTATCAATCACTTAAAATACAGTTATTCTGTAAACAGATGTCTCCAGAAGGCATGTTAGATTTTAGGTCAAGACAGATATCTCCTGAAATTCCAAGACGCTAGAAATCCTGCTGGATGAGTTTCCAAAACTTAGCAATGGCTCTTGCAGTTCTGCTCTTTCTTGAAGATCCCCTTCAGCTGAATTTCGGATGCTGATTTTACTCCAAGGTATATGGATCAGTGTGCTCTATTTTTGGTGTGCTCTAATATTGCCAGTTGGTATTTCTACTGTATATTTGTGTTTGGAAAGAAGAGAAGTGTTTCAAATACCATCAAAATACTATCAAGTCCATGAAAAGTATGTTGTAAATTTTTACTTATACCATATGCAGTTAGATTGAAAATGCAGGATTCTCCTGTTTGAGAGAAATGCATATCACTTAGCTTTCTATTTGCTTTGCTGACATAAAAGCCTAAGACATGCAATTTATTAATGTTCTCTTACCTGCTTCCATACCATATGATGTCACACTCAGCAATAAAAGGTGGAAAAAGGAAGAAGAGGGGAGGGGTGGGCTCTTGTTGCAAAAACGTCTGTCCTCCTCCCGAACACCGGCTATGAGCACTGAGGCCCTGCTTCAAGGACGTGGTCAAGCATCGGTCATTTGTGGGAAGTAGAGAGTAATTTCTTTCCTCTGCACTTCCACATAGCCTTTACTTGTTTTGTTTTGTTATTCCCTTTCCCCCTCCCTTTTCCCCTTTCCCTTTTTCCCCTTTAGTTAAATTGTTTAATTAATAATAGTATTTCCTTAATAATACTTTTTTTTTTCTTAAATTATTCTTATCTCAACCTGTGAGTTGTTCTTTCCTTTACTTCTTCCCCTCCTCATCTAAGGAGGGGGAGTGAGAGAACAGCTGTGGTGTTCAGCTGCCCAGCATGGTAAAACCACCACAGATATATGTGTTTTTCGTTGCTCCATTATCACAGTTTCTTGCTTTCTTTCTTTTCTATTAGCTCTTTGTTGCTATTTTTTGATACATTTATTTTTTTTTCAGCACCTCAGCACATGATATACACTGTACCTGTAGTACCTGTGCTCCTGAGATTATTTTACTATACATCTGTAGTGACTCCAGTTAAGTCAACAAGAAGCTGATTAGATTGAGCTTAGAGCTGAGCCTGTTTGCTCAGTTCAGCAGTGGTGCACAACTGAAGGTTTGTCCCATCTAATTTTCTATGTCTGAAAATATATATTTTTTTTGGTCTAAGTTTATTCTGCAAAGAAGAGAGAGAGAGATGTATACAGTTCATGTCAGCCTGAGCTACAAGAATCACCTTCTGAAGGCTCCTCTATCTAAGCAATAACTTTAAAATGAGATGAAGTGATTAGATTTTCCTTAAGTAGTCACATGATATGTCTACAAATGGCTGTAAAGCTGAAAGCGTGTAGGAACATTGAGGTAATACTGACATGTAGAAAACAATTAAACTTACACACTGGCATAGACCTTTATTAAACTTGCCTAGGTTCACTAGATTTCCATTTGAATTTGGTCCTAAGTCAACTGCAACTAGTAGTTCGTGAATGAAATGAAGAACAGCTGTGCCTTCATAAAGTAAATCTCTTAGACAGGGGAAATCATTCAATCAAGTTAGTGAGAAAATTAGCATCTTTACTTTTCATTTTCTCACTTGTCTCTCTAAGGAGTTTCATTAGGACTGACAGAATTGATGATACTAGATTTGCAGATCAGGGATGTGCCATAGCTGATCTGTGAAATCATGGATGTGCTACAGAATTCATTTTGATTGATAATTGAATCTGGTCTACCATTAAATTCATTATTTCAGATTTTCTTTACATTGTGTAGTGGTGATTAACATAGACAGTATACTGCCACCTACCTCACTCATGTGCCAGACCAAGAAAAGAATGGAGAAATCATGACACCTTCCTGCTGAAAACAGGCTTCCAAATTTACCTTCTTGCTTCAGGATGGAGAATCCAAGGCCTGTTTCCTTCTTCTGAAATACTCTGTCATGAGATGTTAACCAGAAGAGGAGGGGCTATTTTCCTGTGGGGCAGATCATCTTCCACAAAGGCATACTCACAGTCCCTCTGCAATCTGACATTAGCAGGCTGTGGTGTTATTCGTAGTAGCATTGCTGCTGTTATTCCAACCTGTGTTTATGGAGAAAGTTACACAGTGACTCTTATGTGTTTCAATTATCTGGGAAGAGAAAATTCCATTTTCAAATCGGTTATTTATAGGCTATAAAACACATATGCACATCTTATGGTATGATTTTACATTAGAAAACATTAAATTGAATTTTCCCCAATGTCCTTTCAAAGTGTGAAATGAAAT
Source organism: Oxyura jamaicensis (assembly GCF_011077185.1). NCBI lineage: Eukaryota > Metazoa > Chordata > Aves > Anseriformes > Anatidae > Oxyura > Oxyura jamaicensis. The sequence continues at coordinate 94,954,398 of NC_048895.1, read as the reverse complement.
GAATTTAACTTGAATACTAATAAGATTTGGCTTGCTTTCTTTAGAGCATGCATGTACTTTTAAAATGCTCTTTCTGATACTCATTTTTTCCACCCACTAGGTCATTCCTTTCATTAACAGTGATTAAAACTAAGCCTATGTGCTTGTAAGCTTGCCCTGTGTTGATGAACACTCACATCTTACTAATGATAGAAGTTTGAAATACCCTACTGGGGAAAACTGGCCGACTAAGAAATATATTTGTACATGGGCAGATAGAAAGAAAGAAGAAAAATATGACTTTGTCTCTAAAGCCAAGAACATTCACAACTGTTCGACAAATCAGGATTCAGAGCCCTAAAGAAAAACTAAATATGTATTTGCAATTTAATATTTTCTCTTACGAGTAAAGACATTCTGATATATCAGAAAAAAAAATATACCATATTATGTGATAGTTCCAGCAAGCTGCTCATATCTTTTGGCTGCAGTAATGGTCCATATGTTTGACATACTTTACGTAACCCAGTGATACATCATTAATTGTAATTTCTTGCCAGGGCAATTGGCAGGATCTGTGGACAATGACAACAACTACTGCCTCTTAAAATTCTCTGATAAACTATGGGGAAATTTTCATCTGTCCCTGTAATCTAAAAAATGTATAGTGTTCCTGGAGTATCACATTCTTGTGCTTTAAAGTGTAAGCAGCCTGTGGGTGAGAAAAAAAAAAAAAAAAAAAAAAAAAAAAAAAAAACATAGTTTCATAGGAAGATGCAGATAGGATGGAGAAATATGTCTTTTTCAAATCTGATAATTATTTCCTGTGGTAAGTAATTCGGTCCTAATTTACTATTGCAATATCCTCTAAGGGATTTTTTTTATTTTTTTTTTTGCTAATGGTAACTAACAATCATTAAAAATGAAAAAAAAAAAAAAAAAAAAAAAAAAGAAGCAAACCAGACCTTTTACTTGATCCTGAATTTTCTCATGCACTTGAAAACTCTTAACCTTGACAAGGACTTACTACTATTACATGTGTAAGGAAGTAATAAAACCTCTTACAGTACTGGGGTCTGCCAGGCTGATATACACAAAGTCCACAGCAGCAAGGGTTTTCTGAAGCCCTTGTCAGAAAGCTGTTGTTATTTTTCTTTCTTTCTTATGTATCTTGAATCTTTCAAAACTTTGAATACAGCTGTAAGTGTGTGAGAAGTCAGCAGGCTGGACGGCAAATTGAACTTTGAAAGAAAGAAGTTTGGGGGGTTAAGAGCAGTCAAGCTTTGGCTTATGTATGTGTTTCTCTTAGCCCAAAATGATTTGATTTCTGTTAAAGTTGAAAGCACTTATATTTGCTTGGTAGTTATAGCTGAGGTAATGACTTTAACTATGCCAATTTTCACTTACTGAAGATTTGTCCCTCTATTTCCAAACTTGTTTTCCAGCTGTCATATTGTTCTTCACCAGACAGTTCTCTGTATTATCACTGCTTCTCTTATTTCAAAAGAAAACATCTGTTTCATTTTATTAACTGACCTTGCCACTAAAAGAGAAAAATAATGCCAGGCACACAGCCTTAGCATGACTGTAAGGATGTATCAATTCAATACTAATTATTTTAATACAGATGTTTGCCTTGTCTTTGTCACTAGTTTTATGCCTGAAAGTGCTATATGATTTCCAAGCAGGTTAATTAATTTACTAGCCTATTAAGCTAACATGAGAAACAAAGAAAACAAACTATTTTAGGTTTATTTATTGAATTAAGTCCAGAAAATGCATCTCTGTTCTTTTATTGAGTGGCTGTGGGCTGAAATGTGACATACCTTTGGGAAAAACAAATCAAGGATTATTTAAGTGGTTGTTTACTTCAAGAAATGCAAAACATGCTGTTTGAGAAGCTGAATCATTAAAACAATTGCAATGGGATATAGTGCTTTTCACACACAGATGAAAATCTTTACATAGATCATCTAATCTGTTAATGCCATATTTTCCACCAATGTTTCAGTTCTTTGAAGTACTTGAATTCCATAAAAGTTGCCAGCCAGACTGACCCACAACTAGACATTTCACGACCTTTTACAAAGAGTTACCACCTTAAATTACTCATAATATTATACACTTGTAGTTACAGTCCTCCTTTTCCTGCAACTAGGTTTATAGAGGAGAGGTTTTAGTTTAATCACAATATTTTGTTTAATTCTGAAGGGAAGAATTCTACAATTTGTATTGAAGATGGGTGAGCTTCATGGTTGTTTCCATCCCCACATGGAAAAGTGTTCCAAAACTCCTTCTGTCAACATAATTGCCTGTCCAGCTGATAGCTCCATCACCCCTGAGGAATGGATCCTTTTAGGAAGGCCTTTATCACAGTGAGAAATTATTATTCCTGAAGTATCTTGGATCTAGCCAATTTAGGGCTTTGAAGATTAGGATTAGAACAAGGAATATGATTTAGCATTCACTGAAGAGCCAGTGTAGCATTCAAAGCCCAGGGATGATGTACCAAAATTGACTTATTTTGCTTAGCAAGCAGAGTGATGAGTTTTGATCAGCTGCCCATTGAAGGCTATCATTGGCACTGCCAGTGCAGAATACTATAACAGTGGAGCCTGGGAGCCATGAATATGTACAAAGCTATTGCCAACTCAGCATCTGAGAGGATGTTCATAGGAACAGCCTGCTGGCTCATCATGGATGGGAGAATTTATTTCTTACATATTTCATACTTGGGAGGATAGAAGCTAACCTTGAGGCTGTGAACTTTCTGGATGGTCAGAAAACTGATCCCTCATTTGAGGACCTTGACATGGCTTTGGCTAGTTCTTCAAAATATTACCCTTTTCATTCTAACCTTGTTTCTGCCTTGTTCAGATTTAGTCTCAGCCAGATGAATTTCTGTTCAGAAGCTGATCTCCTGTAGGCACTGAGGCAGATGGGAAACAGTGCTGCTAGGGTATGAGATGAGAGATGGCTTGAACTGAGAGTCAGTAACATACTGTTCTCTGTGGTGGTTCAAAAATATCTCCTGGCTATCCATGTATCCATGTATGGCTACCAGAATAAAACAGAAGACTGGAGAAGTTCACCAGCAACGGGCCCAGATAAGAGGCACAGTTACCAGTTGCAAATGTTTTGGATCATTTGCAGTGGAATGGTTTGATCCGGCTTTGTACAGTTCTCCCTTTGCTGTGTGAAGCTGCATGCTATGCCTAGTACAGAAAATGCAGCTGCAAGACCCAACAGCAGAAGTACAAGAATTTTATCACAGCCTGTGACTAACATCGGCTGTATTTCTGTAAATGCAAAAAAAATAAAAATAAAAATAAAATTAAAAAAAATTGTTTCCTAGTGCTCCCTCTCTTAAATATGGTTAGAGCCTCATTAACAAATGATGTGATGGTAGTTTTATGTGAAATTAGTTAATTGCCCTTTGTCACTGTTTCCTCTGGGAGGTGGATTACAACAAAGGAAAAGTATAACAATCACATACAAAAAAAAGCTGTTCTGCCATCTGTTTAGTTTTAAAATTCTGTATCTTGCAGATTGCTGAGAGGAAAAAGAAAAAAAAAAAGAAGAAAAAAAAAACTATTAAAACTTGTTAGAGTTTTCATTTCTTCATCTATTTGCATTTCAAATAAATCTGGAATAATCTGAGATGTAACATTGACAATAATATAATAAAATGATCAACATGGACATGAAAGAATGTCTCAAAATACCAGAACTATTTATAGATAGTCAATTTTCAGTCCTTGCAGACCTACAAGTCAAGAATAAATTGGATAGGATAGAAATTTGTAAATATGTGAAGTAATAAAATTGCTTCCTGTGAGTGCTAGTCTCTTCTGTATCTAGAACAATCACAGAGGAATTGTTGATTAAAAAAAGCAACAAAAACAAACCAACAAAGAACGAGCAGTGTTACACTTACGTAGTGTATTGTCTTCCACAGGATTTTTTAAAGGAATTTTAGAGGTATACACACAGAAAATGATTATCTCTTTTCTCAAAAATAAGATTTAGATCTCTCTGTGATGGAAGGGACAAGTCAGATCCACCCAGAGGTAAGAAATACTATGAAATAATACCATGTTATAGATCTAGTGAGGTCTCACCTGAATGTTTCTATGTTGTTCTTGTCCCTGGACAATGAAAGATAAAGTTTTATTAGTCAGCAGAGCTGCTTGTGAAATCCCAGAGGGAAAAACTAAAATCTTTCACTTCACTTCATGTATACAGTGGTCCATTCTGAAGAACAGTGTGGAAAGGTCTGAAAAGACTGGGGGTAAGGAGCATGCAAATTTGATATAAGCTCAGAAAACTCCTCTGAACTGTTTCATCTGTCCCAAAGTTCTGAGAAAAGACCTGAATAAAATGAAATGAATCTACTAATCTGTAAATGAGATGATCCAGAAATTTCTTAAACATCCCTGAATTTGGAGATGCTAAATTCCTGCCATAGCCCTATGCTGATAAACACTGTCACTACAAGAGTTCACATCAGCTCTAGCATGTCCGTGGGCTACGAGCTCCCTTGGTTTTACCTCATGAGTCCAAATTTTTACCTGTTCAGTTTGTGATCATGTGTTATGTTCAGTGGGGTTATATAAAAGGACTGCTGCTATTACCTGGCTCACATTCTTAAAGACTAGACTATCCAGCTTAACAGCTGAATAATTTTATTTATAAATAAAATAAAATAAAAGTTTTCAATATAACAGATCCCTGCTGGTCTGTGCACTGAGCAGACACACATCACACAAATCACGGTAGGACTTTGTACTGTCAGAAAGGAAAGCATTTCTCAGATTAATAAATGAGAGCAAAATTTACCCCCGCTAAAGCACTGAAAAGGCAAGACAAGGCTCGCAGAATGAGAATGGATTGCAGGGTTAACAGCACCATCACATGAAGGAATTGCTTATAGACTACAAAATAACTATAATAAATTTGAAGAGATCTGAGGACAATTCTGGGAATTTATCAGACCTTGAAAACAGGCCATGTATGTAATCATAGAGGATTAATACACTCAAACCTTGGTCGCTTTGGAACACTGAAAAAAAAAAAAAAAAAAAAAGTAACATTTCAGAGGTTTATTTCCAATAAAAATGGAAAAAAAAAAAAAAGTAAATAGCAATCTAAATAGTGCTTCTGTGTAGAAGTAATACTTCTGTCATAAAAATTAACTCCTGGTTATTTTACAACAAACAAACAAACAAACAAACAAACAAACAAATAAATATTCCTGCTTCATATTTATCATCAGTTTGTTTTACTTGTTCCTTCTATACTTAAACGAATCAACTGAATTAGGATCTGCTATTAAGAAATAATTATAGGGTGGGGGGACTCTATGATTTAATCATGATAACCCATGTATGTTACAAAATAGCTGAAAAACCTGTTTGGAGTTGGTCTTTGCTTGGAGAGCAGACGTGTATCATATAATGCTGGTCACTCTGGTGCCACGTGAAGCAAATCTCCTTCACGTTGTTTGCACCTGAATGATTCCTGAACAGAACAGAATGCAAGTGGCAATGAAAAGATGTACAACACATTGGATGGTATAAAGTTGGCCTCAACACCATTTCAGAAGACTTGGCTGAGGTCCAGCTCACCTATTTTTAGTGCTGAGTAGTTCACTTTAACAGCCTTTCTGTCCATCAGCTACAGAGGAAGCCCAGAACAAACTGAAATCCTAACTCAGTTATGTACCTGGTATTAGTTTAGATGGATTCTGGCTTTACAGCTTAGCTCAGCGCAACAAAATTAGAGAGCTGTGTGGCTGAGAATATGCAAATAAAATATAAGTTTTCTGTAAGACAAGTGGTGACTAGGGAGAAAAAATTGCTCAGCAAATGGTTCAAGAAATAGTGAACACAAACGGCAGCAGCAGCTTACATTAGCAGTGTCTTCAACTGGAAACACACAAAGAACAACCAAAAGTCTCTTTGTTCCCATAGATCCTCTGTAACTAGATCAGAGTACTCATGGTAGATAGACAAGTTGTTCTGTTCACAGTCCATTAGAAAGCAGTGATACACACACCACTATCAAGCACATTACATTTTCTTATAAGTCAATATATTTCTGGCAGATAAGATGTGCCAGATGTACAGGGTGTGCCAGATGTGAAAAGATGTCCCAGAAAAGATTTGTTTCTGGTGTGGAAGATGTCATTTTATAACTTTAAGAAGTACAGGACTTAAATACAATTAAGGTGCTTATGTCCAAAAACAAACATCTAGCTGATGCCTAATCTTGGCTTAACCTTAAACTCCATGTCACTGCTTGGCTTCATAGTCTCTCCTTGCCTGGAATAGTACATATCTGAAAGGCCAATTGTCCTGAATGCCTAAGATTAATTGGAGTCAAAAACAACCTATTCTTCCAAGGTCCCTAAAATGTATAATCTATGCATTTTCCAAGCACACTAAGCAAGCAATCTTTGAAAAGATCATACGAACTCTGCTTTCTATATTAGTCAGCCACTAATGGAAGAGTGGAAGAAGTTCTTCCACAGAAGTGGAAGAACCTGTGTTAATTGATTTTTCAACCTGAAGAAATCCAAACTACTTGTTCCAAAAGACTGCTCTGAGCACTAAACATTTTTCTATAACAAATGTGGGAAAATGCAGGCAGAGCTAAAGGTGAAGGGAGGCCTTTCCTGTCGGAGTTTAGCTATTATGAAGCAATGAATGTATGTGGCAGAGAGTGCAGGAATGCAGATATGACTATTCAACATAACAGTTACATGAGAAAGCTCCACTTCCTTTTCCCATGGCTCTTTTTAAAATATTGGATAAACATTTCCAAGACCCAGATGAATACCTTAGACTCCATGCTACAGACTCAAGTACTCTTTTATCTCTATTTGCCTCTGCCATCCCCAGTTTAATTTCATTAACATGACTGTATTATGTAAATGAATTTTAGGCACTACTGTAAAGTGTTTTTTTGCCTTGCATTGTCATTCAAATACATGCTACAAGAAAATTCTAAAGAAGATAGAAAAACTGCTAACAAGAAACATCAAACAGCAGTAAATATATATATAGAGAGAGAGAGAGTAGGGAAAAAAAAAAAAAAAAAAAAACAGCATTGCTTTAGGACAGACTGACATCTCAGATTTCAGTGGAAGTTGGTCTGTTAAGATCCTTTAGCTATGAATTCACCAGAGGGAAAAAAATAAAATAAATAAATAAATAAACAAATTACACTAAATAATCACAGAGTCCACAGAGTCTTATAATAATTAAGGCTGAAAGGGACCCCTGGGGAACATCTAGTATAACCTTCTAGCACTCAAAGCAAGGGTAAGTTCAAAATTAGATCAGGTTGCCCAGGCCTTGTCCAGTAGAATTCTGAATATTTTCAAAGACAGAGACTTCATAGTCTCCAGCCTTCCAGTGCTTAACCATTCTCAGGGTGAAGAGTTTTTTCCTTGTATCTAGTCTAAACTTCCTTCATCATAACTTGCAATCATTACTTCTTGTCCTGTCACTGCACCATTGCAGAGAGTTTGGCTCTTTCTTCTCTACTACCCCTCCTTACATGGTGGAAGACTGCAGTTAGATCCTTCTCCCTCCTTGTCTCTAGGCTAAACAAATCCAGTTCTTCCATGCTCTTCCATATGTCTTATGCCCATAAGACTGTGTTTTAGCAGTCTCTCTCTAGACTATCCTGTGGATATCCATCATTCCCTGTAGTGCCCCAAACCAGACACAATATTCCAAAAGAAAGCACATAAGTTCCAGGAAGATAGGAATAAACACTTCCCTTAACTTGTTGCCTGTACCCTTACTAATGCAGCCCACTCCATGACTAGCCTTCATCACCACAGGAGTGATGATCACATGCTGACTCAAGTTCCATGTGTGCATCAGGATCACCAGCTCTGCAGAGCTGGCCCTCCAACTGGTCAGTTCACAGACAATCCTGTTGCATGGTTTATTCGATTCCAAGCACTGGACTGTGTTGCATTTGTTGAATTTCATGAGACATTTGTCAGGCTGTTTTTCCAGCTTGCTAAGATCCCTTGGAATGGCAGCATCACCCGCAGCATATCAACTGCTTCTTACAGTCATTCAGACCTATCAGATATTACAGATATATACATAATTTAATACCTACACTCTGATCATCTGCATAATTAAAGGACCCCTTGAAATGAAAAATTCACAACAAAATACACTAAAAACAATTAGCTATAAAATATTTTTAATGGAAAGTTAACATATTCCAAGTGAATGGCAATTTTTGTATGACAAAAAAATGTTCCATAAAAATATATATTAAACAAAACATGTCAAACTTTGATTTTAGGGGAATGAAGGGGCTTGTTTTGCCCTGGGGGGGGGGGGGGGGGGAGGGGGGGGGGGGAGGCGGCAATATTTACATTTTTCCTTGATTTGGCTCCTGTTTAGAGTTAAATTTTGTCAGTGTCTCTGCTCAATGATATTTTAGTTCAGAATGTTTCTGACCTTTCCTTTAGATTTCTTAGTTTTTAACTAGTCACACACATCTCCTGTAACAGCTTTTCTGCAGTGTCTGCTACTAAGAGATCCTCTGCAAGTTGATGATAGAATATGGAAATATTTTCCAATACCAGAAAATAGTTCTACATATTTTCTTATAGGCTTCATCCTCATAAGCAGCTCTGGTTATTAGTCAATTCTGTTAATTAAGATGACTTTCAAATCAGATTATGCCATATATAGGCTGTCTGAATTTTGTTAGTCTTCTCTTGAGAAGCCTGAAAAATAAATTTATATTAAGTTTATAAATTTCACATTTCAACTGCCTGTGGGCAGCCACCTTGTGCTATTTTTGGTACTGTGGTGTATCATATCTGGCTTTCAGCTCCTATTTCAGAAACATTAATTCTGAGGCATATCTTCCAGCTCTGTGCAATCATCTTAGTTATACAGTAGGACGTCTGAAGGGGCACTGGATATCTATTCAGGAAAAAGAATCAATCTCTGACTCTGTTGACTGCATCTCTATTAGCTAAACTTGGAAACCTAGCAGATGCCTAGACATCTATGTTGAAATCACCTTGAAAAAAAAAAAAAAAAAAAACTGAATGAAAACATGTTAATGTATGTGTCTACAAGTAGAAACTTAAATGTGATTGAGGTTCACAGCTCCTATTGGAGATGATGGAAGTCTAGGCTTTGATCTAGTTGTCTGCGCACCAGATAACTATCTTGTGTCGTTGAGAGACATGCCTCTCTAGAAAGACACAACTCTCCAGTAAGTCCAATGACATGAATCTCATTACCCTGTGCAATTATGTTAGATATCTTAGCACATCTCAGATGGTACCAGATGCCTATTTGAAGGTAGCTGAATCAATCCTGTAAACATTATAATAAATACACATGAAGTAACTGTCTAACTGATACAAAAATAAACACCTATACCTCAAGGCTTTCTGAACTGAATCTGACTAACAAAGTTAGGCGAACTGCATATTACCACTTATGTCACAAATACACAGATGACTGCTCTTGGTCTCCCATAACAAACATTTAATGTGCACAAATATGTGATGGATTTTTAAAGGCACCTTGTTGATCCCTCAGGCATACAATAATATTTTGCATGGAATTTACCTTGTAGAATTTTTATCTTTGCAGATATATTGTGTTAAAGGTTAAAGTAATTGGGAGTGATGCCCAATTAGCAATTATAACAACCAATTATAAGTCCAGTCGTGTTCAGGGTACTGAACTATCATGATTACAGATTTACAAATAACATAAGATACCCTCAATCTAGTTACATTCCATGAACTACCACGGCCACACTTAAAGAATTCGTTCAATGAGAACTGTCATGGCTAGATTTAATGAGTAGTGTAATTTATTAAAGCAACAGGTACACAGGCTCTTTGGATTGCTGGTGATAAATTCACTGTTTGCAAAACACATACCAAAAGTATGAGTAACAGACTGGCTATAAATGTGTTAAAAGATATAAAGAGAGTTTATAGAGATTTCTAAGTTTCCCAGGGAGGTACAAGGCATAACCAAGTGTTCAAATCTTACCCAAAGGCATCCCAATGAGGGGGAAGAGAGGCTCAGCCCATCAACAGATCCCAGGAGTCAGAAGGTATCTTTTGCAATGGTATCTTCCCTAACATCCTCTCTCCCTTAAGATAATTTATATTATTTTCTATCTTTTAGCTTGAGGGATTTTAGTCATGCATATCTTGGTTATGATTCGTGCAAAATTTTCTTGCCTTTGTTTAAAGGTATAGGCTCAGAGAAATTCAGAGCTCATGCTCAGTGAGTAGTTGCACCTTGGAGGCAGGTAGCCTTTGGGATGCAGGTGTGTTTTGGTATTATAACTATATAATAATGAGCAAAGTTCACCAAAGTACAGCATTTTGTCAAAAACATGACAGGTCATTGGCTCAGGGTAGCAAATGTGCAGCTTATCGGTTTTGGTATGCACAAGAACAATCAAGTTCCCATCTTACCACAGAGCCTGGCCACGCTGTTTCCACTCCACTCCACACTTTTTACCATTCCTCTTAGAGTCAGCACACTGGGTTGCTCCAGTATGATTAACTTCTAAGGTTGGAGGCCTAGGGAACTTATATGTAGTGCAGTTACACTCTACCCAGGAAGCTTCTTTAATGCTGTACCTTTTCTTTAAAATGTGAGTATCAGTTTAATTTCCAGGTTACCTCAGGCAATTATTCCACATAATAATAGTATGGTTCTTTTTACACAGTTATTCTGTTCTTTTCAGTCTATGCAGAGAGCTTATTTTATATAGTGACCTACATACTGACCAACAATATATAAATTGAGTTTAATGCTTTTATCCTCTGTACACTGGAATAATGATCCTACAAAGATATTTTCATAGCCTTTGACTTAAGGTAGAGTATACCTCCCTAAAGGTATACCTGGGGGGTAATCTTGGTATATTTATATTGGTATATTATGTTGAAATCTACCCTGTCTCTGGGAGATGTCTTTTTTTTTTTTTTTCACGCACCCTATTTTCAAGACCATTTACTTATATTTAAACCCAAACAGGGTATACTGGTACACTAACATCTAGCTTCAGTGCAAATTCCATAAATAGCCACAAAACTTTTCAAGCTCATGCTGTAAAAGCTTTAACCTTCTTCCCTGTATCATCATACTGACTCAGATTTTTTTAGGTGAGGTGAGATGAAATGTGTAATGTACAATTCAGCTCATATGCTGTTTTAGTGTGGATGGTTTTTTTCTTCTGACCATGGTAAGTCTAGAGTTTCAATGATTTATTTTCTGCCAAATGTGTATTTCTCACAGAAATGTTATTACTGTTGCTTCTGGAAACACATTGGTTTATTTACTCCTAACTGACTTTACATTAGTATCTGTCCCATTTGTTTTTATGAAGATAGTCATGCAAGACAATGTTGCCCATTACTCCTCCAAAGAGTTCTGCTAAACTAGAAGTGATATTATCACCCCTTGTACATGCAGTTCATCTTTTCATCTTCTATTGATGCCTGCAAACTCCTGCTGTGAAACATAATCCTATGCAGTTTTGACTTTGGGTCGGATGGGCGTGGCGCGGAGCATCAGCCCATGGGGGAAGTCAGGGGGGGCACAGAATGGGAGAATGGGACTCATTGCCATGCCCCATTCGAACAAACCATCATTTAAGTTCTGACATATGATTCTCTGCAGCACATATCTTGGACCCTTTTGCACCCACATCCTTGCCCAAATAATCTTAGCTATATGAGTGCTTTATCTTAGAACAATCTTGAATAAAGATTAATTTTAGGTAGTCTTCATCTCTATAGATTCCCCCCCCCCCCCCTTTTTTTTTTAATATTCTCTATTGCATTGTAGTTTTGTCTCATATCAAGAGCTGAAAAACCTCCAAAATTGACATATTTTTTTTTTTGTTGAATAATATTTTTTTCAGCATTCTGAATATGATTTTTGCTTTTTTATTTTATTTTATTTTTTTTAGGCTTTTATAAGAACTCCTATTTTGTTAGTTAAAAAGGATATAAAGTACTATTGATTTTTTTTTTTTTAATATAATTTTAAAAGCAACACAAAAATGGCAGTTTAGATGCCTAAGTTTCTGATATATGATTTGGGATGAGGCAAATCCCACTGTGGGTGTCTTTCCAAATTAGTTATCTAGTCTTCCCCCATAGTGAATGGAAATTGTTCAGACTCTTCATAAGATAACTCATCTTATCTGTGCTGGACCTTATTTAAGGATGAGTGTTAAATCCTGTTAATGCCCTCAGAAGTAAAGGCAAAATATATTTAGAGGTCAAATCATCAAACAGATTTATATTATTTATCTTGCTAGTGTTGATTTAGTACAACATTGCATGTGGTAACAATACTTAAAAACAATATAACCATTACCAAGTGCTGAATAGGATAGGCTTACTCTACAAAATTTTGTATAGTATGGATGTAAACTTAGTGCTCTCATAAATAAATAATAATATTGACAAGTCTGTGGCATAATTGGACAAGAATAGCATCTGTCTTCAAACATAATTCTATATCTGTTCTCTGTAGGTGGATTTCTCTACCCCAGTGTCTGCAGCACAGTTGTAATTAGAGGTGTGTATGTCAGCGTTTTGAATGCTTCTCACTTGAAATAAAACACAACAAACCAACCAACCTCAGCATATTTGAAAAATACTAAGCATCTCTCTTAGTATTATTACTAAGCACTCTTCTGAGAGTGGAAAGAACAACAGATGGTTTCTGCAAAATCAGAATAGAAACAGGTTTTACCTAAAAAGAAACCTTTAGTAAACTCAAGATCTTTGTATTCCACATTTGTTTGCAGCAATTATTATACTTGCTGTGGGCAGCTGACTTGCTGAGAGTGTTATTAGTGAATTAAATTAAGTATCAGAAGAACCAATTTTAGTGATGATTCTCAGTGGCAGCTGTGATTCCAGAGTTATTGACTCCTTAACAGTTATGTCATTCCTTTTAGTTTGAAACTGAAAGGAGAAAAGAAAGAATGAGCCAGAATAGATCTAAATATCAAAAAATATAAGCGTAATATTCTCAAATCTTACTAAAGATGAAGGTTTCTATACAAGAACATGAAGTAGTTTAAGGAAAAACACTGAAGTAAAAGTAACATAGTGTATATCGTGATTACTGATTTAAAACTCGATTGTTTTATAATTCCTCAGAGTTCTTATGGAGGTGATCTACCTGTATTGTTCACACAAAGAAAAGCTGTTCATCAATAGACAAAATCTTTTTGAAATATATTAAATATTAGCTAATCTGAGAATCAGTTAATTAATATCATGATGAATACTCAATCACAGTTTATATATGTGATATATAGTGATATATATATATATCTTTTAAAAGTAGTCCAACAATATCTTGCAAAATAACGTTGGTTTGTGTACTGATTCTGACTGGGATGGAGTTAATTTTCTTCATAACAGTTCATATGGTCCTATGTTTTAGATTTGTGACCAAAATAACACTGATAACACGTTTCATCTATGAGTGAACAGTGTTTGTGCAGCATCAAGGATCCCCCAGAGAATTTAGTGGAGATATGCAAGAGGTTGGGAGGGGACACAACCAGGCAGATGACCTGAGCTAATCAGTGATATTCTGTGCCATATAATGTCATTATCAGCAATACGAAGTGAAGAGATGAGTGTTGTAGGAGTCTGCCATCATTTGCTTGGGAACTGGCTACTCATTGGAATTGCTTTCAATCACTTGTTTTGTTTTCTTTCTCTCTTTCATTTATTAAACAATTTCATTTTTCTCTTTCATTTATTAAACAATTTTTATCTTGACCTGCAAGTTTCTCTTACTTTTATTCTACCTTTCCTGGAGATGTGAACAAGGGCTGTGCAGTGCTTAGCTGTCTACTGGGGTTAACCTACAACAGTCTGTTTGCATTTTTAGTTAATTACCAATTATTTAGTTAATTTAGTTAATTTGCTTGTGCAGAAACAACATTAACCATCAGAATGAGAAACTCTAACAATGTACCTGAGCTGAAGGTGTACCTTCCAATGATCTTCCAGCAAATTTCAAGCAGAGTTCCAATGGCTAACATGTATGTTTCATCAGGAAAGACACACTTTAAAACTGTGGGTTGTTTTTTGTGTTTGTTTTGTTTTGTTTTTGATAAAACACGTTGGCCACAAAAATATTTTACAATCAGTATTGCGTTAAAATAATGGGTTCTAATACTGGTATTCTTTGAACTCTTTTCCAAGTGGAACTGTGTAATTTAATCATTTTAAAATAATTTCTGAATACGAATAATAGATAGATAGTTGAAGATATTGGAATAATCTGGTTTGTCTTATTACCTTGCTGATTATTCTTATTCTCCAAATATCAGATATCAGTCCAAGTTGCTCTGAGTAGTTGAAAAGCATCTCAAGCTGTGGCCTCAAATAGTGAATGTGTAGGGAAGAAAAACACAAATGAAATCATAATGTAACTTTTTTTTATCAAGTATTTCTCTGCCAGAACAAATTTAACAAAAGTATCATGTTGATATTAATTCTCAGCTGCCTTGCCTCTGACGAGTTCCTAACAGACTAGTGTAGTATACATATTTACACATGTTGGAATGCACAAATAGGTAATACACACAGTAAATGAATTATAGCTGAAAAAATGATCAATTTAATGTGTAACAAATTAAAAGAAAAAGAATAAAGTGTGATTTTAAAAATCTTTAGAAAAATGAATGTGCAAGTCCTTTCAGGTTTACCTTCTCTTGTACACAATAAAGTGACTAGCACATGAAGAAAACATATTGACCAAAGTGGATTAAAAAGACAAGTTATTTTATTTGGCTGTATTGCCACAATATGTATTAGTTTCAGAGGTATACTAAAAGTAAATTGTTAATGAATTAATGCTACTAAAAACACAATAAATATGAAATAGGTTCAGGTCGTTAATAGGCACTTATGCAAAAGCATTATAAAACAAAGTGATCTTTATGATCAAAGACCCTAGGGCTGATAATTTTCAAATTCATTCATGATTATAAAACCTATAGGAATCTGTTTTCCAGGGATGCTGGTTTTACTGCCAGGTACTCACTGCAGCATCTCTGAAAATAATCTTAAGTAAGCAAGATAATCATCAGCTAACAGAGCCACAGTCCCAGGCCACTTTAGAAAATGTTTGCATTTGTGATTTACTCAGCCCGGTAAATATCAAGCAGCTTGACTGAGGTCAGTGAAACAGTTTATAAACCTTAAAATGCTGAAACTGCTTTCTTAAACTTAGTTGGTGTTTTGGTTTGCTACGTTAATAATTATTTTCAGAGGCCTTTACTTGGCTGTATTTAGTCATTGATGGTGAATGAAGTTTATTGGCAACTAGGTATTCCTAATGTTGCCTATCAATATTATACAGCTTTCTGCTGAGGTATCTTTCAGATAAGTTACTTGTTTAAGATGAAATGATTTCTATGTGTTAGTTCATTATGACACACATCTATGTTTTCAGGCTTTCAGTAGAGGATGGCTATGGATTTTAAGAACTCATTTACGCTATACAAAGAGACTAAATTTGAGTAGCTAAATCCAGAGTTATGATGAGTTGACCTGATGTCCATTTCTATATGAGTCTTCTTCCATTATATTTATTTTATTTGTATTTTACTCCTCTACTCCAGATTGACTGAAGATGCCTGATATGGAAATTTCTTAGTATTTTCAGTGTTGCTAATAGCAAGTATCTGTCTGCACATCACTTAAGAGAATACAAGTGCAGTGCCAAGTAAAATCTGATGTGCAGGTCAGTGTGAAGGTGTGTTTAAAACTAAAATAATGAAGAATAACAGTAAATCTGGTGTATTATACACAAAATCTTAGCATCAACATAAAACACTTTCACTCCAAAATAAGTATACACAGCCACAGCACTTATTTTTATGCTGTTAATCTGGGAACATTGTTTATTTAGCTTTAGCTGGTACAAATATGTTCTGCTGAAATGCTAAATCGAGGTCTACAGAAGTGGTTGGGAAATTAAATGTCATTATCTTCAGGTCTTGCTCTTTCTGCTCTGTAAGTGCAACCATCTGCAAACAACAGCTCTCTAACAAAGACTCTGATGATGCACACAAACAAGATAGATTAAAAAGTTTGAATGAGTGGATTCTAATCTTTACTCCCAGGGCAGATCATGAACTGTGTGATCTAATTTTAGTGTAAAGGAATCTTCAGATAGTGATGGCACAATGAGTCATCCAACCAAACCACCATGCCATTCTCAGATAAAATAGGTCTGCTTATTTAACTATCTTATTTATTTATTTATTTATTTATTTTCAGTAGACATTGAATGCTAGAGCAATTGCCATGTTTGTACTGGGTCTATAAACAGGAAACATCTGTTTTCATTACTCCAGTATGGAAAAAGATCTTACAGTATTTCAGCTGTATACAATCTCCAAATCCTCTTCCTCTTGCATCCCATAATAAAACCTTTATCCACTTAAGTTTTACTCCCTTAAGTCTGCATGGCAATCAGGAGAGAGAATCTCTGAGGTATCTTGGTGAGTGTCACATCAGGGATGATGGCCTAACTATCCTCTAAAGGTCTTATAAGCAGCCATTGCAATAGGCTTCAAATTCAATTCTTAGATTACTATTGCTTCTGTGTCTTATAGTTCCTGAGATCACTGGGTCCTTGCATTTAATTTGATTAACCTTTAGTCAGATTAGAGTCTTCTTGTTGCTAGAAGCTTAGTGAATTGGCATGAGACTTTATGCATATGAAAGTTAGTTTATAGATTATTTTTTTTTCATTTTCAAAAGAAGTTGGGTTTCTGTACTCTGTCCCATGTACTCTGTTGCCATGCTAAAATCCTTGCACAGAAGCTTCACAACTTATACTGAAAATGCAGGCAGTTGTGAAGACAGATCAATTGCAGATGCAGGACTCTTCAGCCTCATTTATGACTGTTCTCAGTGTTCCAAATAGAAGCATTTATTCACTTTTTAGTTCCTTACATGTCTATTTGTGTTTTTCCTTGGACAAGTATTTTCGATTCCCCTTCACGGGAAGTTAAAGTAAATAAGAAGAGGTGTTTCGGGTCTTTAGAAGTAGCTACCAATGAGGCTGCCTTTAACAGCAGGAGATGGACTGTTATTTTTTTTGTTGTGGGTGGTTGGTTAGTTGTTTTTTGTGATATCCTCTACTTGATATTGGATACTGTCTGAACAGGTTTACACGTCAGGGCGAAAAACAATTGCAGGATTTTGGTTATCTATATTGTCACAAATACCTTGTGACCCCCCAGACTTCTTCAACTTAATGTGTTCAGTTGCAGAAGCACCGGGTGCACAAGGACTTTTTTGACATGTGGAGTGGCTGAAATGGCAGAGGCCACCAACCTTCAGGTTGGGGCAGGACACTGCTGCTTTCTGCACTGTGTTCTCTTCAAGTTCCCTGGGAATACCTGCAGGTCTGGATGGATTTCAAGGCTCAGTAGAGAATTAAGAGAAACCTCACAATGAAACCTTCCCTAAGACACATCCTAAGGCTTAGCATTCTGCAAACCTAATTTATGTCATTACTTTAATTAAAGCTATGGTAATAATGTGGCCATCAGATAACTTTGGAAGGATATTATGAAGAAAGCAAACATATTGAGGGTCATATTCTGCTCTTTGCTACTCAGCATACTTTTGATATGAATATTCACTTCCAATCTACACGGGTAGAGGATGGTTTGGGGGACAATGGAGGGCAGTGCAAGTATTAAGCTTTGTGAGAATTTGGGAATTTGCTTCTATAAAACTGGATTGTTTTTGTTGGATGTTTAGGAGAAAGTGATGCTGTTTTTCAGTGCAGGCTGGATAGGGATCATTTAAACAGAGCAGTAAAACTCTTGTTCATATTTAACTAAACCTCTTCTCCATACAAGCAATATATATGGTTGTGTTTGTTTTTTGTTTTTTTTTTTTTCTTGTGCAGTAACTAACCCACTCCGTGAACTGATGCAAACTGACATATAGAAACTTACAGCCTAGTAGTTCACACTCATCCAAGATCATCTACTAACTAACAGAAACAACATACTGCAATTCTAATGGTGTGTGTGTGCGTGTGTGATTTGTGGGGCAAGCCAAGGCAAAACAACTTGAGAAATATACCAAAATGATACAAAACCAAAAAGGAAATTACTTTTTCTCTATGAAGCAGCCAAACATTCAACCTTATTTCTAACCTACTTGACTCTTCAGAAATGCTGAACAGATATTCTTTTGTCTGCAATTCAGTGTATCCACACTGTACAGTACCATTAATTGTAGGTTAACCTTTGTTTGTTTGAGGTAAGGCTGGCAACGGCAGCTTTACTTGCCATTTTACTTAGTCACGTTATTGTAACATTTAGCACCATACACTTTCAAGGCCACATAGGTTTATACTTGGCATACCTTCTTTATGAAGTGACTAAATACCATTATTCTAGTATCACTGCTTAAGAAGGATTTGGGGACACTTAATAGCCAGATTCTGATTTATTATTATTTTTACACTGAGTGACATTTCTTGGTTTACAATATTAAAGGTTATGATTGGGATCAGGATATAACCTGTGAGTTATGTGAGCAGGACCACACTGAGCCAGTGGTAATGCAGGGATTCCCAGTCTTGACTCCCTTTCTGCCATTCATCTTGTCCTTGTTAATACTCAACAAACCAGTTTCATTCCACAAATCTCAACTAAGTAGCAAAACTTCTAAGCACAGCATCAGTTCTTCCCATTTAGCCCACATTCTGTATTGAGTAGTGGACCTTGAAAATGAAATAATTGGTGATAAAATGCACCTTGCAAGGGAATATACATTTTCTTCAGATTTTGCCAGCAGCTGAGTAGCTGCAACAAATAAAAGCACAAGTGCAGCTGGCAAATGTGTGCTGCTCCACAATTTGTTATAATGAAGAACACACACAGCTGCTTTGGGCTGCAGGCTTTGTTCATTAAAACCTTTGGTACCTCAGCCTTTCATGGATCTGTGCTCCACAGCAAGTTGTAGTGCAGTAACCTGCTTCTCTTCAGCATGCATGAAATCTTCCAGCCTTATGCACCTGTGCTCTGAACAAGCCAAAAGAGAGGGCAAACTCAGCAAAAAGAAAAAAAAAAAAAAAAAAGAAAAAAAAAAAGAAAAAAGAAAAGAAAAAAAAAGAAAAGAAAAGGAAAGAAAAAAGAAAAAAAAAAAGGAAAAGAAAATAAAAAAGAAAAAAGAAAAAAAGAAAAAAAAAAAAAAACCTTCCTGGCAGGTTTTTGCTTGTACTCTTGACATTTACACAGTAGAATGTTCTAGTATTTATTTTAATATTAAAAAAAGTTTTCCTCCAAAAGACTCTTGTCATTGCCTGACAGGCACATGCATTGCCAGTAGATAAGAATATATCTATAGAACTAGTTTGAAATACATCTTTGAAATATTTTAATAGCCTATTGATTTTTTCCACATTAACCTATCCTGAAAAGAGAGAGAAAAAAGAGTAGTTTTCAAGGGACAGACTAGACTCTGCTATCTTTTCAGAATTTAGAAGTAATTCAATAACTTCAGGTTTCTTGCATTTCTGTTATCCTTTATGCGTGTCCTCCAAAGTTATGATGACAGAAAAATGTTAGCATTTTTACTCTATTTAGATTTTACACCATAGAAATTCTGATGTATTTTCTTCCTTCTCCCAACTGGCTTATATTTGCATTCCTTGTGTTTCTCGCGATGTCGCATTGTGGATCTCTATTTTTCATTATGACAGAGGGAAGCTGATCCTTCAAAGTCAGATCCTGCATTTGAGCAAAAAGCTGGCAATTGTCACACTTCCTCAATTCACCAGGTCTTTGGCATGATGGCAGAGCAATTCTGAGCACTGCCTCACAAACATACATTATTTTCCAGTGCCTTGTCAGCTGGAGCACACGTAGAATACAAATTAATGGTAAATGCCAATCAACACTGGGTTTATGGCTCCCTGTGCTGCCATTGTTGTTTCCCTATGCTCTTATTGGATTTTCATGTCCAACTGTAAGTTCACCCACATTTTCCCTCATTTCCCTTTGCATGAATGAGTAATGAAGGCGTTTCTGTTTTTGAATCTGGCAGCTCTGCTGTGCACTGACTCCTGTGCAAAAGTTCCAGGGGAAAAATTGAAGAGTGGCTGTGTAGGTCATTTTATTTATTTATTATTTTTTAATTATTATTACAGTTCTATCTCTGCAATGCATAACTAGTTTATCCTGTGGCCAAAAAGTCATTTATTTATGCAGAGTTAATGTACCGACTTAAGTTTTGCCCCAGATCTATTACCATGAATTATTTTTAAATTCACATCTGGTTTTCCCTCTTCTTCAAGGTAACAGTAGAATCTATGAATACATAAAAGAAAGACTTTAAACCAGGTTAGTCAGCAATTATTCAGGGAAAGAAAAAAAAAAAAAAAAAAAAAAAAAGTAATCCCACCTCAGCTAGCCTTATTCTTTTAAAGCCTTTCTATACAACCATTATTTGTTAAAAAATGATAAAAAGTAGCTGAGCTAAGTTTTGCTGCATTCTGAGAACCATATAATTCTGAGAACCATTTTCATCTATTATACTGTACATGAGCTATCAGGCAGATACGTTAAAAAAAAAAAAAAAAAAAAAAAAGTTATTTGCTGATTCGCTTTAATGCCATTGTCTTAGATATTTTAGATTACAGTCAATGGTACTTATCCCAACTCTTGACAGTTTTACTGAAACTTCTTGCCTCCAGCTCACTGAACATTACTAGAAAACACAGACTTCCCATAGCTGTTCTTTAAGTGCTGTATGTTCACCATCATTGTAAGGCTTAGCTCTGAGACAAAACTTACATGCAGTTCCAGTGATCATAGAAATCCTTATTATAAAATAGATCAGACATCTGATGAGACATACATTGTCTCTGGATTTTGATAAGGGTCTGGATTACATACTTACTAATCACTTGCTTTTAAGATATTGAAATAGGGAAATCTGCATGAAAGTCAATAAAAGAGAGGCAGGAAACATTCACTTCTGAATAACCGCTTTACATAGGTGCAGTTATTTAAGGCTGAAACTTTTGTAGAGAGAAAACTTTTCTTGTAATCAAAGAATTAGTCACAGAGATCTGTTTATATCTATCTATGACAATCCTGCCTAGATTCCACTGACAGAAATGCATATTAGTTGGACAGTACGTTATGAATCTTCATAGTTCCTTATGAAAAGATTTAATGCAACTCCTAAACCTGCCATTTCTGAAGGTGTGAAAGCTGCTCTTCTCAAAAGAGTGCAGAGTGTCAGCAGAGTGAATGGAATTGCATTAAGAACAGAGAGAACTACTGTTCTTATTGAAAATAAGACCTCAGTGGTGACCCCTGGATACACAATCACTCCTGGAGCAACCAGTTCAAACATCATAAAAAGCCAATGCACACTTTCAGTTGTGAAAAATTAAGTTCTTAAGCATGAGGAAAATAGCTTTCCTCAGGAACTGTTCTGAGGAAAACTGCTACCAAAGAGATCCTCATTTACAACAACCATTCAGGATGGAACATAGTTAAATTGTTCACACAGCAACTTTACAGTCCTGGAGCTATACAAAAGTACTCAGCCCTTTTTATCTTTAATTCTTTATCTCAAAGACTTGCCTATTTTATTTTGAAATTATTTTTTCAGCTAAGAAGGAAAGAAGCTTGTTGGGCTGAATCAGTGACTCAGATGATTTCTGCATGTAAATGTTCAACATATATTTTTCTGATGCATGATGCCCTAGCTATTTCCTGGAACTGTGGCTGGAAACAGCCCTTTATTGCTCATTTCTCACTGCTAAAACTCAATGAAATTCAATTATCACAAAAACAGTCAGTAGGCTTCAATTTTGCATGTCCTGTTACTTTTTAAATTTGGAGTGCCTCCCGATTGCTGTCACAGCTATTGCATTGTCTAAATCAATTGCCATGGCATGCTCACTAAATTGAGAAATGTTGTTGTGAATGCATAAGAGGTCTCAAGTATCAGCAGAACCAGATACAAATAGGGAGAAAATAAAAGGTAGGGGAATTTTTCATCTGCTAGAAAACTATTCTTTTGTCTGATTTCCTTTGAGGATTCACTAGGAGACAAATACTTCACCCCTTCTGCCTGCATGTTTGTTTCAAAACTTCCTAAGCAGACAAAAGTACTGCTAAAGCAGTGATTCAAAGATAGATGGTTATAAGGGAAAATTTTATGGCTTCAGGCCTGCAAAATCTTTTTCAAACTCAAATATTGTTTTCTGTTTTCCAGCCTATAATTACAGAGAGATGTATTTAAGGCCAGATTAAGTCACATATTCTGGTGTTTAAGGAAAAGCAAAAAACAGAAGAGATTGGCCATCTGATCAGAGACGATTTCCACTCTAGAGTGGGGGAGGGGAGAGATGAGAGGAGATGGACAAAAAGCTCCATTCTTCCAATATACCTTTGTCCAAAGGAGGTATAAAGCATTTACCTCTCCAACAATATTGTGCTTCAGTCTAGTGGCTCTGGAAATGCTCTCCGTTCTGTTTTAATAAGAGCAAAGCCAATAGTAGGAACAAACTACCTGGCCAAAGTCACAAACTGTTGCCATTTTTCAGCTTTAAGAGCACATACATGTTTCCAAGAAGAAGCCCTGTGCATTTGAAACTAAAATTCTGTTTCCACAGTTATACTCATGTATGACTTTGACTTAGTCACCCAGTAAGTGGAAAAAGTACATGGGTGTGAATAAGAGAATTTGTTAGAAATTACAGAAGGTAAAGACAATATTCACCTTAGAGAAAAAGACCCTAAGCTTCTTCTGTAGAGTGTGTGGGAAAGCCATAATTTCTGCCATGCACAAGTATAAATCTAGTGTAGATCAGATGAATTGCACCCAAAGAGTGCTCATTTCTTTATTAAATTAGCCCAGGAAAATAAAGATGCAATGTCTGTGCAAACTGGGCAAAAGCAAACAACAAACCAAAAAACAACAGTGAATTGGTTAACTGAAATCTTGTTATTCTGAAATTAAGCTGAAATATTTCACAAGACTTAAAGATTATGGACTTTTCATCTACTTGACCAAAACATTACCATTCTTGATTTTGAGGTTTTATGACTACATTAAAAATATAAACTGTAATTGACTTTTTCCAATTAAAATTAAGAACATTGTACACTTCCTCCTCTACAAGCGAATCTACACAGACACAACTTAAGCTCTGAAGAACATCAGGCCTGTATGCCTTCACACCTGTGAATTCCCAGCTAAGGTTTAAGTAATGCTTTTCTTTTAAAAGCTCTAGTACCTCCATAAGTTAGAGAAAGGACCTGGCTAGGAGGTATAAGAGTGAAGAGGGCTTGGTGTCAGGCATCAGCCCTTTGTCTTCTATAAATTTGGTCATCTAAGTCTCCCAGTAAACCACAGTTCATTCTTGCTCAGTACAATTGTATCAATT
The DNA here is from genome assembly GCF_011077185.1 of Oxyura jamaicensis. NCBI lineage: Eukaryota > Metazoa > Chordata > Aves > Anseriformes > Anatidae > Oxyura > Oxyura jamaicensis. Next base: position 94,930,906 of record NC_048895.1, on the reverse strand, counting down.
TTTCAGTTCTGTATCTCAGAGATTCATATACTTGAGCGTGTCCCATTCCTGATGTTTTCTGAGTTTAGAAGAGTTTCGGTGTAGTTGTAGCTATGGGCTGCTACAAGGAGAAGCAGAAACAATCAATGAAAGTAAGGACAAGGGCATTCTCTTCCTTGTATTATCAACCAGCCTTTAGGGCTGCTGGCTTTAGGAGGATCTTGCTTGATTTAAATTCAGAGGGACATGAGTAGGATTTGAAGAGGTTTGGTAGGGACATTTGTAGATTGAAGGAGTGAAAAAGAGAGCTGCACCTGTCAACTGAGGTTTGGGGAGGAATGAATTCTGGTCTGTGGAAGTGAAACTGAGGCAGAAATTGATTAAGAAGTTGGACTGGAAAGTTTGCAGTGGGAATCAGTACAAATGAGTAATGGTTGGGGGGCGGGGGGAGAGCAGCAGCTGGAAATAAGAAATAGGACATCCTTTATGAGGGAAAGGATACTTAAAAAGTTTAGATGAGGAGAATAGGAACACAACAGGAGTCCAAGATGGACAGGTGACATGAAAACTATCTGAGGCATGGTGGAACAGAGTGGTTCATACTGCAAGGAAATTGAAAGGAAGCGTTTGCTACCAAGACCATATTCCTCTGTCATAGTACGAAGCTTAAAATCATTAAATTTCATCTTTTCCCTGCTATCAGAACTATAAATATCTCCTTATTTTCTAGTTGTAGCTTAGGAAGTCTGTTGTAATTTCCTGAGCTTGAAGAAGTGTCTCTGCAGTAGATTTAATGATTCTAATCATGTTCATGAAGATCTGATATATAGGACATGGCACACACAAATCTTAAAAGGATTTGGTTGCAAAGTCAACTGTTCAAATTTTAGGAAATACCAGAACAAAGGTTGTCAGTTGAAAATAATGAGAGTTTTTCAGGCAAGGCAATCTTGCCTTCATTACATGTGATTTCTTCTGCAAGACTCCTGCATAATATAGTGCACTGAATAAACTTACTGTGGTATGGCTTAAAGTCATTTAAGAAAAGAATATTGTTTCCTGTAGGTTCCTTTCTTCAGAAGATAAAATATTGGAGTGTGGTAGTTCATGGATTAGATGAGAAGTAAGAGGAAAACCGAGAAGCAGCCCTTGATTAAAGCAAATGAAATCTTCCAAGGAAACTGGACTCAATCCCTGACTCTGAGGGACAGAATTCCCACCTAGGTCTACATAAGCCAAAATGAGTCCTATATCTTATTCACCACAATTTTCTGAGATTGACTAAAAAATATTAGAGGTTTTTCTCTTAATACCTCTGTTTGTCTTCTCAGTTGATAAAATGTTGATGGCTCCAAACATCGCATTGTAGACATTAGAAAATCATTCACAAAATGATCACTCTCGTAGACTATAATGGCAAGCGGCCTTGAAAAGATTAAGAGGAAAATAGGTTTAAAACAAGCAAGTAAGGTGTGGGTTGCAAAATAAACAATAAACAGAAAATAACTGATTGAATAGCCATCGTTAAGCAGCATTAATTTCAGAGCACTGAAAAATGTCGTATTAAAAATGCAATTTGTGAAAGAACAATTAATAATAAGAGGCTGATGTAAGGCTACACTGGAACTTCTTAACCTTAGTAATGCACTTTTAGCTTTGTTTTGTGTACTTTGAAAACTTAGTGCTTTTTTTTTTTTTTTAATATATAAATTTTGAATTGCATTAAGTAATTTGGTCACATTTCTTATCTATTTTCCTTTACTTTATTGTGCCAAAATCTCAAGTGTTGCAAAGAGTCAAAAACAACCAAATCAGTTATTTTGTTCTTATGCAGTGTTAACTGAATATCTGTGGATTCATTTGCTTTTTCATTGAAATAGCTGAAGTGTAGCCTGTTTATTTCTACATTACATTGTGCTGGATACTAGAAACACTCTGAATGTGTAAATTTTAATTCTTAACTGCCTTCTAAAATGGTGAAAATAGCTTCTCTCTAATTCTCCTGCCTTCTAGACTCAAGAGCCTCTAGGTTAGTATTACAATAGCCATGCCTCTACCATCATTAACTCTTACAGCAGCAGAAAATCTCAGGTAGGGAAGCTAAAATCCCTGCTACAGCTTTGGAGTGACACAAAAGAGACTTTGTTTGGGGTACTATCTGTCTGATTGTTTAGTGCAATTCTGGTACACTAGGGTGAATAAAAAGCCCACTGATTTTACAGATACCAGGAGGAATTCATTGTGACTGCAAAGATTTTTAGCAGCAGTTTCTAAAGCCAGTGGTAAGCCCTGCGGTTGGGAATGAACTCTATTTCTGTGAGTACTTTTAAATAACCTTAGTGGGTGTCCATGTAATGCCTTGTGTAATCAACTGTGAAAAAGTCTCAAGTTTTCTCTTCCAGTCCTTCTAGCTTTGCAGAGGTTCAGGTCTGGAGCAGTGTGTATAAAGCTTCTCAGCAATCTACACATGGCGACAGATTTTCCCTGAGAGGCAGGTGGTGTAATGAGCATCACTAGTCTATCATCTCCCAGAAGGTCAAAAGGACAGAGATTCAGCAAAAATATGTGCTGGAGAACTTGTGGAGTTTAAAAAGATAGATGCCTTTTTATTTATTTATTTATTTATTTTCTTTGATAATTTAAATGTATGAAGCTTATACATGTGATTCTTACTAAAGCTTTATTTCAATAGCCATGTCATCACCAGCTTTTAATCAAAGGAAAACTAAATGATTGCACTTTATGCTATCTTCTCTTCCCTTTCCTCCATTACCCACAGCTGTGGCTGTGCCATGTCCCCTGGTAGATATCAAGCTGTAACACTGCATCGTACCTGTGTGTAGCCAAGGTTATTAGCAGTTGCAAATGCATTTCAGAAAGTCACAAAGAAAAGGACAAGGCTCAGAGTGATGGATGGGAAGACCGTGAAGAAAAACTCCTTTAATGAACTGCAAATCTTTATAGACCAGTTTCTCAAATAGGCTTGTGCATTGTTGCATGCACTAGTTGGAAAATGTGGCCTAATTCATTTTCTCTATGCCTGTTAGCAGTCGCTAACATTATAAGGAGAATAACTCACATAATATGGAGAATAACTCACAGAGTCTTTTGATGTGTGCATACATGCATCCCTGTTTGAAACACCAAGTACAGGACCCTGTGATGAGAAATCTGTGGAAGCCTAAAATGTCATGTGATGTTTGCTTCATGAAGTTTAGTAAACTCTAGCAGTCATGGAAAGCAAAGGTTATTGACTGCTCAAAGTGAAGAAATTGAAGATTTTTTTTAGTAAAATACTGATTATTTAATGTTGAGAGATTAGTGCTGTAAAATGATCTGATGTTCATCTGTACTATAAGGGAAAAAATCTTTTATGAGGACTTGCATCTTTTTAATGATTTTGCATCTATGGCTGCTGGACCCCAAGTAGTAAAGAAGGTGTTCAGGGAGTCTCCCCTTTGTATTGCCAGACGTCTACATTGGGGCAGCAGCTGTAGAAAAGTCTCTATAATCCACAACATATCAACATCCATCCTAGGCAACAATGTGAGTACAGCACTTTCTTAGTCAAGAGCATGTGACCTTTCTTTTCAGCAGATCTAGCCTCCATTATCCCTACTTGAGATTAATTAGTTTACATTTTCCCATGTGTTCAAAGACTAAAGCCGTACCCTTTAAATAATGCAGTTGCAGTCATGCTTTTGCACCTGTTTTGGGGCACGCAGTAGTTCTGGTTGCCCCTTACACAGCTGTGCAAAGGATATAGCATAAACTAGGCTACAGGATCTTGTCTCAGTACTGGACTTCATATGCCTCAGTGAGGATGAACAAGCACAAGAAAAGAATTTACATAGATTCGGTGTTATTTGTGGTGAGGTCAGATTTAAAAGTTCAGCATATAGGTACTACCACCAAAGTTTGCATCTGCTGTGCTACTATTTTTACTGCTTTACTGACACTACAGGATAAGAAGAAAAGAAAAAAAAAAAAAGAAAAAGAAAAAAAAAAAAGTTTTATGTCATTTTCTTAATCTCTGAAAACAACCTGGAGAACGACTGCATACAGACAGGAGATTAACAATAAAGTCACTTACTCGGGTTAGTATGATTCATCTATAGTCTAGCAAACCGGTGCCTGAAACACAGCTGTCCTCCCTTTTTCAAAATGATCTTCCAGACTTCATGTCAGTCCTAGTAACTGAGATGTAAATGACCTTGAATGATTACCAGCAGAGTTTTGAAGAGCCACAGACAAGGAGTTCCTAACAGATGAATTAACTTCTAGTATTTACAGGCTTGTGGCAGCTTGGGGAAAGCCTAGTCCTTTTACCTGGAATGCTGGAGGGCATCTGAGAGGAATCAGACCTTCTTTGTCAATGATAAGTGCCCTGCTGTGCACAGCCAAGGAGCTGAAAGCAAGAAAGGGCTAAGAAACACTGTAGAGAGGCTCTATTGTTAACTACTTGTCCATCCTGTGTTTTGAAAGGGCATCTAGGTAGGAGAATTATATATACTACTCAGACTGGAGGATTACATCACCCCACACTGCTTTTCTTTGTGTCCCAGCTGCCGTTCTCACCTTCATGGCAATTCAGATCCTGTTAGGAGGTGTATTTTGAACGTTATTCCCCTTAGCCATAAATGTCTGCCCTGCTACTTGTTGGATAGTGTCAAGATGCAAATGTCAGTACTTACAATGGATATTTTTCTTGTAAATTGTCCTATACACAGTGTTCTCATGGATCTAAATTACATGTAGGTGTAAGGTACTCTTGGAAAGGATTAAATTCATGAATGGAGGAAAATGGCATTTAACTTGCATATTATCCCAAGGGTCTATAATATAACAAGAAAATTGCTGAGTGATGTAACTTGTCCTGGATCAAAACAACTCAGCTATGTAGGTGTTGCCTAGAGCTCAGCAGAATTGCAAGAGATCCTAACGCAGCATGTATTGACTTCAGTTCACTATCAGCAAACTTTTTTTTTTTTTTTTTTTTTTCCTCAGGCAAGAAAAGTGCAAAAAAAATCCACTTGATGGATATTATAACACATTTTTCTTGAAAATCATGGTAGATATGTGTCTCTTGTAGTTTGCACATTATCTGGTGAAAATTTGATATTTATCTGTGAATTCAAGAGGTCAAGTTTCCTTCCTCTAGATATTTGATACAGGTAATAGTAAGACTGTTAAAACCTCCAAAAGTTACTAGTGCTTTCTCTACAACAGGGTCATCCAGTGCTACTTTATGTATAACTTAAAAATTCTTAATAAAAAGTAGACATATCTGTTTCTCTTAGACAATTTGAAAGACAATACGTATCTCCACACTTCAGATAAAGATATAAAGATTTTTCTTTGTGACCAGTCTTTTGATACCATCCATCTGCTCCTGTCCAATGCAGAAGCCTTCTGTTGGATTTTTCTGCTGTGGTGTCAGGTACTGAGCTGCTCTGTTTCTAAGCTTGTATGAAATCTTTCTGAGTACAATTCTCTCATTGATATCTGCACTCTAGAGACAGATGCTTCAGTATGTGCTTCTCCCTCTGTATCTCCCTCCTTAAACTTAATAAAAACTGAGGACTTTATTTCAAATTCCACAAGGAAAGACCTTAAGCAGAACTCTGCTGCAAGATCTCATACACAAAGAAACATTAACTGAGCAATATATCCCTTGAATTCTTAGTACCTTGCTATCACAGTGACTCCTTTACCTCCTATTATGCTTTTTTGAATTCTCTTGTTTCAGCCCCAGGCTCCAGAGAGTGCTGGTAAAGCTAATGAAAAGGCCAGAAAGATGTATGCTTAAGCCTAGTAACCCTCTATTCTACAATTCTTAATAGACTCACTTGTAACACTAGGGAAGCTAAGCAAGGACTAAAATGCCAAGTGACAGAAAAGTCAGCCATAATGGGAATGGGTCTCTGATCACCACAGTTTCAGATGAGAAATCAGTGCAGCATACAGAATGATCAGTAACAGAGCAATAAGTTTTTGTTCTGTAGTAAAGAATATTGCAACCAGCAGTTGTACAATGGTTAGATGGCTTCTGAATAAATTAAAGTAAGAATACTATTTCATTTTTCAGGTTATATTATCCAGTCCCTGACTAGTTAGTACTCCTCCATCACTATTAAAAATATATTTGTATTAGTTTCTGTTTCTTAGTTCCTAAAGTAACTAGTATCAATAAGCTGCCATGCCAGTCAAATTGCCTCCATATATATACTGAAAGACAATTCCTTTGGGGTACCTTTAAACTTTAATTGACAGCACCTCATGCTGTAGCATGTTTTTAGTTGCTGAAATGTCTGTCTCCTTGATCCACATGGTTGTCAAAACTTATTCTCAACAGCCAATAAACCATGAAAAACAGAAAAAAGAAAAAAAAAAGAAAAAAAAAAGTTACAGATTTTTCTACTGGAGGGAAACAGTCTCAGATTGTACATGAGTAGTGCTGCAACCATCTCAAACTATCTTCTCCTTTTACAAAATCTTATAAGGGTGAACAAATACAAGGTTTGCTATCAACTAGTTAATAATTCCCAGTGGAAAACAATCTAATCAGTTTAGTCTCTTTACCTGTCTTTGTCCATATCTGGGAAAATCAAGAGTTCCTGACTGCATTTACCAGTGAAAATTATTTGCAAGTAGTCCTTGATAATGAATAGTCATAACCAGTGAATCAACAAAATTACAAACAGTGATCAGCAAAATTACTGGTTAACACTGTAGTATCTTGAGAGGCATGCAAATCTTCCTTTTCTCAAATATTTTGCCTTATTTTTTTGAAATATTTGTATCTGGATATTTGTGAAGGTAAAGCCTAGTGTATTAAATGTTAGCAAAAAATAAACAGAGAATCATAAAGTTGTCTGATAAAGAGTTCGTAACCGTTACCTGGTGTGCAATCCATGTGCTAGGTCTAGATATTGTTTATTTCAGAATTGTGCAAGTCTGGGTATGTCCTTGGACATGTTTAAAGGATGATTAACTGAGGAACTTCTAATCAATAAGACTGGAAGAAACTAATTAATAACAAATACTAGTGATTTTTTATTTTGCATTCCTTCCTCTGTTTTTATAGATGCAGGTACTTGCACACCTGACAACAGCAGGGAAAATACAATGTATGGACAGGTACGGTTGCAACTGTTATTGAAATACCTATCTTAGGACATGGAAATCTGAATTATAGTGACTGGTACACACACATATGTATGGTTACATTTCCTCCATTGTGTTATCCTTGTTTTGTTAGCTAAGCATGCTAACTTCTGCTATGTTCATGTTGTTTAAACATGCTCAAAGATGTATAGTTGTTCCTGTTAATAATAGACATGAAACTAATCTGCAGAAATTTTAGTACAGGCTGTTTCTTCTGTGTTCATCAGGGCTTTAGCACAGAGGGACTCTGATCTATGACTGAAGCATCTAGTCACTTTTGTGAAGGGAAAAATCTAATTTTAACTGCTCAGCTATAATAATTTGGGACTTAAAACCAACCTGGCTTAGCAGGCAAGACCACCTGCTTGCAGAACCAGGCTAAAATGGCTGGAAGCGGGAGTGCCAGAGGGGGAAAATCTCCATGCCAGGGAATGTAAACTCCTTGCTGATAGGATAAGAAATGCTGCAGTGTTGACCTGCAATCTCTTTGTATTCAAGCACAAACATGGGCTTAATTCACCCAAAGGGGTACAACAAAAAATCCTCATCAATTTGGTGCCGGAATTGGATTGCTGCTCGTTGGCAGAAGGGACTGGACTGGAACTGGAGAAGAGACCCAAGGTGGCACCACCATAAGAAGTTAGAGATCTTAATTTTAAAATTTCACTTGCATGTGGTCTTCACACCTACCATGTCTTCCATCTGTCTGCCACACCAGCAGTAAGAAAACCTTATGTTTTTTTCATTTGCACTTACAATGAAAGGATCAGGGGAGAATTAAGGGGATGAATGCTTTGTGTTTTGTTAACTGAATTTTGGTAAATTTTGTGTTTTGATTTCTGAGGGTGTTTGAGAGTGCTGAAAGCTCAGATCATGCTTTGGAATAATTTCCATTGGTGACAGGCCAATAAAAAAAGGCTTTTGTTTAGGCAGATAGGAGCAGACTCTGAATACTTTTCACTTTGAGGGGGATAAAGATGAAGTTATCTCTTCCTGGGGATGCCCACATTTCTTCTACCACTTTGCTGTGAATACTTTCATGGTCCCTTGCTGAGGAGAGTCAAAAAAAAAAAAAAAAAAAAAAAAAAAAGGAAAATGGGTCATTTCTGGTCCTGTCTGGATCCAAGAGGCCCATTAGGCTCTATTTGTCATGATTATGGTGTGCTACTGGGAAAACATAAGAGCAAGCTATGTGTCCAACCTGCCCACCAGTGGAACAGCTGTACCTGTGGCAAACCAGAAGTGCAATTTCCAATTTTATATATATATATATATATATTTTTGAAGAGTGTGGGACAAAGAAGTGAACAATCATTGGAAGAAGTCTATGATAACTAGCTTGGAGAATAATAATACAAAACAAACAAACAAACAAACAAAAACCCTGAAAAGATTAAGTCAGGCAAAAATAAAAGCAAGGATCCTTCTAAAACTTCAGGTATGGCACCTAAATTTCTGTACTCAAGCACAGTACCTGGTATTATTGCACATGCCCCTGAGTCTTGATCCTCTGAAAGATCTCTTAGAAACCTGGGTGTCAAATAATGTACCTCTGCTCCCTGTAATTTGGTACTGGTAGTTCCAGTTCAGAATCCTGCTGAGGCAGGTATCCCTGTAATTACACTAGAGATGTCAAACACCTTACTTTATACTTCATGTGGTTCAGGGTTACAAGTAGATGCAGATTTGGAGGATTATATTGCTCCTCACATGAATTCTATAGTAATCTTGTTCATCAGTAATACTCCTCTCAAAATCCTAGTCAATATTGGAGCCTCTTAAACATTCAGAGCTCAGAAAGTTCAGTAAAGAAAGAGGAGAAAATAGATGAGAAAGAAAGACAAATTTGGAAGTTTGTCCAAGATTTGTGGAAAATCAACACTTCTGTTATCCAGAGTCACTCAATTGCTCCTAACCCTGTGACTATTCTGATCTCTACCTCCAGATGCTACACATTTTTCTGTTATTGACCTCTGTTCTGTCTTCTTCTCTAACTCCATATACCTCAGTTCATGGTTGTGGTTTAACCCGACCGGCAGCTAAACACCACACAGCCGTTCGCTCACCCTCCCCACTCCCTCTCTGGGATGGGGGAGAGAAACGGGAAAGTGAAGCCTGTGGGTAGAGATAAAGACAGTTTATTAAGATAGGAAATAATAATAATAATAATAAGTACAAAATAAGTGATGCACAATGGAATTCCTCACCACCCGCTGACCGATGCTCAGCCCAACCCTGAGCAGCCGGCCCCCCACCCCGGCTAGCCAGCCCTATATATTGTTCAGCATGACGTCAGATGGTATGGAATACCCCTTTGCCAGTTTGGGTCAGCTGTCCTGGGTCTGTCCCCTCCCAGCTCTTGCTGCACCCCCACCCTGCCCGCTGGCAGGACAGAGCGGGAAGTTGAAAAGTCCTTGGCTTAGTGTAAGCATTGCTCTGCAACAATTAAACCATCAGCGTGTTATCAGCACTCTTCTCATTCTAATCCAAAACATAGCACCCTACCAGCTACTAGGAGGAAAAATAACTCTGTCCTAACTGAAACCAGGACAATGGTTTTTGTTTGCCTTTGCCTATCAGAGACAGAGTACACCTGGACTAAACTTCCTCTAGAGAATTATGAATTCCCTATTGTCTCCTGTCAGTGTTAAAAATGAGACCTAGATTCTGTTATGCTCCCAAGTGTCTCAGTCTGGGTTACAGAATGAGGATGATCTTCTGGTAGCTTGCTTCTCTTTGGAGGTCTGCCAAGAGAAGTAGAGGTCTTTGGAGGTCTGCCATTTCATCTTCCAAATGCCTTGCCCAAGTGTCCTCCAGGACAGAGTTATTTTTCCTCCTAGTAGCTGGTAGGGTGCTATGTTTTGGATTAGGATGAGAAGAGTGCTGATAACATGCTGATGGCCAGGTTAAACCACAACACCAAGAAAGAACACAAAGCATCCCAAAAGAATGTGCAGTTCTGTAAGCAGCAGTCTGACTACCTGAGTCATATAAAATTCAGAAGGGAAGCACCAACTAACTGACTCCAGATACTGCTGTCTTTTCAGTTCTGAAACCAAACTACCAAGAAACTGCTTTTCTTTTTGCTGGGAGCATTAAAGTTTTGCAGACAGTGGGTTCTCAGCTATTCAAGTATTGCTAAACCTCTGTGTGATTTAACCTTTGACTCTAGTCCTGACTGCCCTGTTCCTTGGGATAATGGCCATGAAACTGCCTTCCCTGCTTTGAAATGGGAACTTACTAAGTACCCAGCACTGTGTAGGCCTAATTATAGTAAGCCCTTTATTCTCTTTTGTAGTGACAGTTAAAGTGTTGCTTCTACTCTCCTATTCCAGGAATTGTGCAATTCCCACAGATCTACTGGACCAACTGCTTTTTTTTTTTTTTTTTTTTTTTTTTTTTCCTAACCACTCTGGAGCCTGTGGCAGCAGGTTTTCCTCTGTGCTTTTGTGCTATGATACATGACTCTTTAGACCTTGTTGAGAGTGTCACCACTCCGCACTCCAAAATATCAGATGTTCCTTTATCAACCCAGACCTTGTTCTCTTAATGGGTTGCTCTTACCTGAGGAATGATGTAGGCAAACTAGCTGCAGGATATGCTGTTTTCTCCCAGTTCTAAATTTTCAAAGCATTTTTTCTCCCTGCAATTTTAGGTGTACAACCTGCTGAGCTTGTGTTACTCACGTAAGCATGTACCTTCACACTGGGAAAAAGTGTAAAAGTCTACAATGATTCACAGTATGCATTTCATGCTTGTCGTTCTACAGGTCAGATCTGTAAACATCGAGGTTTTATTACCTCCTGTGGTCCCCTCATCTGGCATTTCTTATGGTCACCACATCTCAGAGTTACTATAAGCTGTTATGCTTCCTACTACTATCTCTGTGATGCATTGTTCTTCTCACACAGGTGCATTAGATGAAGTAAGCCTTGGCAATGCATGTGCTGCTGCTGCTGCCAAGACAGCCTTGATGGTTCTCCAGCAATATTTTTAAATATGGCAGCTCTTAACTCTGACCTCTCCATTTTATTGAATACCTGGCCAAATTACAGGAGCTAACTTCAGAAGAAGAAAAGATCTCATGGCTTTAGTGTGACTAAACTTTAGTGTGATTACACTAAATATGTGTAATCACACTATGTGATCATATATGTGATCACATATGGAGATATGGAGATATGTGATCATATATGGAGATATCATGCCAGCAGACCAGTAGTTCCCCTCTCTTTGATTCCTACCCTTGAAGGTGCAGCTCACTTGATTGGACACTCATGCAAAAGAGGGTTAACGGACTCCATTCTGTTATTTTGGTATGCACGTATCACACACACAAAACCCCCAAAAGTGTGTAAAGTCTGCCACATTTACTTCATCCATGGAATGGACCAAATTAGAAACTGCCACTGAGTGTATTGAAAGGTTTTTATAGTGTCTCCCTGGAGCCTTCTCTTCTTCAGGCTGAACAACTCCCAACTCTCTCAGACTGTTTTTGAAAGAGACCTCTCCAGACCTCTAATCATCCTCACAGCCCTCCTCTGGATCCACTCTAACAGTTTAATGTCTTTCCCATGCTGGGCACCCCAGAGCTTAACACAGTACTCCAGGTGGGTTCTCACAAGAGCACAGTAGAGGGGGAGAATTACCTCTGGATTTTGTCTTCATCTCATCCTCATCAGATAATCCCTGTGTATTTTCTCTCTCCTCTCCCCTAAAAGTGAACTAAACTCTTTTCCTCATTGCATTCCAGCACATATTAGCACAAGCTGAGAAGAAGGGAAAATGAGATTAGTACTTTACATGTGTGTCTTCCATAGTCTGTCTGCACTGGAGTCTTTCAGCCAACAGAAGCTGGGCTGGTCAGACTTCATTCACCTGGTCCTCCAAAGTGCCATGAGAACAGTATATTAATTGGTCCCCTGAATAATCTACTGTCAAGTCTTGCTAACAATTTATGTGGACATTTTTACCTGCTATTTGCAAGAGGACTCACATACCCACTGCTTTGAAATGAAAGAGCAGGAACTTACTGATTTTCTACCGAGCTCAAGTGGACAACCCACACTGTCTAAAATTACACCAGACCTTCTGTTAAAACAGCTAGGGGAGAACAAATAGAGATTCAGTTGGTCAGGCAGCAGAGAGTTAATGCGCTTGACTACATGTGGGCATCTTGTGTCATTTGGGATAATCTAAGATATCAGGCCCATTTACTCAAAGGTAAGTCCAGATGGGAAGGTCTTCCCTATGTCTTGAAATGTAGCTGCTACCTCCAGGTGGAAATCTAGTAATCCAGACGTCCTAAGTAAGACACTGGAAAGGTTCTACATAGCTGTGTGCAGGTATGAGCTGAACCCATAATATTAATCATTTATATTTTTAAATGTGTAAATACTTTACAGATAATAAAAAACATATGATTTAGCCATGGTTTTAATAACAAGTTATTCTCTTTATCTGGTAAAAAGAGAGATCACTACTTTCTATCCATATCATGCATGCTGACAACTATGTACACATAGTAATATTTTTCTCCCTTCTCTTATCTTCCAGCTCTCATCTTCAAGGACTGTAAGAAAGTTCTGAGGCCTCAATCTGAATTAAGTTCATATAGGATAAAAAATACTTTTGCCAATGTTACACTAGTTCCTGGGTTGACAGTAATATCTCTCAGAATATTAGTGTAAATATTGTAGACTATATCAGAACAGGAATATCATGAAAAAAAAAAAAATCACTATCCAACTTCAGCATGCCAACAACAATTTCTAGTCTGGACACAGGTCAGATATTGACATAGTCATCAGGTTCCTCAGACTTCCTTTCATTTTTTTAGTTGTCTCTTCTGGTGATTTATTTACCCAGACTGAGTCTTTGACATAGATTTTTAATTGTAGCACTTTCACAGTAGTTCTAATTTCCATGGTTGAAGAAAAATCTTAAATCAAATTATTATTCAACATTTTTAATTAATTTGCTGGTTCTACCTTTTTTAAATAATTGCCTTTATTGAAGATATATTGGTTGCAAGAATCATCTGTGTGCTCATCTCCACAGACTGAGAATCACAAAAGAGAAAGCTCATCCTTCTTAATGACTGTAATCTATTTAGCTCTTCATAGTTTAACAGTTGGTTAGTATTTAAACAATTTGAAATGCCTTCAAGTCCATGGCAGGGACCATAGGATAGAATTTGCAATCCCGATGCAAGTTCTGACATGTCCTTGCTTCATGACCTTGCACTCTGGCTATGGCCCAACAGCAGAGGTAGCAGTGTTTCCCAGGCTCTAGTAATTAGTGCATGTGTAATTAGTACATTAGTAATTACGTTGGTAAAATATGGGAAAATATTTAGGTATTGACATGCAAGGTCTTCTACCCTGAACCTCTCTCACACATGCTGCTGATGGCGAAGCAAAGGAACTTTTGTTAAGCAGTCCTGGTTGACACTGCTCTAGTCCCTACTATGTATGGGTATATCAACACTCCAGAAAATGCTGTCACTCACGCTGACATTTTGTTCAAGTGCAGAACTAAATCGGATTCAAACTTCTCATCTGTAAAAGGTAAAGATCTACCTTGTCAGAATAAAATATATTTGTATAACTCAGGAATGCTCCTTGTACATGTACAACTGTATACAGCTTAGAAGGCACCAGTATGTTTTACTGATTTGATGGGTAGCTCTTGCATTAAGATATTAATATCTTGCATTGTAGGAGATACATTTTTTTTTCTGGCATTTGATTCAAAACAATGTATTAAAACTTATGCACGTTTGTCACAAAAAATCTTTATTAGAAACACAAAATAATAATAGTGATAATATCGCCATCTCAATATAATTTAAAGAGGAAATTACAATTCATGACTTTTTTCATCTCTGAAATGGAGATGATATTTTGGTCTTTTTTATTATTATTTTTTTTTCCCTTAATATTTACACAACATGGAGGTAAGGAAAATTATTTTCCTCTCCTTTCCTTTTCAAGTCACTTATTCTCCCTGAGAAAAGAACCAAAGGGGGTTAGTAGACCAATTTCAGTGGAACGTCAGTGCTGACTTGCTGTTAAAATTGCACACTTTATTAAAATTTTTGCCTCTTATTCTCATTGCTGTTCCCAGTCTCAGTCTGTAAAATGGTGATAACACTTTAGTGTCCCACAGGAATTGTGTGTCTCAAAATCCACTAATACTGTGCAAACAATTGTTATGGTGATAAGCGGTATATATATATTTATATATATATATATATATTTATATATATATATATATATAAACACAGTAGATGCTGTGGAAGAGCATGCAACAGGAGGCTAAGCATAACAATCCTATATCACTAAGCATTTTCAATACCTGTAAGCTGTGATTTCTAGGCAATCAGAGAGAGAAAAATAGATGAAGAGGAGATACAGAAGGAATACAATGGATCTCTTTGCCCTTCCCTTTGTTATCAATGTAACATGAAAAACCTCTAGAAACTAACAGGACCAGTAAAACAAATACTGAAGTGACTTCAATCTTTAATGTAACAAAACAGTTGGAATGTTCCAAACACACAAAGTAAAAAAAAAACAAAACAAAACAAAACAAAACAAAAACAAAACAAAACAAAACTACATTTTCCCAGAATAGAAACTGGGAAGTTTCAGTTCAGTGAAGTTTAAAATGTTTTATTTTCATTGAAACAATAAGCATTTCTTTCCAAACTTTTCTTACAAGACATCAGCTTCTGTTTTTGATCCCAAATGAATGTTGATGTTATCAGAATCCTTAGGGAGGAGAAATACAATATTTTAGACTAACATGCATAAAGAATCAAGTTATCTTAAAGTCATGCTGAGTTCTAAATCAGGCCCATTTTTGAACTGAAAGGAGAGGAAAATCCACATAGCAGCACATTCTGCTGTGCCAAATGGGTATGTACATTGCTCGTATTTCTCCAGTTCATATCCTTTATCACTGAATAGCCAATGCCTGACAACCCTTAATGTATGTATTCTCATAGTGTGAGAATTCCCTTAACATGAATTTACTGACAGAGCACGGAAGCTGTGTGTGACTAAATGACTTGCCAATGTTCACCCAGGCACTCTGAAGTCTTCTGCTTATCAGGAAATTGAATCCTGGACCTCAGATTTCCATGCTAATGCCCTAAACTAATACTAGGCTCCCTGATACTGGAATTATCATTCCTTATTTTGTAATCTTCAGGGATTTTTTTTTATTTTTATTTTTTATCACTGCTTTAGAAGATCAGTTCCCTGACTTTACTTGTAGCTATTTCATGGGTATAGAGCTCATCAGTTCTTGAATGAGTATTTTAAACTATGTGTGAAAGGCAAATGTTGGATACAGAGCTCACTAGTTCTATGATATTTTGTACTGAGTGCAAGGTATTTTCCTAATGAACAGTTAAAAATTTATGTTTTTCCACTATAACACTGTTCCGGTCTCATGGCATTGTGTCTCAACTAGTTTTTATGGCAAGGGAGACATGCTGTCATTCAGCAGTGTTACATTGGGCAATATGCTGAGTACCATCAAACAAGTAGGGAACTTTTACACAATTGCAGTCTAGTCTTAGTCAAGTAGGAGGATACTGAAATGAAGAAAAAATTATCTAGAGGTTATCATTGCTATCCTCTTAAGTGGACAGACCATCTTAAAAAGCAGTCATAGCACTGGGAGAAGGGTGGTAGTTTTGAAACCTGAATCCTTCTCAGCACCACAGAGAGTGGAAGAAGTGATGACTTTGTTTACATTGGTTAACCCACTAGATAAATGATTGCCCTAACTGCGTTCTTCTGCTTTGCAAGTAATTAAACTAAAATTGGGCTGATGTTAATCACTCTTCTCTTTCTAAAAATAGCATATATTTTGATAAAAGAAATTACAGGAGTAATTCTTTATTACGTATCCATATACATTCTTTCTATTGATAAAGTGATAAGTATTCTTTGAGTCACAAATCTCATGAAAATATGTAGCTCAATAATAGAAAAAGTTCAATATTTCAAGGGACACATTCAGATGGGAGTGGTTTTTAGTTGCTATTTAAAATAAGGATGAAAAATTATAAAAGGTGAAAATTAAATTTAATTAAAAGGATGTGAAAGCTGTGCCCAAAAAATTGTTTCTCAGAATATATATTAGCCAAAAAGCTGCTCACAATGATGGGAAAAATAGGAAAGAAAGACAATGGCAAATCAACAAATATGTCCCAAAAGCTGAGGTCAAATGAAATCAGTCATGTGAAAAAGAAAATTAAGGTACAAAATAGGAAGATGGAGAATACTAACATGACATACAGACAGAGGTGTTTAAACTTGGTAAGTAAAATGACCCAGTGAAGCCACAAAGTTTTGTAGCCTACTGAGTACATCTAAAATTTATGAATATTTCTGAAAGTGACCTGCAGGTAGCAGATAGCCATCATGAATGCTTAAGAGATCGGATATAGATATTGATATTCTAAACAGGATACTGGAGAAAAAAAAAAAAAAAATAGACTTGTATTATAATTTCAACTGAATCATACTCTATAGCTTATGTGGAATGATGTCAGGGATTTACAATGAAATTATTTCTAACATTCATCTGGGAGAAACACAGGATATAAACTTGTACAGTTTGAAAAATATACAGAGGTATATTTTTCTGGACAGTTTTTTGTTTTGTTTTGTTTTGTTTTCTTTAGTGAATCAAATTCCAATATCAAAAGGTTTCTGTTTACTGTGTTACTACTGTATCAGTATCTCTGGACATATTTTTACTCCTGATCTGCCTTGTTACTGTTAACTAGAAGTGAAACATGGCTCATATAGCTACTTTGTGTTTTTAAGACTAGAATTTCCTTGAAATGTAAAATTCTGTCCAAGCAAAGTTCTGCAGACTAATGTTAAGAAAGATAGGTATCCAAGATACTGAATATAGGAAATCTAAAATAGATTTCTCATTCTAGGAATGAATCAATTTCTTTTACACTATAAAGTATTTTGAGATACTTTTACTATTGCAGTCTCTCTGTAACAGCAAAATGCACTCTATTCCACTCTGCACATCTAAAGTAGCTGGAGTTTTTCCTTATACTTCCTTGTATGGCTCTCAGCAGGAAATAATAGGTTGATTAATCCAACTTAATGGAAACAAAATGGCATCGTTCATGAAACAGATACATTTTTTGAGACTTCTCACAGTTGATCCTGGAAAGTAATGCAAAAATTAATGCAGTGGGGTGCCACATGAGATGCATTCTAAAAAGGAAGATGCATTCTGCACAATGCATCTTTAAAAGTACACATTCAAGGAACTTTTTAAAATCTCTGCTTTATGACTGCAGAGTTTCTTTTAGGTGGAACAGAGGCTTGGGACTTTTCTCTCAACCCTTATCTCTTGCACTGTGTACTGGGCTGCATGATATAACCTGCATGTCATGTTGTCTGGAGGATAATCGTGTGACTTGTACTGCCATAATGGATCGTAGTATGCAGCCAGATTGTTGAACATACTTGAAGAGATAAGTGTAGAGTGTTTTTTGAAGTGTTTCAGCTGGGCTTGTCCCAGTTAACATCACATACCAGATAAAATTTTACAGAGTGATGCAAGTAAACTGAAACTTACTGACTCTTAAAACTACATTTTAGTGCTTGTGGAGTGTATTTCAAAAGCCCAAGATAGTCCCTGGGTAATATCACTTTCCCTGAACTTTGCTTTCAGCCTGTCTGTTTTCTGAAGTCATTTCCATCAGGATATTCAGATTACACAGCATTAATCCATAAATGTCATTTAGCATTAAACTCTACCCTGGTAAAACAGTAATTAAGAAAGATGACACTAGTTTGTCATCTCAGCTTGTCTGCAAGACAAATGATAGTGTTGACTATTAATTACCGTTATCTGCTCTATAAGTAAAAATTTCAGTGATTTGAACAAAAGCCACATATTAAGAAGATTAATGTACCTTTTAAATCTAGGAGGAGAAAGGAGAATCTGCTGGGAAAGTAAAAAAAAAAAAAAAAAAAAGATATAATTATTAAAAGCATTTTTTACTGAGGGTAAAGTATATAGATCAGTACTTTGACAGTTTTACTAAATGAGTTAACACTTTTCTCTGAAGTACTTTATAATTTTCTTAGTTTGCAAATTCTTATTAAACTTCAAAATTTTAACGTTGATCCTTGAATCAGTTTTATCTTTAAATATTCTTTAAAAACATTCAAAATATGGAAAAATGTGAATTATGTCTCTGTTAGAGGAAAAGCTATGCTTCAAGCCACTTTATGTCCTTGTTCGTACGTCAAGGACAAATCAAGCAATTTTGGCAACATTACACCTATTTGCTGCTAGGTTTGGTATCTGAAATCCATCCTGAGAGTACATTTACAGCCTTACCATTCTCAACCTGGGCCCCAGTTTCAATACTGCAGATATAACAACTGCATTTTTTATAAACGTATTAACAAGAAAAGTTCTACTATATTTCAGTCTTGTACACAAAGACAACATAGTTCAGGAGTCTGTAACTAGTTGTTGGTCAAAATCACTCTAAAACACTTACAAAACATGAAGTTACACTATTTTATTAAAAGAACTCCAAGGTTTCCCTGTTTTGAATGACAGCATCGGTATTTGAGTTCTATCAATCAGGAAACACTTGTGCCCTTCTTGGTTTGTTCCCATGAGCAGGGGAAGAAGGAGATATTAGTGATCTTGCTCTCCAGTCTTTGGGAGAAAAGTAATGCTTTTCTGCCCACAATCCAGTCACATCATCCCTCCAGTTTACCCCATACCCCCAGGTGGTCTCTGGGTCTCTGTCTCTGAAATCAAATAGTTGCTTTTCTCAACCTTCTTCTTACTGACTCTTTATTTTCTAAGTGGTTTTCTGTCAGTTACAGATCTCACGCTCATACACTCAGAAGTCCCCTCAACTAAGAGGGGACCACCAGTGCAAGCTCAGTAGAGCCATCCAGAAATGAGAAACTACTTTCCACCTTTTGTGTCCTGTTTGTGAAGATGGTTATCCAAGGAAACGAGGGTCAGAAGCTGGTATCTTCATGAAAACAGTTGTTTCATCTCCTGTGCAGGTTCTACATGAATGGGATGGTTATCAGGAGATATTCATGTTAGAAGGTTTGCAATCCCTGGTGTTGAAGTTTAAGCTTTCATTAGTATACCATAATGTGTTACTAAGTTATTGGTATTCTGAAGGCTCAGATTATGAGCCATTGTCCATAATGTTGAAATCCTAGCACAGTCTCTGGTGGAGCTCTGGCTAAGGCCAAATTGCATTTTAGGCATTTTAGACAGACAACACCTTGTACAAAATTATGGGATGGTAAGAACCAGAGACTATCCCAAACTGTTATTTTGGATATTGATTAGAGAGTGACTAGATGAATGTCACCTGTGTCAAAAAACAGGGCCTGTCCTATTTTATTTACAGGTACAGATGTAGCTTATGAGTCCCAATGGAGAGTGGGTCCAATGCAATAAGCTGGCATCTGTCCTGTCCTTCCAAGGAAAAGATTTATAAGCAGATATATAAGCTGTATAAACCTGAGATCAGTACATAGTAGGAAAACAAAAACAAAACGAAAACAAGACAAACACACACATGAAGAATGAAAATAGACAGGAACTTGGAAAAAAGGCTGGAGATCTATTTCATGTTCAGAAGTCCCCAGCTGACAACCAGAATATGAAACATGTCTTGGTTTTAGGCATTAAATTGTAGCCTGCTGTTTCAATGCTATATTGTGTTATAACAGCTAATCAGTCCATTCTCTAGCCTTTGTGTTCATCACCATCCTCACCAGTATGATCCAACACAGGTTAAGAGGCTAAGGAGGTATTAGCCTGTACTACCTCAGCTACTCCAAAGCAAACCATTTCTAATTTCTTTTCCACCTTACCTAAATGAATTGTGAATCCCATGCTTGTCATATTTAATGAGGTCTGTGATTGACCTTGTGATTGATAATAGTGATTAGCATTTTCTGACATACATTAAATCCTGTGTAAGTCATGCAAGACATACAATCTGGTTACCATTTAGTCTATTTTAAAACTATTTTTTCCATTTTAAAGACTGTTTTCATTTGGTATAAAACAATTACTGTTTCTTTTCTGATGCACTTACCTACCTTAGATATAAAATTTAACAACATTTGTATGTTCTTTAATATATAATTTATGCTATAAGCTAAAATGCACCATGTCTGGAGACATGGTTCTCTATTCTGGAGAACATTTCACATTCATTGTTTTTTTCCAATTAAGCTCTAAATTGATACTTTTCTATCACACACAAAATCTCTTCTGCTTTAAACATTCAATTCTACAAATGTTGTCATCAATACTTAAGTAAATAAGGCACTCATAAATCACTTTTTTTTTTTTTTTTTTTTCCTTATTTATCAATCCTTTAAATGTCCCCTCCTGTACATTTCTCATGGCTACCAGGGAGGCACTAACTGTAGTTACCAAAAGGTAAGAAGTCTAAATCAGGCTTTGTCCATCCATAACCAGTGAAAAAAGACAAGCAACTCCACAGGGTGATTGATCCCCTTTATTTTAGGAGAGAATGAATCACCCTCTGCAACTGCTTTCTCCTTACCCTTGATTGCAGAGGGAATCTTGATGACTGCTTTATAAAAAGACATGATTATGTAGTTATTTTAAATAAATATAAATTTAGGTTGTTGTCAGAAGTGTGGTCCCACCTTGCTCCATTGTTTCTACTTATTTCCATCTATTTTGTGGTGACATGGAAGTGGGATTTGGTAAGTGATTGATAATAAAATTGGATATGGATATGGTTACAGATTTTATTATTTATTTATTTATTTATTGTCTTTTAGGTTTTATCCAATTATATTCCCTGTTTTGGTTCCCACTGTGCATGCAAAAACTTAGCTCCAGCATGAGCATCTCTGGGAGCAGTAACTGACAAAACTCACTTTAAAGCTGCAGAAAAACATAGTCTTAGACTAAAGTGATGATGAGACCATAGTCTCAACCGCACAATTTATACACAGATATATTCTGGATAAATTAATCTTTTAATGGAAACTCTGTTATGTTGCCTAAATATAGGTGCCTAGTGCTCTTTGAGATTGTTTCTGATAAGTTTTCTTTTGATTTAGAATTTAGACCTTAATTTACTCTTAAAGGTGGAATTACAGCTATAGCTTCCACCAGGGAATCCATGAGGGTCCTGAAACCTATGACTTTTTGAGAAATTTTGGGATTTCTCTTCTGTCTCTTTTAATGATCAATTATTTTGTCATAAGCTGGGAGGAAAGAATTGCCACCATTGACACCTGGAACCTCAGCCTGTATCTGCACATACAACCAGATTAGTGTCTGGCCTGGCCAAAAAAGGGTGATCCAACCTTTTCCATAATTTAAAATGCTCGTATTTTCCAAAAGAGGATGACTGCATGCAAGGCTATCCCACTGGGAGTGGTCCCTGGCTCCTATTAACTCTGAAGAGTGTTTTTTAAGTGCTGCCCTGGGGCCAAGCCAGAGGCCCAGACACCAGGCACAGTCCTAGTAATTAAATGGTGTAGGCAATCCAGTTCCAGTGCCTGAACAGGGAATTCCTTCACTTAGCTGTTTAGCTGTTGTTTCAGAAACTTGGGTGAAAACCCTTGACCATCAAAGGGAAATATAATAACATTCATTCACAAAATCCTGCTCAGCTACTGTCAAACCTAACAGAGAATACAGTCTCTTGGTATCTAACTTTGTGATAGTGAAGTTCCCCTGGCAGTTACCTTTTGCTGTGTAATCAGCTAAAAGCTAATTGTGTAGCTTATACTTTTGCTGTTACAGGATTAATTACACTGGCATCTCTCTGCCTGTCTCACCCATAAAACTGATGTACTCCTAATGTTGTCAGCTCGGTTGAACATAGATTCTGTTAATTCCTAGAACACAACTGTTTTTTGCAAACTCACAGTAATAAAAAAGCTATCACACCTTTCATTTTATTAGAGACAAAGTTGGGAAATTTGCTTCTTAAAGGTGAAAACTTTAAAAACAAACAAGCAAAGAAAAGGTTTGCAACAAGGAAAAGTTTATTTATTTATTAAAACCACCAAATACACAAAATGACATCAAAAATAGTTTGCTTATTGTAAAAATTAATTAGATGTTCAGAAAACAAAACAAACAAAAACCAAAAACCTCCTTTACCTTTTCAAAGATGCCAGTAGAATTCTTGGATCAGATAAGAACAATAAAAGAGCAAGTCTCCTCTCATCTATTGTTCTTTGCAAAGACAAAGGTTATAGTAGCTACTCCATCACATTTTAAAATGTTTTTGGTAGCAATAATATAGGGAACAGTTCTCAGTGTTGTCAGAAGCATGCCTTGTTTGATGTGACTTCAGTTTTTGAAAAGGTTTATCTGAAAAGGAAGTCCCATCTGTATTCTTCCTGCTGTGCTCAAAGCCTGCAGAATTCCTCTTAGGATGTGACATGTGGAATTCCTTTTGGCCTGTGGACATTAGCACTAGGATACCAACCTGCTGCACCTAAGACCTTTTCCCCAGCTGCCTGGTTGTAGGTAGAGTTTAGCAGATTGTGAGAAGTTTTCTAGCTTTGCAACATGAATTTTGCCAATTGTTCTGCAAACTTAACCTAGATTTAAGCAAATAGTGTTCAGGAAAGATTCATTTTTGGCTTATGGGAGGCTGGCTTCCAACAAACCTCAAGGCAGAAAAGAAGAGTGTAAACAAATGACTTTCTGGTAGCTTAAGGAACATGATGATCTAGGAGCTGGGAAATAAACTTTGGGAAAAGCATCCCTAAAAGAGATGAGGAAAGAGTCAGGGCTCTGTGAGTGGTCTGTCAGCAACAGGCTGGTGTCAGCAACCAGCACTGGAAAAGCAGGACACTTCATGGGATCCTCACGGTCCTTGACATAGGGAATATTACTAGATAGCACTCAGATAAGATAGTTTTAGAGAATTAATTTTTATCGGAAGTTGCTGGCATCTTGCACATTAGGGAATGCAGACAGTCTCATAAGTAAAATATTAGCCTGTGTTATTGGGTTAGGAAACTGTTCTCTGCCAACCCAGTATTGCTGTGACAAATTATGATCATCTTGATCAGCCTGGGTTTTGTTCTTAATGAGCTCCATTTAGTTAACCATGCAGCAAGCTGGAACAGTGCCTATTCCTTATGTACATTTGAAGTTACAATTTTAAACACGAATATGGAAACCAAGAGTTATTTTTTTTTAATTATTATTATTATTTTTAATGATATCAGAAGTTATTTCTAGGAAGGTTTTCTCTGAACCTCTACGTGAAAAGAAAGGATAAAGTTACAAAAATAACTATTTCCCAGCTGAATGAAAGATATCTAGAACAAGACCAAGACTTACATAATTGAAATATTTGAAGACAAAAAAAATCCTTGCAGTGATATAATAATTACTTTTCACTAAAGGAAAGACAGAAGCCTTGAACAGATTTGGAAGGCTAAGTTTATCAGCTATATGCATACATCTTACAGAAGGATCAGGACCTTTAGTACCAAAATCCTGAAAGGCTCAGAAAAGAGGAAATATTAAAGGCAGATTCTTTTATTTTTATTTTTATTTTTTTATAAAACCAGCAAATACAGGTACAGTCTGTGAATGCTATAATACTATAAGTTCTTCAATGTTCCATATTTTCAATAATTGTTTATGGAACAAAGGATGCTGTATCTCAGAAGAAACACATTATAGTTCTGCTTTTAATTGTGATATGAAAGCTAAATCATACATACATGTAAAAAACATCTCTGTTTCATGAATTTCACATTTGCTCTTGGAATCCATCCTCCATTGCTAAAAGTCTGTTCAGCAGAGCCTCCCTGACTGTTACAGGGATGCCACCACTCCTTCTACCCAACAGCCACATGAAAAAGATTCTATCACTTTAAATTAACTTCCATAAAGTAATTATTTGATAACTGCAAAGCAGAAAAAATTAATTCCTTATCTTCGGCTATTTTGGATCTCCAGGTATTGTAAAAATAACAATGACAATTGTTCATTACTATTTCTAGAAACACTTATCACTAGAATTTCAGCTTTTAGCAGTTACTGCTGGGGGATAGAAAGGAAATAATATGATACAGTTAGAGGAAGGCAGACCTCTTACAGAGAAGAATGTGTGCTGCCACAAAGGCATCAGAGCTGTCTGTTAATCTCATAGTACGTGTGGCATGGGAAGTAGAGCTTCCCTAAATACACGAGTCCATACCACTTTGGCGAAGGAAGACTTTCCATCAGCTGTCTGTAGATTAGATTTTCTGGAGGAAATGACCAAAATTCCATTGATGTTGGCAGAACTAAATACAGCCCTTTAATACCAATACAGAGCTCAGACTACATTGTCTATCTCGTTTCCTACCTCATACATAATTCACTGTGTGGTTTGCAAACTGACCAACTCCTTTTTAAAGCTATACTGGCAAGTATATCTTTGCTTATTTAGTTCATTTTCCTAAGGAAAAGAGACTTACTTATATCACTGGGCTAATATTTGTTTTTCTGTTTTTGGTGCCTTTCTATTAAGTTTTTAATCTCTTGAACAATTTTGACAAATTTCAAAGAGAAGAAGTTTTCAAGATAATTATTTCCTGCAAGTTTTGTGAGAAGCTAGGAAAGAGAAAAGAGAATTCAGCCAGAGAAAACTAGACTAGCTACAGCATGTAATATGCCTTTCTTCATAGGGTGTACTTGAACATAGGGAAATACGGAGGAATTTTCTGAAAATCTGAGTGAATTCTTCATCAGACAATTTCATTTAGAAATTAATAGTATGTCTGGATTTTTTTTTCTATTTTTTATTTTGCCAGTTGGGATCAGTCTTTTCAAATCACGTGTTTTTCTCCCCCAAAATCTCCTATTTCTTTTGTACATTATTAAGCCATCACCTATATGACCTTAATGTCACCTCAATCCTTCTTAAGTATCATAATTTTTCACATCTTTATTGATCAAAGAAGACCTGTGAAATACTTACAGATTTAGAAAAAGAGCATTTCTTCCATAAAGCAAGAAACAAACTCCTCTGCCAGCATTAGCTAGCATAGTTAGCTAAGATTACTGAAATAATATATTTTTCTTTCTTTCTTCTTTTTTTCTTTTTCTTTTCTTTTCTTTTTTTTTTTTTTTTTTAATCTAGTAACTTTTGGCTTCTGATTTTTAGAAAAATAACAACTCTGAAAAGCTGTGAGTCAATACTCTTTTCTTTTCTTTTCTTTTCTTTTCTTTTCTTTTCTTTTCTTTTATTTTCTTTTCTTTTGTATAGTCTGAAAAAAAAAAACAAAACTTTGTTTTCATAGACTCATAGAAGGAAGCATTCTACATATCTACATCACCTGACTTTCAAGCTGCCACCTTTAAATAGTTTTTCTGTAAGATCATGTTTTGCAGAATTTGAAGGCTTTGAAGGCTGCATAATAAAAACCCTCAGCTTTATCAGTATTTTATTTTGAAACTTCAGTAATTATATATAGTTTTTTTTTTTTTTGAAATTCTGAAACTTTCATTTCATAAACATAGTGGGATTTTTTCTCTGCAGGAAGGAATGACAAGATTATCTGATATGACTAAAAATTTTATATTAATATTTGCTATATTGTCCTTGGTGTGTTCTTACATATATGAATTTTTATATATATATATATATTCTTATATATATATTCTTACATATCATCCTTATATATGAAATTAAAATCAAATTCATCCTAGATGGTTACCAGGAGATTATCTGAATTGGACAGCAAGTGAATATCTTTGTTTATCCTGAACTCTACTTGGAATTTAGAATCGTTTATGCAGTTCAAGTGTTATTATACCAAGACATCATATCAGACAACTTTGATACTTTAATATTTCAGATCAATTAATTTGCATCAGATAAAAAAAGGTCCAGTGTATCTACGATAACAAATTTGTGGGAGATTATTGACATTTTGAAAGCAAATATATATATATATATTTGCTGAAAACGGTTAGTGTGACAAAGAAGGAATCTATGAACACTACAGACTAAAGACTGAAGTTCAGCCTGCTTTCTTCATTGTCTATTTCTTCATGCTTTGGCACACAGTTATTTCAATCACACAAATTTCCTAATTACCCTTCTGTATTTTAGTAGCACTATAACTGCATTTATTACATTCATGAACCTGATTTGAAATTGGACAATATGGATGAGCCTATACTTTGGTGTATAAATTCCACTTGGGCTCTTAAGTAGGATAGTAAACGAAGTGAGATGGCTTAGCCCAAAAATAAATTCAGAAAGCTTGAGTTTGACAAGCTTTATCACACTGGAGATGACTGTATAATATAATTCCCTTCCTTTGAATTGAGACTTAGTTAAAGGCCTAATTATGAGAGCTTCCAGAAGAGCATAGCCAGCTTGGTGCTTGCTTTCTTCCTAATTTATAGCGTAATTCAGAAAGAAGTCCTAAACTTTTAAATGTAATATAGCCTTCAGTCTCTGACCACACCTAATATGGGAGGTAGCACTATGATCAGCACAAAAGAAGCTGCCAACAGAAGTTTTCATTCAAATAAAAGAGTCAATGTTTTGTGCTTAATGGCCTATTGGTCTGAATACTTTATGGAGGAGGAAAACCTGTCTCTGTCACCTAAAATCTGGAGTGGAGGAAAACCCAATTTAGATATCTTCATCTTGAAGCTGTGCCTTAGTGCAGACAAATTTAAAACTGATTACCTGAGAGATGATGCTGTGAGAAGCACTCTGAAATTTAATGAGTAGGACATTTAGAAGAAGAAAGAATAGAAGACTGGGGAGCCCAGGAATGTGCTTCCTACATTGACAAATTATTACTTATTTGTAAAAATATTTTTTGCTATAAAATACATACCCAGACCTGCAAGTAATGAGAAGAACACCAAATTCATACTTGCAGTTTAGAGTCCAAGGACTATTAAGTTATAGTCTCATTCATACTCCCTTGGTTGAATGCAAGTTCAGTTTTATTCCATTCCAAGGCAAAGCATTAATACAAGTATTCCAAATTTTCTTCATTCAGATTTTCTAGAAGGAGAATTAGGAATTCAATTCCCTCAAGTAATGGTGGTACTTGAATCCATGTGTCTCACTTCACTGAAAAAAGATTTAATGATTAATCATGCTCTAATACAGGTGGATACAGGGGGGAAAAGGCTCTGTTTTGACAGATTTTTCTTAGATTGAAAATCCAGGATGAACTATTTCCCCTACCCGCACCTACTTTCCCCCTTTTGACCAGACTGCAGAATTTTCTGATTTGATTCCTGCTTATACAATATGCCCAATATGATGTAAGAAGTCTGACTGTGGAGGACCATACAACAAATCTTGACAAGAATGTTCAAGGTTAATTACTTTTGCTATTAAAATATATATATATGTGTGATAAATCCCCATTTGTGTAGCTTCAGTTTCCAGCCATATATAATTTTACTGATAAACTGAGGAGCCTTTCATTACCATTTTGTTTTCCACATGCACACTCACAAATGGTGGTTGCTAACCATTACCTTTTTTTGATAAGTTAAATAAATTATCTCTGTGAATCTTTGACTGTATAATAAGTTTTCAAAACTTATCAAGGTTCTTTACTAAACCCTGACCATTTTTCAAAATTCTTCCTGTACTGTAGACATTAAGAATGATCAAGGTTTGCCCACATTGGCTGAACCAATAATAAATGAATGATAAGGTAGCACAACCCCTTTATTTCTATTTAGCATGTGTCCTTTTCTCTTGTTCTGTAGGCCAAACATCAAGCTATGAGTTAATATTTGCTGATTGTTCACCATTTCCACCAATCTTCCAGAACATCAAAATATGAATTGTGCTGTGTGTTTTGACTTTAAACATCTGAATTACTATTTGTACAGCTCACTAAATGCAGAAATTCAATTGAAATTGTGTTTCTAACTTACCTTATTGCTTATGAACATCTCACTTGGTGCTTATGGGTCTATGTTTTTTTACCAAAACAACTTTGAAAACCTGGCAAAATTGGAAAATAGTATAGTTAATATTTGTAATTTTCTTAGAAGATATTTGAGGTGCATGGTGGAAGAAAAAAAAATAAAGAACATAAAATTATATACATATTTTTAAATATGTTTTCTACATCCTCAATAAATTGAGGATAGTAAAACTAATTCACCAGAGTATTGTATCCAAATGTAGTAGAACATTCCTGGAACTCAGAAGTAGAAGCTCTTCACTCTTTTGTTTATTGTTTCTTGCAGATACTCATGCTCTTTGCTGTCAACAGGTTATTATGACCTTATTGAGCTGTGAATGTCTAATAGAAGAGGACAACCTCATTCAGTACTAGAAGTAATTTGAAACACTGTGTCCATTAAAGTCAATCATTCATAAAAAAATAATGGTATTAAAAATCTAAATACAAATGTAGGAAGTTTTAAATCATTAAGCTAGAACAAAAGCATTTATCCATGTGCTATCAACAAAGTATACTTTTAAGTGCTTTTGATGGCATTTTAAAATATTGATAGTATTATAGATTGAGGTGGTATATTTGAGGAGCCTTACAGGAACAGACCAGTTTAATATCCTCAGGCTCTTTTGTTGCGAATAAGCTAATGGTATGATACAATAAATGTTTGCATTCTTTTAATATGGGTAGAAATTGACTGTAGAAAGAAAACAAGTTGTACTGTCTCTGAGATGACCATCTAAAGGGACAAACATCTATATTCTGCACTTGTTCAACTTTCCAAGTGGCTCTCAGTGGTGTCCCAAAATGCTGTATAGTGTTATGGTCTCTAATAGTATAAGAAATCTCTGCTTTCAGAAATGCCAAAAGAGCGTTGTGTACAAGCTTCTCACCTTGTACCACAAAACTCAGTTAACACAAAGCAGCTGTGCTCTACAAACACTGCTGTGTCTTGTTGAGTATAAGCTGATAAGAGCAGCCATAGACTTGAAATGAGGAATGCATATGGTGAAACTTTTGTTCAGAAGTTCTTTAAGGTTGAGATAGGGAGAGAAGTAAAGGAAAGAGTGGATACAGTGACTCATTTAGTGATACTATCTGCAGCCAGTTGATTAGAAACCTCTCCTTTGAATTGGGAAACAGGAGGTCTAGTGCCTGCCCTGAACTGAGTAAGGCACATCTTACTTGATCTTTCCTGCATATATTATTACTATTAGCAATTGACTGTTTTGGAATAGACTTTTAATTTTTGAGAAAGAAACAGAGTTTTCATAATTCTGGAAAGGCAATATTTTCTTGAAATTTGTGAAGGTCAATAGATGAAAAACTCTTCCAACTCTGTAGCCTGTATTTCTGAGTTAGAAAGAAATCGGTGTTTTTCAGAAACATATCTTCTGTCTCACAGAATTCAAATCTTTCTGTATCTATTCAGTCATATTAACACCACCATCCAGTAAAAGAAATGACTGTTCTACATTCATTTTAGTGAGAAAAGAAGAAACGTTTCTTTTATTGTAATATTTAATAGGAATATATTTATTTATTTATTAGAACTGAACAAAACTCTCAGGTGGGCTAAAGACAAATGAAAGTGATAAGTATGTTATTTATGAATTTTAAAAGTGGAATATTATTTGAGTTCTTAGTTCTTCTCTAAGTCCTGTTAAAAACAGGATTTAAAAAAGAGAAAGACTTTACCACCTATTATTTTTTTCGATAATCACATTGAGTGGTCTTTGCTATTAATGTTTAAGATGGATTGTCAAAAGCAATCACAACCCAGTAGTTCTGGGTTGATACCAATATGAGAAGGCAGATTGTCTGCAAAGTTCGTTTCTATTTAAACACATAAATGAACCAGAGAGATACTCAGCTCTCAACATATCCCATTGAGAAGAAAGGATCTGTTGAATGTACACTCCTGAAAATAGAACTGCTTCATTTTGTTTCTTAAATGAGAG
Source organism: Oxyura jamaicensis (assembly GCF_011077185.1). Lineage (NCBI taxonomy): Eukaryota > Metazoa > Chordata > Aves > Anseriformes > Anatidae > Oxyura > Oxyura jamaicensis. The sequence goes on along the minus strand of NC_048895.1, from coordinate 94,900,791 downwards.
CTGATTTTATTGACAGTACTTCTGCAGTAATAAGAAAGCCTTGTAGACCAAAATATTACAACCCATTATAAAGAAGTCACTGTAATAGTAAGATTCTCAGGTCACTATGTTAACTTATGTCACTGATAGTTATTTGTATGCTGGTTATATAAAACTATCTGGTAAAATGTGTAACAAAGAACAAAATATACTTTTAGAATTTCTCAAAATGATTTTTTTTTTCTGTCTTCAGTGAATTACACTTCACGGTGACCCAGCTGCTGAGCCCAGCAGTTGACTTTTTTTTTTTTTTTTTTTTTTTTTTTTTTTTTTTAAATCTGCAATCGATTGAATTGTAAATTCAGGGATACAAAGATACAAAAATATTTCTTCTTTAGATTGCAACTTTTGAGATTACTAAATACACACATGCAATTCCCTACTGAACCTTTGTGGATTTACTGGAAATTGTACTGCTCTAACACTACCTTCGTAGCTTCATGGATTTTTAGAGCAAAATGATGCTAGACTAGAGACCTGTGTAACACATAGAGGCAGTTATCCAAGTCACTGCTACCTTGGACACCTTCATTTACTGTTTCTACCTGGCAGGAGCTGAGTGGACTACAGTCATTTACACCTTTGCACCTTTCATGGAATCATAGAATCATTAAGATTGGAGAAGACCTACATAATCATCTGGTCCAACCATCCCCCTACCACCAATGTCATGCACTAAATCATGTCCCTAAGCACCACATCTAATACTCCTTAAACACCCCCAGGGACAGTGACTCCACCATCTCCCTGGGCAAGCCGTTCCAATGCCTGGCTACTTCCTCCTGAGAAGAAATGTCTCCTAATTTCTAACCTAAACCTCCCCTGGTGCAACTTGAGGCCATTCCCTCTAGTCCTATCACTAGTTACCTGTGAGAAGTGGCTGAGCCCCAGCTCCCCACAACTTCATTTCAGGTAGTTGTAGAGAGCAATAAGGTCTCCCCTGATCCTACTCTTCTCCAAACTAAACAACCCCAGTGCCCTCAGCTGCTTGGACTTGTGTTCCAGGCCCTTCACCAGCTTCGTAGCCCTTCTCTTTAAAACTTTAAAACTAAGAGTGGTATTTCCTGTACAGGAACATGAGGATTACAACATGTGATTGACAACAAGACAGTCATAGAAACTTTCTGTATTTGGAGTGAAGGAAGCAGGAGAGTTGAAGACCCCCAAAGAGATTTAAGGGTATGAACAGATCTACTATTTCCCACATATTCTGTTTTGGAAACATTGGAAAGCCATAACTGTTTCAGAGAAACCTTTTCATCTTCTATTATTCATTCCCTTGAGCACCTGCATTTGGATTGCCCTGGATGATGAGATAACCTGCACCAGCTGACATAATTGATTTCTACATATCCATTTACTTTGAGTTTCACAGTATGCCTATCTTCCCATATCGGGAAGGCATCACTAACTAGCACTAATTAGATTTGGCTCCAGACTGAATGGAAAAACAGACAAGTTGTGTCAGTAATTCTAGTTTCTTCTGAGCACTTTTAAACTGACCTTAAAAAAAAAAAAAAAAAAAAAAAGTAGCTCCTAGTGCAGTACTCCACTTAATCAGATCGCTTCTTGCTTAGCTTTTTCAAGCATAAATCTCTGTTGGTGAAAAATGCATATTTTAAAATCACAGAGAACTACTCAAACCTTTTTAAGAAATTAGACATGAACCATTATGGCAAATAAAACTATTATGAAAGTAAGGTTGAGGATATGAATTTTTAAATGAAAAGTAAAAAAATAAAAAAGAGAAATGTGGTTGATTGGGAAAGTCCCAATTTCTGCATGAACTTCAAATAATTCCTTGCAGTCTGATACTTTTTATAAAATTTTCCTTGTCTTACCATTTCCTTATCAGATGAAGGATGAAAATAGTGGAGACCATTTTCAAGATTAGACTGCACATTTCAGAGCTGCATAACTAAAAACAGAATCTTTCTCTTGTGTTTTCTTACACTTTGCCTTTTTTTTTTTTTTTGGTGCTGCTAACGACTTATGTATATACCATGAATAGTGATGTAAAACATATACTATTGATGTAAACTATATGATGTAAAACTATATGTTTACTATATGAAGTATACTATATGAAGTATACTATATGATGTTTACTATACTACGTATACTATATGATGTATATACGTATACTATATGATGTAAAACATATACTAGTCATGTAAAACATACTTATTTCATAAGCAACAATGAAATCTTAATGTAAAGTTTTATTGGTGTTTCTTTCTTTCAGGTCTGGTCTGGTTTTTTTCTTTTTCTACATTATTGTTGTCACATCATTACGATTTTACTCGGACACTAGTGGACTAGAAACCTGAAAAAAAAAAAAAAGTTATCAAATGTTATTTGCTCTGGGAGCTCTTGTGTAAGATAACATGTGAGAAGGATGCTGAATCAAGACATTCAGGACCACTCTCAAATGTATTTAGAAATACTACTAATCCATTTTACCTGTGGAACTTCCTGCCAGTCTCTCTCATTCATACAGCTTGACTAGTTTCCTTCTCACAAACCCAAATGCAGCCCATAGTACTTGGATCCTTTGCCTCTCTGTCCTATACTTGTTCACCAAGGGACATCCATGCTTTATTGCAATAAACATGGAGGGGGGGGGAAGTTATTAATTTTTTGTTGTTCTTTGAAATTCATATTTTTTACAGCCTCATGACAAGTTTATAGTTCTGCAGAAAAAGAGGCCTAAACCATCCCAAATAATAGCTTTTTATAGAATAGTAGTTGTGGAAAAGATGGATCTAGACTAAATAGAGTAAAACCACAAGAGGCTTAAACCATATGGAATTAATCGATAAGAGTACACAAGGAAAATACTGTGGAAAGAAACAAGGAATGTCAGGGATGCTGCTGGCTGTGGAGCACAGAGTGTCCTGGGCAAACACCAACTGAAATGGCAAATCAAGGGCAGCAGCACAGACATGAGGATATACCACTCCAGGTCACAGGCAGGTTCATTCAGAATCAGATTAGGTTATCAGCTCATGGAGCAAAATTAAGATACATCCTAGCTTACCCACCCACAATCAATGCAGGCTTTTTTGCTTTTTCCCTAGTAAGCAAAGCAGATGTTGCCTTCTCTAAGCTCTTCGCATTACAAGGGGAGAGCAAAAACCAGAAACCTGGATAGAGCTCTGAAACCTTACAGCATATCAAATTACACTTTCATCTAAATGTCAAAAATCAGTCTAAGTTTTTTCTAGGACAAAGCTACAAATACTTAATATGTGATCATTGACAGTATCTACCTAAAGATCATTTTCCAAGTCTCACTGGAGACTGGGATTTTGATATTGACTTCTGTGAGCATTGGGTCAGGGTCATACACAAAACCAGAAGCACAGACATATATGAGTGTGTATTAACAAATAGAAAAACATTTGTCAGTAATCTTCTCAGCAGTCCTCTTCAGTCCCCTGAAGTTTTCATTTTTACCTTGTCAGTGGTCTCTGGCTTCTCTATCTCTCTCTCTCAGTTTTTACTGAGATCTGGGTTTCCAGGGCTTTACCTTCAAAGTAATGAGTATTTTGTGATTTGTAACACCTTTCTCATGGAACTTGAAGTTCAGCTTTATGTATGTTTACTGACATCAAATTATTCAGTCAGCACTTGCACACTTGTTTGCACAATTAATGACTTCATCTTTTAGCATGTTTCTTTTCTCCTGTCTTGTGGGTAGATTACTTAGAAGTTTTATAGGCAAAAATAAATTCATTCATGTGTGACTCACATCTAAATCTGCATCAGCTTAAAAATAATCTCTTGCCCTCTGCCAGAGAGAAAAGACTGTGCTTTACATGAGTTAAACCTTTTCCAACATCCTGGGTAGTTAATTTATTCTTAATGACAGCTAAATAGATTCACAGAACATTTATCATTCATTTTAGGTGACTATAATCCCTGTCCAAAATCTCAGGACTAAAATAGCTAAAGGTTATCATGAGTGCCAACCACACGTGAACAAGTTTGCAGTATTTCATTTTCTTATCCACATATTCCTGTTCTTCAGAGCATATGTGGTCTTAAAAATACTTCATCTGCTCACTTCCCTCTGCTGATATGTTGTCATGTGCTGAATCTCCTACTGCACATTCCTAGATAACATTGTACTGACTCCCCCCCCCCTCCCTTTGGTAAACAAGAAAAAGCTGAGTTTACGGTGGCTAAATGTGGTCTTATTAATGTTCCTTGTTTGCTATTCCATGTTATATATTGTTGCTCAAATGTTGTTCCACTGCTCCTAAAACAGTCCTCTTGAACTAGGAAAAAAACAAACGCCAAGACTACCGGTCTTCTTCAATGATCTTGTCAAAGGAGTAACGACTTCATCCCATCTTGCCTGTTTTTCTGGCAACCGCAACCATTCCCTTTGCTCATAAGTGGCCATACCACTGCTTTTTTTTTTTTTTTTTTTTTTTTTTTTTTTTTTTCCTCCTGATTTGGGTGGCCTTAATCTGACCTCCCTTCTCTTTTCCCTCTGGTGCCGATTACTTCAAGCATTTTTGGAATGGACTCTGGTGGAAAACATATGTCCACTAGGAAAACAATAATGCTTCCAACCATTTCCTCCACACGTTTCTAATATAAGCAGGTATTTGTTCTTCTCTAGGTCCTGGGCTGATCTGTGCTTGGCACTGTTATCATCGTCATTAACACCTGCTTGACCATATGAGACATTCAGCTAGGTAATACCCAAGAGAACTTTATCTAATTTATTTGGAAAACACCAGTTTCTTCCTTAGTACTACTAGATAAAACTGAATCCTTTGCAAACCTATGGCCTAATTCTTCTCCATGGAACTCAAGAAAAGCTTTCTCATTGCAAGAAATAGATCTTTACTAATAATTGAACTTTATAAAATTTTGTTTGTTTGTTTGTTTGTTTTGCATATGTATGTAATACAGAAAGCATGTTTCCTTTATGCTTGCTTCTAAAGTCTTGCTCATACATGTTTTCTATTAAGGATTTTTCTTTTATTGCTTGTTCATTTTTCTGTTTCCTTTGTGGAACTATTACTCTCACTCTCTGCTTGTTGTCTGTTTCATATTTGTTTGAGACGTATAAAAGTCCTCAAATGAGGTGATTTTTTTTGTTGTTTGTTTGTTTGTTTTTTCCTTTAAATCTTACATTCCAAGTCTTTTTAGTATCTCTCTTGCTCATTACAATGAACATAGAAAGCTGAAACACTTTTCAGTACGTGACTGAATCTTTTCAGGAATATGATTATTTGTTTAGCGTAATCTTCATTAATGCAAGAGAGATGGAAACACATGCATCTGGCAGGTCAAGCTAAGATGCAGCTAAATTGCTTCTGTCTGCTTTTGCTCCTTGAATTAATTTCTCTCTCACATTCATCTGTTCCAAGAAATCCTTAGATTCCAGGCACTCATGCTTTTTGTGCAGAGTTATCTAAGTATGTATCTGCAGAGATAAATGCTAAGAACCTTTGGGACAGACTTGAAAAGTATACTTGCCCTCTTTGTTTCTTACATAAATTGATCAGTGCTGCTTAATGTTTTCAATTCTTTTCCTTCTCGAGTAAAGCATCATTCCAATTTGTGCTACATTTTGAAAATATTTCCTGACTTGCTGATCATTTTCAGAAATAACTTCAAAGCTTGGAACATTTTAAGGGGCAACATCTATGAACCTTTAAGCCATCTTAGGTAGTTGTGGTGCTGACACTGCACTTGCCTTTAATATACCCTCGTATATTGCTCTCAGGTTTCTTCTGATGTGTATAACATAGCACCTACATTTAGAATCACAGAATCACAGGGTTTGGAAGCAACCTCAAAGGTCTAGCTTTCAAATTCAAGTATGAATGGGAAAGCACAAGGTGGGTGTTAGACAAAGTGTTAAGGCTGAATCATTTCTTCTTTAATTCTCACTTTCCTTCATCTAAATGTTTATCTCATCGGATCTTTATTTGTTCCCACCCTGGAGAGGCCTTGCTTCTCACATGATTGTTCCATCTTCCTGGTATGGTCACAGGGGAGCTTTCAGCTCAGTCATAATAAGTGTATTTCATATTATGAGGACAAACTGTTGCATTACTACACTTCTAACCTTCCTTACAAAATAAATCTTCCATTATAGTATCTGGTTAAAATTTTATGTGGAAGAAGGCTTTCACATTACAGTTCAAAGTAGCTGAGGATGTAGCATACCTCAGGGCCTTCCCACTACATTTAGGTATCAGGCTGTCAGGGTAGCACATAAGGACAATACCATAACTATCTGACCATATGCTCTTCTGTACTCAGAAGAAGAGACTTTCCATCCATCCTTTTGAAATTTGAGTCACTGGTGACCAAGAAGGTAGTTTATAAACATATTTGGATTGAAGATGGCCTTGAATCCTTGGTGAATGCCATAAATGCATGACTGTCTTACAAAAGGGGGATATAACAACATGATGTTTATCTTTTTAGGATATTCCATGGGCTTTCTATATATTTACTTTATATTATAAGTCAATGAATCCATCCTAAAAGCATTGGAAAGAAACAGTGATTGGGACAAAAGTTTGTTTTCCCAGAAAAGGCACTTCTGAAAATGTGGGCATAATTATAATTTTGTTTAGAGGTTCTGAAGGAAGATGCTTTGTGCATTTATGGTTTTCAGATTAGGCAGTCCTGTAGTATATAGTGGACATTTCTCTATGATAAATGAGACTTTGGGTATTAGAATCCACCCTTTGCTTCCAATTTTATAAACATAAACACAAACTTCTGTTTTCTTAATAACAATGTTTAGCTTTCATTTGAATTTATATGTGAAGAGAGCAAAATTAGGAAGTTCCAGCAAATATAAGACACTTTTGATCCTTGATGCTGGTCCTCTGAACATTTAAATCTCTGTTGCAGATTTTCTTACACAGACTAGAATTGCACACTGTTCAAAATATAGGGGAGGGAGACGTGGATTTATAAAGTGATGTGATGCTATTCTTGTTTCAGAGTGTTAAATTCTTCCTAGATACCCTTTCATTTTGGATATTTCAAAACATAAGTAAGATTCTTCTGTGGGGAAGTAGAAAAGCAGTATGTTCGGTAGGAAGAGGAGAACCCTTGTAAAACCCTGTAAATTCTTTTTTTCCCCTCCCTTCCTCCCTTTCTCCCTTCCTCCCTTTCTCCCTTCCTCCCTCCCTTCCTCCCTCCCTCCCTCCCTCCCTCCCTCTCTTCCTTCCTCCCTTCCTCCCTCCCTCCCTCCCTTCCTTCCTTCCTTCCTTCCTTCCTTCCTTCCTTCCTTCCTTCCTTCCTTCCTTCCT